>NC_143578.1:70751059-71064257 GCF_048544385.1 Mastigoproctus giganteus | reverse complement strand
AACTGAAAATAGTTTTGAGTTATAGTAAAAGAATATAAAATAATTTTTTTTTTATAAATGAAATAGAGCATTTAATTTAACTAATTATTATTTATTACACTTTTTAGATATAATTCCAAACTGTCTTCAAAATTGAAGGTTTATGACATAGTGAAGTACATTAAAAGAAAATCATCATTACTGAATAATTATTCATATTCATCATGTGTTTTGAAGACAGTAGAAACATTTATGTGCTCTAGTGATGAATTCATTACAACTGCCCACGTTCCTTCAAAGATTCCATCATTTGAAGAGAATGGGAATTTTGTTCCATTACCTCAACAAGATAGACTTGTATGTATTATGAAACTAAAAATTAAGTTGTTTTAGAATGAAGAATAATTGTTCATACATTGTATTTTCTCCCTTTTTAGAATATGCATTCATTCTTTAAATCTGAAACTTGGCAAATCTTAATAACCACAATACCTTTTTTATTTTACAATTTAATGAAATAATTTATTTTATAATTCAAAGTTTTGATTTTTGCAGTTGGCATCTCTGTGAAGTAAATGGTGATATTCATAAAATCTGTACATGTCATTGTGGCATGCATTAATTAGCATATTCTGAAATATTATAAATGCCTTGGTTTTTGTTTAGAAGTCTTTGTTTATTAACACTAAAAATACATTTAGCTTGGATTGTGCATTGCATTCACACAGTTTGGTCAGTTACAGATTTCTAGGATGTAAGGATGAGACTTTTTGGACATCACTGAAAAAAATGCTATTAATGGGAGAAAAATTAAGTCATAGAACGACCCATTGCCATCTTTTGGGTGACAATATACAAGAAAAGTGGAGAGACAGAAAAAATAAATGAAATTGTTCAATATTTTGAAAAAGCTAAACTTTATTTATTTATTATTATTTTTATTTTTAATTAATATTTTTTTTTTACCTTTTTGTTTCCATCCAAAACAAAAGGTTATTGACAGCATATAATATGTACACCAGATGAATCCTTGTGGTTATCTATGACCACTGTCATAGATAACATTTCAATTGATATGATTTGCTACGAATGGGTAGCAAATTATATGCAGTAGAAGCTGGAATAACAGTAGAAGCTGGAATTATAAATAAGGATCCAAATGGAATCATATATTTCATATCAGAAGCAAAGAAATTACTTCATCCAATCCCCATCAGTATAACTTTCGTATGACCAAACAAACCATGTCAAAACTAAAACCAATTAATATAATTAGGAAATGACATTAATATTAGTAATGGCCATATGGTGCAAGGAAGCCTAAGGCTTATGCTGCACCAGCCAAAATAAAAAAAAAATAAAAAAATAAAAAAAAGAGTAAAATAATAATAAAATAAAATTAAAAAAAATTTAATAAATAATAATTAAAAAAAAAAAGGAAATAGACAACCTATGCATTTCCCTCCTCCCATAGGTAACTATCCAGCTGACCTTTCACTTTTCCCAAACTGTCAGCCTCAACCACTAATATAGTAGTAACAGTAAATTCACATGATCCAAGCATGCAAGCGTATGTAGCATCAACCAAACAAACAAACAAAACAAAAAAAAAAAAAAAAAATTCACACATCCATTCCCTCTAAAGGTTTGTCTAGTTCTTCCTTAAGCTCCCAACTTTCACTGTAATTTTCAGGAAAGACATATGAAGGAAGGTTGTTCCAGAAAATGGCAAGTTGAATGAATAAACGAGGAAGGTGAAAAGTTGGCTCTGTGAAGTTGGACAGTAAATGGATGTTCGCTGGTGGCGGCATGTGTAACGACCATTTTGAAAGAGACAGCGAGGGAATTATAGAAGCCAATTCAGAAGAACAGTGCCCATGGAAGTATCTGTAGAAAAGGCCTGCAGCAGAAACAGTACGTCTATGAAACAGAGTGGAGAGACTCTGTTAGAGAGGATTTGGGGGCACCACTCCAGATGTGGGAACAATATTCCATGGTAGGGCAGATTTGCGATTTGTACAGAGTGAACAGTTGTTTGGAACAAAAGTAATGCCGAGAGAAAAAGAGAAAACCAAGTTTTTTAGATGCAGAGGAAGCAATGTTTGTAATGTGCTTGTGCCAAGAGAGATTAGAAGTCAGGGTAATCCCCAAAAAAGATATATCATTTTGCCTAGAAATTGGAGTGTCAACAAAAATAAGCATAGGAGCAGAAGAATCCTTTTTGTGAGATATAAGGCAAGACTTAGTTTTAGAAGAATTGAAATCAACTAAGCTGTCTTTGCCCCACTGGAGAATTACCTGGAGATCGGCATTTAAGAAATTGGTGGTGGTTATTCGAGAAGTTGAAGCTGATTGAGCAGGGCAAAGTTTCTCAAAATGGAAAGTAGAATGCAATGTGCTATCATCAGCAAAACTATGGATAGGATTTCCAGTCAATGGAAGAAGGTCATTAATATACAAGAAGAAAAGAGTGAGGGAAAAAACTGAACCTTGGGGGACACCAGCATTAGTGGAGAAGTTAGAAGACAGAGATCCATCTACCATCACCCTCAGTGAGTGATCAGAGAGAAAATTGGATAACCAGTAACAAAAAACAGTTGGCAAACCATAAGATGGAATCTTGTTTATAAAAAAAACCTTTATGCCAAACACGATTGAAAGCCTTTGAGATGTCAAGAGCAACCGCTTGTGTTTCACCAAACTTTTCCATTGAAATTGTCCATAAATGGGTAACATAAGCCAGAATATCACCAGTGGATCGACACTCATGAAATTCATACTGGCAGTCATTGATCAGACGGAAGGTTTCTAGATGGTTTAAGAGTCAGCTGTTAATTGATTTCTCCATTACTTTAGAAAGAGTAGAAGTAATTGCAATGGGACGATAATTGGATGAGAGGAATTTGTCACCCTTTTTTAGGAACCTGGCTGGATATGAGCAAATTTCCAAGCAGAAGGAAAAATACCTTTGGAATAAGAAAGTGAAACAATATGACACAAAACAGGAGTAAGTTCAGGGGCACAGGTTTTGAGAACAAGTGGAGAAATACCATCAGGACCTGGAGCTTCCTTAGCATCAGATTCATCAAAATCCTTCTGACATCCTTTTGATGGAAAACCACATTAAATGGAGTGTACTGGAAATGGTTTGAGGTGATTTACCAAGGTCATCAATACATGAGTTGGAAGAAAAATAGGATGCTAGCAGGTCAGATTTATCTTTGGCTGATGTGGCAACAGAAACAACTGGTTTTGACAGAGGTGGGAACTGAAGATGGGCAAAAATTGTGGCAATTAGCTTTGGCAAGAGACCAGAATGCTCCCCTACCATTGGACAAGAAGCAAGTTTTCTACTCTTAGCCTGTTCGAAATCTAGTTTGGACTGATTATTAACTGCTTTAAAAAGTGTAAATAATATATTTTAATTTAATGTGATTTTATTTTTTTAAAATTTAATTTAATTTGATTTAATGTCATGGTTTAATTCTCATCTATTTGGCTTACATGTTTTTATATTATCCCATAACCTTGAAAAGCTTTTGGCCATGGCCTGCACATATTGTATTTTTATTGTACAATAAAGATTTCTTCTTAATACTTAATAATAATTTTTATTATTATGCAATGTCACTTATAGAAACATAGTACTGAAAATATTTTATAATAAAAATTCAGAAATATTATACGATTTCAGAGAATATAGGCTTAGTGGTTCGTGAGAAAAATATAACATTGAAAGGGGTTTGCAAAACAAAAAAGGTTGGGAACCGCTGTTCTGGAGTTTATGTAAGTAAAGAAGTTCTTGCTGTTTTTCTTAGCATCCTTTACCAAAGATTTCTCATAATCTACCTTCGCTTACCTAACCTCTTTTCTGACTTGATTATAGATTAGCTTATATCTGCCATAGGCTTCTGTGTTGCCTGATAATTTATGTGCATCCCATGCATTTTTCTTCTCTGCAATAAGTTTCATTAGTTCACCTGATATCCATTTAGGCCTGAACCTTGAACTGTATTTCTTAATTGGCATGAAAAGCCTAGTAGCTTCAACGATTAATTCCTTGAATGCTTCCCATTTAGAATCTGTTGGTAACATCATCAGTTGGTCCCACTGTATGGAATTTAAAAACTGTCTGAGACCACTGTAGTCTCCTCAATGAAAGCAAAAACCCTTCCCTTTACCCCTGATGTTAATTATATCTTTAAGTAAATCCCACCTCAATACACTATGATCACTGCCACCTAGTGGTTCCTTTATCTGCAAATACGTAATGCACGAATAATCACTGCTGATAACCAGATCAAGAGTATTACTCTCTCTCTCTCTCTCTCTCTCTCTGGTTGCCTCCCGAACATGCTGATGCTGAAAACAATCATCCAATAAATCCACAAAAGCCTTGCTAGTGTGTGAGTGACCAATCCACAGATTACAGTCAATATGTGGAAAGTTAAAATTCCCCATTATAATACAATCTGATGTACTAGCCCATTCTATTACTCTGTACCATTGTTCGGTGTACTCATTAGAGTCATTAGGCCTATAGCACACTCCTACTCTCATTTTTGCTTTTCCAGTGCTTATGTCACACCAAACTGATTCATCATTGTACTGTCCATCTATGTCAACTGGAAGCACTTCCTTAGATTTTGTTTTTCTTCATTAACAGCATAATTCCTCTTCCCTACCTATCCTGTCTATCCTTTCTGTACACATTGTACTCACCAAATTTCAATTCTGCATTTCTTATATCTGTGTGATACCACACCTCTGATATCCTAGGAATATCCATATTTGATGTCTTGACCAGCACTTTAAATTCATCAAATTTATTTAATATACTCCTAGCATTTGTGTACATGCAAGTATACTTGCACTTATTCTTAGTTACCCTAACACAGCCCATGTATTTATTTGTTTAATGATGACTCCCACCAGTCGCTGAAATCCCCAGCACCCTGCCCTCCAGGTTGCAGCTCATTCTAATAGTGCAAGAATCATTTTCAGCACAAGAAGCAGTGCAAGAATCACTTTCACCTAATGAACTTATTCCAGTAATTTATAACTTGCTGACTAAAATAAAACATTCTGCAATCCAGTCTAAACATCTTCTTTCGTAACTTGAATTTATGACCCCTATTTCTAGAATTATTTATAACTGTGAACATTTCATTTCACTTTTGCCTCTCAGAGCTTTAACTCCTCAATCCAGTCTCCTCTAAGGTGCCTAGTTTCCAAGCTGTGCAACCCGAATATTCGAAGTCTCCTCATATGGACACCCTTTTGTCTCCTCAACAGGCAGGTTACCTGTCTCTGATATCCCTCTCAAGAAGCACAATGGATCCTCTCAAGAAGCACAATGTCTTATTTTAGGTGCGATCTCCATACTTGCACACAGTATTCCAAGTGTGGTCTATCAATAGTCTTATATAATGGGATTATCACATCCTTATCTCTGCTAGCAAATGTTCTATAAATCTTCAGTGGGACACCATGGGCCTTCCTTCCAACCTGTCTACAATGCTTGGAGAACTTCATATCTGACCATATAATAACTCCCAAGTCCCTTTCTTCCACTACTGACTTTAGTTCAACTCCACCAAGTGTATAAGTTATTTTGGGGTTGCTGTTGTTACCCAGGTGTAAGATCTTGCATTTTGCTGAATTCAAGCATAGCTGCTACTTTTCTGACCATCCCTGCAGTCTATCTAGGTCATTCTGAGGAAGCTCTGCTCGACATGATCATTAGCTACTCTACTGATCTTTACATCATCTGCAAATTTAGACCTCACACCCTCTATCCCTTCATGTATGTCATTTAAGAAAATCGAAAACAACAGTGGTCCCAATACTGATCCTTGAAGAACCCCACTTCTTAAATTAACCGAATCTGAGGAATAACCATTTAACAGAACTCTCTGCCTCCTGCCCTGAAGCTGTCCTCCTATTCATCTAAAGATTTTTCCTGTGATTCCAGCCTTTTCCAGCTTCTAAAGTAACTATTCATAGTAATAATAGTAATAACAATAGTAATCAATCATGGCATGTGATGCAAGAAAGCAAGCGTATGAGCCCATGTAGCATCAGCAAAAAAAAAATAAAATTTCACACAACCATTCCCTCTAAATATTTGTCCAGTTCCTCCTTGAATTTGTTTAACCTATCAACTTCCATAATAACAGATGGAAGTTTGTTCCAGGCAAATTTCCACACATCTATTCTACAGCTGTCTTTCCTCAATTTAAATTTATGTCCCCTTAGGTTCGTAATCTGAACAAGTAGAAGAATCCCATCGGAATTCAGCATGCTCAACCCATTCAAGGCCTTATACACCTCAATCAGATCACCGCACAGGTGCCTAGTCTCCAGCTGCTGCAATTTGCGAAACTTAAGCCTCTCTTGGTAACAGGATCCCTTCATTCCCTCACCAATCTTGTTGCCCTTCTCTGTACACGCTCAAGCAAATCTACATCCTTCCTAAAATGAGGCCTCCAGACCTGTATGCAGTACTCAAGGTGTGGCCTGATCATTGCCTTATACAGAAGGACAATCACCTCCTTTTCCTTGCTAGCAAAATTCCTGTATATCATTGACAAAACCCCATGACCTGTTCTTGCAGCCTGTCTGCATTGTTCAGAAAACTTCATATCTGACTGCACAATTACTCCCAAGTCTTTTTCATTTTCTACCACTGTAAGTGTAGAACCAAACAGTTGGTGTGTTTCTCTGGGGTTACTTCTGCCCATATGCAGTACTATGCATTTGTCAATGTTAAACTTCAGTTGGCACTTCTCAGCCCATCTTCCCAAATTTTCTAGAACTTGTTGCAGTAGCACACTGCCATTACTGTCATTAACAATCCTGCCAACCTTTGTATCATCTGCCAACTTCGACACTAAGCCTGATATTCCTTCATCAATATCATTGATAAATATACAAAACAACAGTGGACCCAACACAGAACCCTGCGGGCATTGATTACCACCCTCTGTCTTCTCCCACTCAACCATCCTTTTATCCATTGCAGCAATTTACCCTTAATAGCATTCTGCTCTAATTTGTACAGTAGTCTTCCATGAGCAACAGTGTCAAAAGCTTTCCTGAAATTCAAGTATATGATATCAAAATTATTTTTTGCATCCAGTTCCTTTGTAACCACATCATAATATCCTATCAAATTTGTCAGACAAGACTTTCCCTTAACAAACCCATGCTGTGTCTGAATTATTCCTGCAGTCTTGTCTAGATAATCCTGCAATGCATCTTTAACCAGTGACTCCATTATTTAACCGGAACTAACTGGTCTGTAATTACTCGTCACCCTTTGATCCCCCCCCCCCTTGTGAATTGGAGATACGTTTCCACATCTTCAGTCAGTGGGGACTTTCCCTGAGTCCAAGGATGCTCTCATAATTATGGCTAATGATTTGCTTAATTCCTTTGCTGCCTCCTTTAATATAACTGGATAGATCCCATCCACCCCAGGTGTCTTTCTTATGTTTAACTTCAACAATTTCTCCTCCACTTTGCTCTCAGTTATCACAAAATCATTAAGCACCCTACTACAATTTGATAACCTTCTGGCATTTTCAATCCTTAATGTGTGAATGTAGATGCAAAATACTCATTCAGTTTGTTTGCTATCTGAGCAGGATCATCAACAGTTGAACCATTGATATCAAGTGGACCAATCTGATTCATCCCCTTCCTCTTAGAGTTTATATAAGTAAAGAAATCCTTGCTGTTTTTCTTAGCATCCTTTGCCAAAGATTTCTTGTAATCTTCCTTCACCCGCCTAACCTCCTTTGTGATTTAATTACAGACTAGCTTATATCTGCCATAGGCTTCTGTGTCACCTGATAATTTATATGCATCCCATACATTTTTCTTCTCTGCCACGAGTCTTATTATTTCATTTGACAACCATTTAGGCCTAAACCTTGAATAATATTTCTTAATATGTATGAACCATTTAGTAGCTTCTATGATTAATTCCTTGGATGCTTCCTACTTAGAATTCAATGCTTGTAACGTCATCAGTTGGTCCCACTGTACAGAATTTAAAAACTCTCTGAGACCACTGTAGTCACCTTTACGGAAGCAAAATCCCTTTCCTTTATCTCTGATAGTAATTATATCTTTCTTTAAGTAAATCCCATATCAATACACTGTGCGTACTGCCGCTTAGTGGTTCCTTTATCTGCAAATTCTTAATACACGAATGATCACTGCTGATAACCGGATCAAGAGTATTACCCTCTCTGGTTGTATCTCGAACATGCTGGTGCAGAAAACAGTCATCCAATAAATCCACAAAAGTCTTACTAGTGTGCGAGTGACCAATCCATAAGTTCTAGTCAATATCTGGGAAGTTAAAATCCCCCATTATAAGACATTCTGATTTTCTAGCCCACTCTATTTCTCTTTACAATTATTCATTGTACTCATTCGAGTCATTAGGCCTATAATACACTCTTATTCTTATTTTTGCTTTTGCAAAAATAAGAGTAGGAGTGTGCTTATTTTATACCAAAACTGACTCAACTAAGCGTGGGGTGCTGGGTTCATACCCAGCACACCGCGCCCCATGCCACTGCTTATCCTAATAGGAGTAGTGCAAGAATCACCTCTAGCTCTGCCTGCGGCTACTTTTAACCTTTTAGTCTGTGAATCCCCCCAAGCTAGCAGTTTTCCAACCCACCTAACACCCCCCCTACTATTTCTTGAGTTGAAAAAATGCGATTGATGGAAATTTCTCGTAGATGAAAATACCTCAAATTTATCATTTCATTGTTTCCTTTTAACTTGAAAGACTTCCGACAAAGGATCTATTTGTATATTCTCAGTCCCCTGAAAAAGTCACGTATTGCATTTATTTTCCCACTTGTGCATAGAGTCGGGTGCTGGAGGCAACGGCCTTACAAAAGAATGGACAACTAGGTGCTCGATATATTTTCATAGCCATAGATCACTTAAGGTCAAAATTCAGAAATACATTTTTTTGGAGACTATTTAATTTATTTCTTTTGCTAAATTGAGGGAATTGACACGTTTATGTGCGTGTAAGTGGAAAGAAGGTGGTGAGTGTCTTAAGCCATATGCAGAAGGATCTGAAATGAAAGGAAATAGAACCAAAGAATCTGCAATATGGGCTTTGGGTACTTGAGAAATTTTATGATGAAATGTGCCACTTGTAATCTTCCAAAGCGCCACGTTTGGCACATGCGCCATAGGTTGGCCACCCCTGCCTTAAAAGATGATATCTGTTCTATAACATAAACTTTTGCCTCTGGCAGGCATACCCTGGTCCTATTCCATCTTTTCTTTTTACACAATATATTTTACACAATATATTGTGTAAAAAGTCAATAGAGCCACCAACATTAATTAAATCCTGTGGGACCAGTCTGCCTTGGAGATTGCCTGATACACAAGACTGAACTCTGGCGTTGAGTTAGACAGCTGAGAGCTTTACAGGCTCCTCATTAATTTCTTCAAGGGCATCTACCTACACTTCAAGCTCTCATAGATGCCCATCAGAATACTCAGTTGACATCTAATTTCTTGACACTCTCTGCACCTAGAACACACAGAGATATCCTCCTTGGCTAAATCATGTTCTGTTCCAGAGAGTTTGGCAAACATTTCACAATTTGCCCATTTTTTTAGGTTGTGATGCATCGGAGAATGGCTCCCCTCAGTTCTCCTCCAAGTCACTTTTTGCCCGTTGCTTTGCTGCTTTAGTCTGGGGCATGATATTTAAAATTAATAAGATCAATAAATTTAATTAACTAATTGTCAATGCTACACTATCTAATAGAATCCTAAATGCAGTGATGCGTATTACGCTATATAATTTTACGTTAGGGCTACATGTTTACAGCAATTAAAAATTTGAATTCCCTATCACTCTATACGAAAACAGTGGCTGCAAGATTCGAACGAAACAACGGTTTTACTTATATTAAGTAGTATCCTACAAAAACTCTAAATTAAAAATAAAAATAACCAGTGTAACTAGAACTATAAGGCTACTTATATAAAGTACAATATAAAGTAACAATTAGGTAAATAAAAAGGCAAACACATCGCTTTTTTGAAGCCTGTAATTCACAGCTGTAATTTTTAAAGAGAGTCAGGTCTAAATGAATGAATTTTAGCACAAGTTACCTATTATAAAACAAAGAGCCATAGTAGCACTCCCTCAGTTCAGGTAACTGCAAGACAAAGAGTAGAAGTAATTGCAATGGGACGATAATTGGATGGGAGGGATTTGTCACCCTTTTTAGGGCCGACCGGGCTAGCCAGGTGGGTAAAGTACCTGCATGGCAACCCAAAGGTCGCGGGTTCGAATCCCGCCTCGGGCTTGGATCAAAGTACTGCAAAAAAAAACCTTGGGAGGTGCATTATGGCCACAGAATCAGATGTGCCAACAACTACGGAAAAAAAAAAAAAAAAAAAAACCTTTTTAGGAACTGGCTGGATATGAGCAAATTTCCAAGCAGAAGGAAAAACACCTTTGGAATAAGAGAGTGAAAAAAGGCGGCAAAGAATAGGAGTAAGTTCAGGAGCACAGGTTTTGAGAACAAGTGGAGAAATACCATCAGGACCTGGAGCTTTCTTAGTATCAAGATTCGTCAAAATCCTTCTGACATCCTTTTGATGGAAGACCACAGGGGACATTGAATGGAGCGTGTTGGGAATGGTGGGAGGTGTTTTACCAAGATCATTAATACACGAGTTGAAAGAAAAATGTAATGCTAGCCAGTCAGCTTTATCCTTGGCTTAAGTGACAACAGAACCATCTGATTTGGACAGAGGTGGGAGCAGAGGCGGCAAATAGCTTTGGCAAGGGACCAGAATGCTCGGCTACCATTAGGGCAAGAAGCAAGTTTTCTACTCTTAGCCTGTTCAAACTCTAGTTTGCACTGATTAATAACTGCTTTACAATTGTTGCGAGCTTTGGTGTACGCAGAAAATGACACTGAAGAATTAGAAACAAGCCAATTATGATATGCAACATTCTTCCCTTGAACAGCCTTAGCACATTTATTGGAAAACTAAGGTTTAGATAAAGGACGAGATTTTAAAGTGGAGTGTGGGATAAAGGATTCCATTCCTGCAAGAATAATTTCACTGGCACGATCTGAGCAAACGTTGACATCAGAAGATTTGAAACAGTAATCCAACCAAGGAAAAGAAGAAAAGAAATCTCGTAGGTCATCCCATTTTGCATTCTTGTAATGCCAAACAACACGAGGTTGGGAATAGCCATGAGATAAAGGTTCCATTGGAGAAGAGACAATCACCAAGTTGTGATCTGAAGTGCCTAAACGACCACTCACTTCGACCGTGTACTTAGAAGGGTTGTTTGTGGGAAAAAGATCAGCCGTATTGGCTGTATGATTAGGATTATCCGGTATTCTTGTAGGTAAATGAACAATCTGTGCAAGGTCATTAGTAATTGCAAAAGCCTCAGCATCTCGACCAGCTGGGTCGGTGTGACTAGAAAACGGAAGCCAGCTGGAGTTGTAAACCTTAAAATCACCAAGGAAAATTACGTCACTGTTAGGAAAGTTGGACTGGAGAAAGTCCAGTTGCAAAGAGAGGAAGTCAAAGAGCTCCAAGTGATTAGTGGAATTGGGAGAATGGTAGAGACAACTGATGAATTTGACGCAATGAGGTAGAGAGATTTTAAGCCAGAGAAGATCAAAGAGAGGAGATTCCAAATTGCCAAGTCTCTGACAGGGAATATCAGAACGGACATATGCACAAGTACCACCTTTGAGGCGAAAGGAATCATACAGCGAATAATTTGGGCATCTGAGATGAGCAGTAATTGAATCAACCGATAACTGAGATTCTGTCAGAAAAGTTTAAACACATGGGTTGTGTTAGGGTAGCTAAGAATAGAAACAGGTGCAGGTATACTTGCGTGTACACCAATGCTAGGAGTTTAGTAAATAAATTTGATGAATTTGAGGTATTTCTCAAAACATCGAAGGCAGATATTGTTGGGATATCAGAGACGTGGTGTCACACAGATATAAGGGATGCAGAACTGCAATTTGGGGAGTACAATGTCTACAGAAAGGATAGACAGGATAGGAAGGGAGGAGGGGTTATGCTATTAGTTAAGAAATACATAAAATCCAAGGAAGTGAAGCCAGTCGACATTGCTGGACAGTGCAGTTTCGAGTCAGTTTGGTGTGACTTAAGCATTGGGAGATCAAAATTGAGAGTAGGAGTGTGCTACAGGCCTAATGACTCTGATGAGTATAATAAGAAACTGTACAGGGAAATAGAGTGGGCCAGTAAATCAGAGAGTCTTATAATGGTGGATTTTAATTTCCCAGATATTGACTGGAATTTGGGGGCTGGTCACTCACACACTAGCAAGGCTTTTGTGGATTTATTGGATGATTGTTTTCTACATCAGCATGTTCGGGAGGCAACTAGAGGGAGTAATACTCTTGATTTGATTATCAGTAGTGATTCGTCGTGCATTAAGAATTTTCAGGTAAATGAACCACTAGGTGGCAGTGATCACAGTGTGCTGAAGTGGGATTTATTCAAAGAGGTAACTACCATTAGGGGTAAAGGGAAGGGTTATTGCTTTCGTAAAGTCGACTACGATGGGCTGAGACAGTATTTAAATTCTATACAGTGGGACCAACTGATGATGTTACCAACAGCAAATTCAAAATGGGAAGCATTCAAAGAACTTATCTTGGAAACTACTAGGCTTTACATACCAACTAAGAAATATTGTTCAAGATTTAGGCCTAAGTGGATGTCAGATGAACTAATGAGACATATGGCAGAGAAGAAAAATGCATGGGATACATACAAATTAACACGTGACACAGAAGCCTATGATAGATACAAGTTGATCTGTAATCAAGTTACAAAGGAGGTTAGGCAGGCGAAGGCAGATTATGAGAAATTTTTGGCAAGGGATGCAAAGAAAAACATCAAAGAGTTCTTTACTTATGTAAACTCTAAAAGGAAGGGGATGAATCAGATTGGTCCACTTGATATCTATGGGTCAACTGTTGATGATCCTGCTCAGGTAGCTAACAAACTGAATGAATATTTTGCATCGACATTCACACATGAGGAGTTGTTCAGCGAGGGGAATGCCAGAGGTGTATTGAACTCTGGCTGTAAGCTAGAGAATCTTGTAATAACTGAGAGTAAAGTGGAGGAGAAATTGTTGAAGATAAATACAAGAAAGGCACCTGGGGTGGATGGGATCTATCCAGTTATATTAAATGAGGCAGCAAAGGAAGTAAGCAAACCCTTAGCCATAATTATGAGAGCTTCCTTGGACTCAGGGGAAGTACCCATGGACTGGAGATGTGCAAATGTGACCCCAATTCACAAAGGAGGATCAAAGAGCGACACAAGTAATTATAGACCTGTTAGTTTAACTTCTGTTCCTGGAAAATTAATGGAGGCACTGGTTAAAGAAGCACTGCAGGATCATCAAGACAAGACTTCAGTTATAGCTCAGACACAGCATGGTTTTGTTAAGGGGAAGTCTTGCCTGACCAATTTGATTGGATACTATGATGCAGTCACAAAAGAACTGGATACAGGGAATAACTTTGATATTATATACTTGGATCTTAGAAAGGCTTTTGATACTGTTGCACATGGAAGACTGCTGCAGAAATTGGAGCAGTGTGACATTGGAGGCAAATTGCTGCTATGGATAAAGGAGTGGTTGAGGGGGAGAAGACAGAGAGTGATAATCAATGGACACTGCTCATCGTGGACTAATGTTATTAGTGGAGTCCCTCGGGGTTCAGTATTGGGTCCATTATTGTTTCCTGTATTTATAAATGATATTGATGATGGTATATCAAGCTTAATGTCCAGTTTGCAGATGATACGAAGGTTGGCAGGGTTTTCAAGGACACTACTGACACTATGCTACTGCAACAGGATCTGGAAAGGTTGAGCAGATGGGCTGAGAGGTGGCAAATGAAGTTTAACATTGACAAATGCAAAGTACTACATATGGTCAACTGCAACCCCCAGAACAACGTATCAACTCTGTGGTACTACACTGACAGTGGTAGAGAATGAAAGGGACCTGGGGGTGGTTGTGCAGGCAGATATGAAGTTTCTGAGCAGTGCAGACGGGCTGCAAGAGTAGCTCATGGTGTATTGTCAATGATATATAGGAATTTTTCTAGCAGGGATAAGGAGGTGATTATTCCCTTGTATAAGGCAATGGTCAGGCCACACCTAGAGTACTGTATACAGGTCTGGAGGCCTCATTTCAAGAAGGATGTAGAGATGCTGGAACGAGTACAGAGAAGGGCAACAAGATTAGTGAATGGAACAAAGAGGTGCTCTTACGAAGAAAGGCTTAAGTTTTGCAAATTACAGTGTCTGGGGACTAGGTACCAGCGAGGTGATCTGATAGAGGTGTATAAAGTCTTGAATGGTTTGAGCATGCTCAATGCTGATGGGATTCTTCCTCTTGCTCAGAATAATCACCTGAGAGGGCATAAATTCAAATTGAGAAAAGACAGATGTAGGATAGACGTGAGGAAATTTGCCTTTAGCCAGCGGGTGGTTGGTTGGTGGAATAGACTTCCATCCCTTGTTGTGGAAGTTGATAGCCTAAATAAGTTTAAGGCTCAGCTGAACAGGTATTTTGAACGAACAGAGGGGTGAAGTGGAAGTGGTTATTTTTTATTTTTTTATTTATTTATTTATTTTTGGCTGATGCTGCATAAGCTTGCTTTCTTGCATCAAATGCCTCTACTAATGCTAATGCTAATGCTAAACTAAATAAATTAAATAAATAAATATTTAATTTATACAATAAAGAAAACAGTGCCCTCTCATTTCATGTAACTTCAAGACAAACTAAATAACTGAAAATTTTAGAAAATAGCACACCATATTTCTGAACTTTATTAAGATAAAACCCTATGAAAATAAATAGTTGGTTCTCAAATTTAGTATGACAGGTCAAAATTCCAATTAAAATGTACAATGTAAAAATGGAATACCTTTAAAAATGAAATATCTTTAAAAATATACAAAGTAAAAATGAAATACCTTTAAACCTCATTAAAAATTAGAATGAAAGGTCAATACACAAATTAAAAATGAAATACCTATAAACAAAATTAAAATTGAAATGAATTGCCTTTAATTTGAAATGTCTATAAGCTGAAATTAATTACTGCCTTAAGAACAAATATAGGAAAAACTTTTTTAAGGAGCATAAGCTATATGTAAAACATGCTCTGAAGGAAGTACAAGTCCTCAAAAATAACTAATTTTGATATTAAAGAGCACCAATAGAACTATAATAAAGAACTTTGTGAACCTAAAGAAGCAAAATATAGTGAACAGTGAGAGCCAGTAGAACTGAAATACTTATTTAGTACAGCCACTCCCCGACTTACATAAGGGTTGTGTTCCGCAGAACTCTAATTTCCCTCATGCTTGTGCAGCACTCGGAACTGTGCTTGCAGAATTTATTGAATCAAAAAAGAAATCTTCGACGAACATATAAATAGAATTATTTATTGTATTTATTCAATTTTTTATCTCGTGTAAAAAAAATTACAAAAGCATGCAATTTTAAAAATTTCAAAATTACAAAAAAAGAGACACAGGCATAACTTTGGTAAGTTTTACCTCTCGAGCATTGTTGCCAGAATCAATGACTTCAGCTGATAAGTACGCAGCTGCAGAGGGTTGAAGGCTGTGGAGATTTAGAAAGGGTCGGCCACTCAACCTTATGAAAGAACATATTAATGGATGACTGAACTGTGGCTTTTTTCTTTTCATCGTAGATTCCTTTGTGGCAAGCAAGCATATCATTTGCCCCTTTGTTAACTTTTAAGAATCATTCGCTGTCAGGATCCATCTTCGCAAACCTCACCATTGCCGATGCAATTTCACGAAATGCCATTGCCATCTCTCTGGTGATGAAGTATCTCAGCTCCTCATTTGGTTCATCTTGAGCTTCTTCAGCATTTCTTTTTTGACTATCGCTGCCTGCAAGTCAGTATGTTCTTTGTTAGATAATTCCTTCTCTTCTTCCTTTATTAACACCTCCACGTCTTTGGCATCAACCTCCAACTGAAGTAGCTCTGCAAACTTTACAATCTTATGTGTAACTCTTCGTATGATTCATCTTTTTCAAATTCTTCGAAGCCTTTTACGTGCCGTTGGCATATTTTCTTCCATGCACCATTTCAACAACTTTTACTAATTCCTGCCAAGGCCTTATAAATGTTTAAGATGGCGTGGTAAATATTGTAAGGTTTCCAAAAGTCTCTTAACTTAAAATTTTTCTCACTGTCTACTGCAGACAATGACTGAGCAAATGTTGTGCATAAATAGTATGCTTTTAAATTCGAAATAACACCCAGATCCCTAGGGTGGATGAGTGAAGTTGTGTTTGGCAGTAGAAATATGACTCTCACGTTCGAATTGAAATCATCTAGATGCGTAGGATGTCCAGGAGCATTATCTGATAGAAGCAAAATCTTGAAAGGAACGTCGTTGTCTTTACAATATTTTTCAACCTCGGGAATGAAGCAGCATTTAAACCAATCCTCAAAGAGAGATAGTGTTATCCCTGCTCTCTGGTTCAATCGGAAATGCACGGATAGGGTGGGTTTATTGATGCCCCTAAATGCACGAGGATTTCCAGAATGGTACATAAGCAGTGGTTTTAATCTGTAATCTCTTGCTGCATTAGCGCAAGAAAGTGCGCGGCCCTATCTTTTGAAGCCTTGAAACCTGGCATTGGCTTTTCTTCTTTGGCAATGTATATTCGATCCGGCATTTTTTTCCAATACAGAGCAGTCTCGTCAACGTTAAAAATTTGCTGCGTTGAATAGCCATCTTCAATAATGTTTTCCAACACATCAAAAAATTTCTCTGCAGCTGCAGAATTGCCATTGGTGACTTCACCACATACTTTATTGTTTTGAAACCAGTGCAATGCTTGAACCTATTGCCACCCGTTGCTTACCACAAACTTGGGTTGGGGTTTGCCGTACTTATTCTTAATATCTTCATAAATATTTCTTGCTTTTGCTTGAATGGCCATTGGACTCAGGGGCACTTGCTTATGAATCTGATTTTCCATCCATATTATTTAATAGCTGTTCCCTCTTCGATATAGCACCTGAAGATTGTTTCGGGATCACTGTTTATCTTAACTGTGTTAATCCTTGGACATGTTCTTTTATACGCGTACTGTCCTTTAAAATAGTATTCTTTGTTGAAGCAGCGAGATCTAATTCCCTTGCAATAGATGACAAACTTTGTCCTTCTTCGTACTTCTTAATAATTTTCATCTTCATTTCTAAATTATTTTTTTGTTTCCTGGCACTACCACTACTTGCACTTTCTGTTGGTCGCTTTCTTTCATCATTGTAATACGTAAATAGGAATGAAGAGAAGTTTCTGAAAATATGATTTTTATATGATTAAAGATTTCAGTGAAGGGGAACACATTTCACCATAATAACATAAAAACCCACACAATTGCAGTTACCAGTATTATCGAAAATGCAATAAGATAGAGTTTACTACTAGTTTCTAATTAGATGCACTAACAGAAAAGCCCAACAAACAGGAAAGTGCAAATTGTTTTTATTGTTTTATGGTTATGACCTCCAGAAACGTGTTTTCGAAAAATATCACAAAGGCATTCAAAATTGATTCTTATAATGGGAACATATGATAATGATGAAAGGGTAGTGAAATTTCCGTTATAATGACATTTTAGAGAGATAAATAGCTTAGTAATATGGCAAAATTTTCAACTTCCAAGGACTTGGAACGAATTACAAAAAAAAAAAAAAAAAAGTATTATTGGGTTCACATTACAATTCTTTCGCAATACCTCCATTTAGCCGTACAGATGAAAAATATGTTTCCATATATTTTTTTTTTTTTTTCAGTTTCACCAGCCAGCAAAAACACTTGTGTAAAGTCGAATTTCCGTAAGTCAAGTATTATGTAAGTTGGAGAGTTCCTGTATATACTTTAGCTATAATGTAACGTGGATTTATATTATAGTGCCATTTATTAACAGCAATAATAATAACTTTTTTAAGATGTTTTAGATAAACTTAGATGGAAAATCATTATTAATCAGCTTACATCTCAAGTCTCTTAAGCGATTCTATAATGTTATTTGCATTATTACATATTTTTATCAATCTAAAGCTTTGTGAAACAATGATATTACTGTGAATTCTCTTTGAAATATTAGAAAGCCAGTGTGTTAGGCTAACAGATTTAAAATGAAAGTCTTTGCATTTGTTACATACTTTAGTGTATCCTATCTTTACATTTAAATTAGGTAATAAGCCTGTTGTCACCAAGGAATATCTCAATTTTAAATTCCGAAACTTAGTATTGGATAACATTCATATGAATCAAATTATCAACAAATTTAAATATGCCCTAACAATTAATAATTCCTATATAGTACTTGCTTTAGTTACATTCAACTAATAGGACTAACTGTTTGCAATTACAAGCAGGTGGCATGCAACATCACAAAAAGTGATATTTAAGCAGAATGTTTTTTTCCATCTGCCTGAATATCAAGTCACAAAGGAGGTTAGGCAAGAGAAGGCAGATTATGAGAAATCTTTGGCAAAGGATGCAAAGAAAAACAGCAAACAGTTCTTTAATTATGTAATTACGTTTTAATTATGTACACTCTAGAAGGAACTGGATCAATCAGATTGAACCACTTAACATACATAGGTTGACTATTGATGATGATGCTCAGGTAGCTGATAAACTGAATGAGTATTTTGCATCTACATTCACACATGAGGAGTTATTCAATGAGAGAAATTCCAGAGGTTTATCAGATTTTAACAAGGATTTAAATGATTTTGTAATAACTGAGAGCAAAGTGGAGGAGAAAATGTTGAAGTTAACATAAGAAAAGCACCTAGGGAAGATGAGATCTATCCAGTTATATTAAAGGAGGCAGCAAAGGAAGTAAGCAAACCCTTAGCCCTAATTATGGGAGCTTCCTTGGTCTCAGGGGAGGTCCCCATCGACTGGTGGTGTGCAAATGTATCAGCAATTCACAAAGGGGGATTCAAAGGTGACACAAGTAACTATAGACCTGTTAGTTTATCTTGTGTTCTGGGGAAAATAATGGCGTCATTGGTTAAAGAATTCCAGCATCATCTAGACAAGACTGCAGTAATAGTTAAGACACAGCATGGGTTTGTTAAAGGCAGGTCTTGTCTGACCAATTTGATTGGATACTATGATGTGGTCACAAAGGAACTGAATGTCAAAAATAATTTTGATATCATATACTTGGATTTCAGGAAAGCTTTTGATACTATAGCACATGGAAGGCTACTGTACAAAGTGCAAGTTGCTACAATGGATAAAAGGATGGTTGAATGGGAGAAGACAGAGAGTGGTAATCAATAGACACTGCTCTTCATGGACTAATGTTAGCATTAGTAGAGGCATTTGATGCAAGAAAGCAAGCTTATGCAGCATCAGCCAAAAAATGAAATAACCACTTCCACTTCACCCCTCTGTTCATTCGAAATACCTGTCAAGCTGAGCCTTAAACTTATTTAGGCTATCAACTTCCACGACAAGGGATGGAAGTCTGTTCCGCCAACCAACCATCCGCTGGCTAGAGGCAAATTTCCGCACGTCAGTTCTACATCTGTCTTTCCTCAATTTGAATTTATGCCCTCTCATGTGATTATTCTGAGCAAGAGGAAGAAACCCATTGGCATTGAGCATGCTCAAACCATTCAAGGCTTTATACACCTCTATCAGATCACCTCACCAGTGCCTAGTCTCCAGACACTGTAATTTGCAAAACTTAAGCCTTTCTTCATAAGAGCACCCACTTTGTTCCATTCACATATCTGGATGCTCTTCTCTGTACTCGTTCCAGCAGCTCTACATCCTTCTTGAAATGAGGCCTCCAGGCCTGTATACAGTATTCTAGGTGTGGCCTGACCATTGCCTTATACAAGGGAATAATCACCTCCTTATCCCTGCTAGAAAAATTCCTATATATCATTGACAATACACCATGAACTACTCTTGCAGCCGGTCTGCACTGCTCAGAGAACTTCATATCTGCCTGCACAACCACCCCCAGGTCCCTTTCATTCTCTACCACTGTCAGTGTAGTACCCCAGAGTTGATACATTGCTCTGGGGTTGCTGTTTCCCAATGTAGTACTTTATATTTGTCAATGTTAAACTGCATTTGCCACCTCTCAGCCCATCTGCTCAACCTTTCCAGATCCTGTTGCAGCAGCATAATGTGAGTAATGTCCTTGACAACCCTGCCAACCTTCGTATCGTCTGCAAAATTGGACATTAAGCTTGATATATCATCACCAATATCATTTATAAATACAGAAAACAATAATGGACCCAATAGTGAACCCTGAGGGACTCCACTAATAACATTAGTCCACGATGAGCAGTGTCCATTGATTACCACTCTCTGTCTTCTCCCCCTCAACCACCCCTTTATCCATAGCAGCAATTTGCCTCCAATGCCACACTGCTCCAATTTGTGCAGCAGTCTTCCATGTGCAACAGTATCAAAAGCCTTTCTAAGATCCAAGTATATAATATCAAAGTTATTCCCTGCATCCAGTTCTTTTGTGACTGCATCATAATATCCAATCAAATTTGGTCCGGCAAGACTTCCCCTTAACAAAGTCATGCTGTGTCCGAGCTATAACTGAAGTCTTGTCTAGATGATCCTCCAGTGCTTCTTTAACCAGTGGCTCCATTAATTTTCCAGGAACAGAAGTTAAACTCACAGGTCTATAATTACTTGTGTCAGCCTTTGATCCTCCTTTATGAATTGGGGTCACATTTGCACATCTCCAGTTCATGGGTACCTCCCCTGAGTCCAAGGAAGCTCTCATAATTATGGCTAAGGGTTTGCTTACTTCCTTTGCTGCCTCCTTTAATAAGCCTCCGTAGCCAGGTGGGAAGGAGCACAGTGCGTAGCACACGCTTCTTGATTAGACCGGGGTTCGAGCCCGTCACCACCAAATACGGCGGATGCGGAAAGGTCAAGGAATGGCCACCGCATATTCCCGGAGCAATATGGCCTTAGTTGCTAATGCTCCTGAAAACCAAATAACATAACATCCTTTAATATAACTGGATAGATTCCATCCCCCCCAGGTACCTTTCTTGTGTTTATCTTCAACAATTTTCCCTCCACTTTACTCTCAGTTATTACAAGATTCTCTAGCTTACTGCCAGAGTTGAATACACCTCTGGCATTCCCCTCGCTGAATAACTCCTCATGTGTGAATGTCGATGCAAAATATTCATTTAGTTTGTTAGCTACCTGAGCAGGATCATCAACAGTTGACCCATCGATATCAAGTGGACCAATCTGATTCATCCCCTTCCTTCTAGAGTTTACATAAGTAAAGAACTCTTTGCTGTTTTTCTTTGCATCCCTTGCCAAAGATTTCTCGTAATCTGCCTTTGCCTGCCTAACCTCCTTTGTAACTTGGTTACAGATCAACTTGTATCTATCATAGGCTTCTGTGTCACGTGTTAATTTGTATGTATCCCATGCATTTTTCTTCTCTGCGATATGTCTCATTAGTTCATCTGACATCCATTTAGGCCTAAACCTTGAACAATATTTCTTAAATAAATTCTTTATTGCTGATAAGTACAGAACATGTACTAGAGACAATAATACTCATCACGGCGACATGGCCAGGAGTTTTACATTATAATATTTAGATTAATTGGCAAAACATTTTTTACCATTACATTGAAATTATTAGTTACACAAATTAAACATGTAAAAATGAAATTATAATAATGAAAATATGAGGACTGAACGTCATATGGAGGAAGTTATCCCAGTTCCACCGATGTAATCCACTCGAGGAGCATGTGACGGTATTTGTAGTCGGTAGCCATTTTTTGTAGGTCGACTCCAAGACGGAGCAGTGCCTGAATTTTGGGGAGTGCCTGGGCAGGTAAGAACCGACTACACAGTTTCAGCCGGTTGTATTTGAGGGTTAGTGTGGGCTCTGGCCTCAAGGATGGCGGAGGATTGTGCCACTGACAGAAATCCCAGATGTTTGGGGCGTTTATCACTCCTGTGTACATTTTTACTGAGGTCATTAAACGCCTGCTGTCAATTAACCTTGGAAGCCTGGGTGCATTTAGCTGCTTTAACCTTAGGTAGTGGCCTCACAGAGTATTCATTCCACTGAGCAGGGAAAACTCGTGTGGAAAGAACTGAGTTGTAGATTGAGAGTAATGCATCTAGGATATAGGGGCTACGGCATTTAATTTTGAAATGAGGTATCTTATCACAGCCTGCGGTACTAGATGGACGCAGGGAGTTAATTGCATATATCAGTTGCTGTCTTCTGATGGAAATTATGGAGAGGTCATCAGTAGCAGCAAATTGAGAGTTTTGGAGAGGGATTTCGGCAGAAGCGGACTTGGTTTTGAATCTTGAAATGTAGTTCATCCAGTTATCTAGATCAAGATTTGAATTAATGCAACTGTGTCTTGATGAGTATGGCGCTTTTCCTTTAGACAAGGTAGTATCGGTGTATCTCTTTATTGCTGATGCCTTGAGTCTGTTGAACATAGCTCTTGCTCTGGAGTATAGGATTCGATCTTGGGTTGTGCCAGAGATTTTCCACTGCCTGTGAAGGTACTGCTTGTTGTGGAAACTGCGCGCTAGATCTTTGGTCCACCAAGCTCTAGTTCTTGGAGAAATGTGTACGGTTTTGGCTGATGCATAGAGGGTGACTGTATTTATCCATCTTGTGATTAGGTCAACTGCGAGGATTGGGTCACATCCATCAAGCACATTCCATGGAATAGACTGTGCTGCCTCGAGGCACTTTTTTGGATCCAGAAAATTCGGAGAAAATATGATTTTCTTTTCAACAATATTACGGCAATTGAAGCTGAGCATAGGCAGAACAAGAAGTAATGCAATTGGGTCATGATCTGAATTGAAGGACGTTTTTGGTGGAATGTCGACTCTGCAAATTCCAGAACATAGAATCAAGTCAAGGCGATTGGCGCCTCTCGTTGGCTCCTCATTGATAATCGTGAACTTTGATAGAGAGAGATTGTTCATTAGTCGTTGATATGTAAAGTTGGTATGTAAAGCCTAGTAGCTTCCAAGATAAGTTCTTTGAATGCTTTCCATTTTGAATTTGCTGTTGGTAACATCATCAGTTGATCCCACTGTATAGAATTTAAATACTGTCTCAGTCCATCGTAGTTGCCTTTACGAAAGCAATAACCCTTCCCTTTACCCCTAATGGTAGTTACCTCTTTGAGTAAATCCCACTTCAGCACACTGTGATCACTGCCACTTAATGGTTCATTTATCTGCATATTCTTAATGCATGAAGAATCACTACTGATAATCAAATCAAGAGTATTACTCCCTCTATTTGCCTCCCGAACATGCTGATGGAGAAAACAATCATCCAATAAATCCACAAAAGCCTTGCTAGTGTGTGAGTGACCAGCCCCCAAATTCTAGTCAATATCTGGGAAATTAAAATCCCCATTATAAGACTCTCTGATTTACTGGCCCACTCTATTTCCCTGTACAGTTTCTTATTATACTCATCAGAGTCATTAGGCCTATAGCACACTCCTACTCTCAATTTTGGTCTCCCAATGCTTATGTCACATCAAACTGACTCGACACTGCACTATCCAGCAATGTCGACTGACTTCACTTCCTTGGATTTTATGTATTTCTTAACTAATAGCATAACCCCTCCTCCCTTCCTATCCTGTCTGTCCTTTCTGTAGACATTGTACTCCCCAAATTCCAGTTCTGCATTCCTTATATCTGTGTGACACGTTTCTGAAATCCCAACAATATCTGCCTTTGATGTTTTGAGCAATACCTCAAATTCATCAAATTTATTTACTAAACTCCTAGCATTGGTATACATGCACCTGTTCTTTTTCTTAGCTACCCTAACGCAGCCCATGTGTTTACTTGTACCCCTATGATTCCCAGCAGTCTCTGAAATATCCTGCATCTTATTTTCCAGGCTGCTGCTGCTCATTCCAATAGAAGCAGTGCAAGAATCACTTTCACCTCTGCCAGTGGCTACTGTTAATCTATTAGTCCTTGTATCCCCCCAATCTAGCAGTTTTCCGACCCACTTAACACTGCCTCGATAGCATCAGCAAACATTCTTGCACCCTTTCTATTTAAGTGTATCCCATCCCTGTAGAAGCAGTCTCTCCTGTTAACAAGTACAGACCAGGCTGAAAAAAATCCTACCCCTTGAGCCTTGCACAATCTTTCCAGGGCCAAATTGATCGACAGGGCTCTCATCATATACTCCCCTCCTATCGTGTCTGGGCAGAATTGCAGACACTTTCAAATTCAACCCTAATTCACATATTTTTTTCAACAGTGACCTGTACTTGTTAAGTAATTCTGGTGGTGTCCTACTCGTAATATCATTAGTGCCAACGTGTACAATTATATCACCTTTTGTGCCCTTAAAAGATGATATTAGCATTAGCATTAGTAGAGGCATTTGATGCAAGAAAGCAAGCTTATGCAGCATCAGCCAAAAAAAAAAAAAAAAAAAAAAAAAACCCACTTCCACTTCACCCCTCTGTTCGTTCAAAATACCTGTCCAGCTGAGCCTTAAACTTATTTAGGCTAATCAACCTCCACCACAAGGATGGCAGTCTGTTCCACCAACCAACCACCCGCTGGCTAAAGGCAAATTTCCGCACGTCTATCCTACATCTGTCTTTCCTCAATTTGAATTTATGCCCTCTCAGGTGATTTTTCTGAGCTAGAGGAAGAATCCCCATCAGCATTGAGCATGCTTAAACCATTCAAGGCTTTATACACCTCTATCAGATCACCTCGCTGGTGCCTAGTCTCCAGACACTGTAATTTGCAAAACTTAAGCCTTTCTTCGTAAGAGCATCCCTTTGTTCCATTCACTAATCTTGTTGCCCTTCTCTGTACTCGTTCAGCAGCTCTACATCCTTCTTGAAATGAGGCCTCCAGACCTGTATACAGTACTCTAGGTGTGGCCTGACCATTGCCTTGTACAATGGAATAATCACCTCCTTATCCCTGCTGGAAAAATTCCTGTATATCATTGACAATACTCCATGAGCTACTCTTGCAGCCCGTCTGCACTGCTCAGAGAACTTCATATCTGCTTGCACAATCACCCCCAAGTCCCTTTCATTCTCTACCACTGTCAGTGTAGTACCACAGAGTTGATACGTTGCTCTGGGGTTGCTGTTTCCCATGTGTAGTACTTTACATTTGTCAATGTTAAACTTCATTTGCCACCTCTCAGCCCATCTGCTCAACCTTTCCAGATCCTGTTGCAGCAGTGTAGTGTCAGTTGTGTCCTTGACAACCCTGCCAACCTTTGTATCATCTGCAAACTTGGACATTAAGCTTGATATACCATCATCAATATCATTTATAAATACAGAAAACAATAATGGACCCAACACTGAGCCCTGAGGGACTCCACTAATAACATTAGTCCACGATGAGCAGTGTCCATTGATTACCACTCTCTGTCTTCTCCGCACAACGTCATCAATCTTTGCCCCTGGCAGACATACCCTGGTCCTGTTCCACTATCCTTTTTACAAAGCATGTTTCCTGTTTCCCTGACAATAGAGTCACCAACAACTACTAGTTCCTTTGGGACCAGCGCATTCTGCCTTTGGGGCTGCCGCTGTGTTGCGTGATGACCAAGTGGTGGGCTCTGGCATTGGTGTGGGCAGCTGAGAGCTTGATGGTCCCCTCACTGTTAATCCTTCGACGGCATCCACCCTGTCCTTCAAGCTCTCATATAGGCCCATAACAACGCTGAGTTGTCGCCTGATTTCCTTCCACTCCTTGCATCGCACACACACAAAGACATCCCCATGGCAGTATCATGTCCTGTACCCGACTGCTCCGCAAACATCAAGCAAGTAGTGCATTTAAAAGGCTATGATTCAGAGGGCAACTGACCCCCCTCAGTTCTCCCCTGAGCCACAGCATTCCATTAGCCGAGCCTTTTGCTTTGCTGCTCTTGTCTGAGTCATGATTTCGATTTAATTTCAATAAAATTTCAATTTCAGTACAAAGTTAAAACCTTAAACTTGTATCCCAACACAGTTATAACGCTATATTTATGTTTCAGTATCAAGTGTTATCTACGAAATCCCCTTTATATAACTTCCGTATCAAGTTAAGTATTAATTAACGTCAGGAGACTGCTGACGAGGCTACTAGAGACGGTTGTGTTCAAAGCCGCTAAGTGAATTTTCTTATTTATTGATTTGAAATTATTGTTTTTCTAAAACTTTTGATTTAAATTTAGTAGTATAACATTATTTTGTGATTTTCTGATTAATTTGGTGTATTTATTCTTTACTCGGCCTTGTAATTGCATAAAAGTAGCGGTAAGGGTTTCCACGTGTTTCAACTCCGCTACCGTTCGTAATTTTCCCGCCTTTGTGATACGATAGTTATATACCGTACTAGATAGCGTTAGTTGAACTTCGTTAGCAGTTAAATTGTACGTTTAAATAAATACATATAACGACTTAGATTACAAACGTAATATAATTAATTATATTTAACATAATTAATAACATAACATAATTAATTATAATTAATTAACAAATTAATAGAATCATGACTCAGACCAGAGCAGCAAAGCAAAAGGCTCAAGCTAATGGAAGTGCTGTGGCTCAGAGCAGAACTGAGGGGGGCAGTTGTCCTCTGACTCACAAGCCTTATAAAATGCACTGTTTGCTTGATGTTTGCAGAGCAATCGGGTACGAGACATGATACTGCCAAGGGGGGATGTCTTTGTGTGTGCGCGATGCAAGGAGTGTATCGATATCAGGCAACAACTCGGCGTTCTTGTGGGCCTATATGAGAGCTGAAGGACAGGGTGGATGCCCTCGAAGAAACTAAATTGAGGGGCCCATCAAGCTCTCAGCTGCCCACATCAACGCCAGAGCTTGCACTTGGGCATCGCGTGACACAGAGGCAACCCCAAGGCAGAATGTGCTGGTCCGAAGGAACTAGTAGTTGTTGGTGACTCTATTGTCAGGGAAACGGGGAACGTGCTTTGTAAAAAAGATAGGTGGAACCGGACCAGGGTATGTCTGCCAGGGGCAAAAGTTGACGACGTTGTAGAGTGAATATCATCTTTTAAGGGCACAAAAGGTGATATAGTTGTACACATTGGCACTAATAATATTAAGAGTAGGAGACCGGCAGAATTACTTAACAAGTACAGGTCACTGTTGAACAAAAGCCGAGAATTAGGGTTGAATTTGAAAGTGTCTGCAATTCTGCCCAGACACGATAGGAGGGAGTATATGATGAGAGCCTTGTCGATCAATTCAGCCCTGGAAAGATTGTGCAAGGCTCAAGGGGTAGAATTTTTTTCAGTCTGGACTGTACTTGTTAACAGGAGAGATTGCTTTCTACAGGGATGGGATACACTTAAATAGAAAGGGTGCAAGAATATTTGCTGATGCTATCGAGGCAGTGTTAGGTGGGTCGGAAAACTGCTAGCTTGGGGGAGACAAAGACCAATAGTTTGACAGTAGCCACTGGCAGAGGCGAAAGAGATTCTTGCACTGCTTCTGTTAGAATGAGCAGAAGCCTGAAAAACAAGATGCATGGTATTTCAGAGACTGCTGGGAGCCATTGCGGTACAAGTAAACACATGGGTTGTGTTAGGGTAGCTAAGAATAGAAACAGGTTCAGGTATACTTGCGTGTACACCAATGCTAGGAGTTTAGTAATAAATTTGATGAATTTGAGGTATTGCTCAAAACATCAAAGGCAGATATTGTTGGGATATCAGAGACGTGGTGTCACACAGATATAAAGGATGCAGAACTGCAATTTGGGAGTACAACATCTACAGAAAGGATAGACAGGATAGGAAGGGGGGAGGGGTTATGCTATTAGTTAAGAAACACATAAAAACCAAGGAAGTGAAGCCAGTCGACATCGCTGGACAGTGCAGTGTTGAGTCAGTTTGGTGTGACATAAGCATTGGGAGATCAAAATTGAGAGTAGGAGTGTGCTATAGGCCTAATGACTCTGATGAGTATAATAAGGAACTGTACAGGGAAATAGAGTGGGCCAGTAAATCAGAGAGTCTTATAATGGGAGATTTTAATTTCCCAGATATTGACTGGAATTTGGGGGCTGGTTACTCACACACTAGCAGGGCTTTTGTGGATTTATTGGATGATTGTTTTCTACATCAGCATGTTCGGGAGGCAACTAGAGGGAGTAATACTCTTGATTTGATTATCAGCAGTGATTCTTCATGCATAAGAATCTGCAGATAAATGAACCACTAGGTGGCAGTGATCACAGTGTGCTGAAGTGGGATTTACTCAAAGAGGTAACTACCATTAGGGGTAAAGGGAAGGGGTTATTGCTTCCGTAAAGGCGACTACGATGGACTGAGACAGTATTTAAATTCTATACAGTGGGACCAACTGATGATGTTACCAACAGCAAATTCAAAATGGGAAGCATTCAAAGAACTTATCTTGGAAGCTACTAGACTTTACATACCAACTAAGAAATATTGTTCAAGGTTTAGGCCAAAATGGATGTCAGATGAACTAGTGAGGCATATGGCAGAGAAGAAAAATGCATGGGATACTTACAAATTAACACATGACACAGAAGCCTATGATAGATACAAGTTGATATGCAACCAAGTTACAAGGAGGTTAGGCAGGCGAATGCAGATTACGAGAAATCCTTGGCAAGGGATGCAAAGAAAAACAGCAAAGAGTTCTTTACTTATGTAAACTCTAGAAGGAAGGGGATGAATCAGATTGGTCCACTTGATATTGATGGGTCAACTGTTGATGATCCTGCTCAGGTAGCTAACAAACTAAATGAATATTTTGCATCGACATTCACACATGAGGAGTTATTCAGCAAGGGGAATGCTAGAGGTGTATTCAACTCTAGCAGTAAGCTACAGAATCTTGAAATAACTGGGAGTAAAGTGGAGGAGAAACTGTTGAAGATAAACACAAGA
Organism: Mastigoproctus giganteus; assembly: GCF_048544385.1. NCBI lineage: Eukaryota > Metazoa > Arthropoda > Arachnida > Uropygi > Thelyphonidae > Mastigoproctus > Mastigoproctus giganteus. The sequence goes on along the minus strand of NC_143578.1, from coordinate 71,035,159 downwards.
AAGGCACCCGGGGTGGATGGGATCTATCCAGTTATATTAAAGGAGGCAGCAAAAGAAGTAAGAAAACCTTAGCCATAATTATGAGAGCTTCCTTGGACTCAGGGGAGGTACCCATAGACTGGAAATGTGCAAATGTGACCCCAATTCACAAAGGAGGATCAAAGGCTGACACAAGTAATTATAGACCTGTGAGCTTAACTTCTGTTCAGGAAAATTAATGGAGGCACTGGTTAAAGAAGCACTGCAGGATCATTTAGACAAGACTTCAGTTATAGCTCAGACACAGCATGGTTTTGTTAAGGGGAAGTCTTGCCTGACCAACTTGATTGGATACTATGATGCAGTCACAAAAGAACTGGATGCAGGGAATAACTTTGATATTGTATACTTGGATCTTAGAAAGGCTTTTGATACTGTTGCACATGGAAGACTGCTACACAAATTGGAGCAGTGTGACATTGGAGGCAAATTGCTGCTATGGATAAAGGGGTGGTTGAGGGGGAGAAGACAGAGAGTGGTAATCAATGGACACTGCTCATCGTGGACTAATGTTATTAGTGGAGTCCCTCAAGGCTCAGTGTTGAGTCCATTATTGTTTTCTGTATTTATAAATGATATTGATGATGGTATATCAAGCTTAATGTCCAAGTTTGCAGACGATACAAAGGTTGGCAGGGTTGTCAAGGACACTACTGACACTATGCTGCTGCAACAGGATCTGGAAAGGTTGAGCAGATGGGCTGAGAGGTGGCAAATGAAGTTTAACATTGACAAATGTAAAGTACTACACATGGGAAACAGCAACCCCAGAGCAACGTATCAACTCTGTGGTACTACACTGACAGTGGTAGAGAATGAAAGGGACTTGGGGGTGGTTGTGCAGGCAGATATGAAGTTCTCTGAGCAGTGCAGACGGGCTGCAAGAGTAGCTCATGGAGTATTGTCAATGATATACAGGAATTTTTCCAGCAGGGATAAGGAGGTGATTATTCCATTGTATAAGGCAATGGTCAGGCCACACCTAGAGTACTGTATACAGGTCTGGAGGCCTCATTTCAAGAAGGATGTAGAGCTACTGGAACGAATACAGAGAAGGGCAACAAGATTAGTGAATGGAACAAAGGGGTGCTCTTACGAAGAAAGGCTTAAGTTTTGCAAATTACAGTGTCTGGAGACTAGGCACCAGCGAGGTGATCTGATAGAGGTGTATAAAGCCTTGAATGGTTTAAGCATGCTCAATGCTGATGGGATTCTTCCTGAAGCTCACAAAAATCACCTGAGAGGGCATAAATTCAAATTGAGGAAAGACAGATGTAGGATAGACGTGCGGAAATTTGCCTTTAGCCAGCGGGTGGTTGGTTGGTGGAACAGACTTCCATCCCTTGTGGTGGAGGTTGATAGCCTAAATAAGTTTAAGGCTCAGCTGGACAGGTATTTTGAACGAACAGAGGGGTGAAGTGGAAGTGGGTTTTTTTTTTTTTTTTTTTTTTTGTTGATGCTGCATAAGCTTGCTTTCTTGCATCAAATGCCTCTACTAATGCTAATTATTTATTTTTACTAATTATTTATGTTACGTAACCTAAGTCGTTATATGTATAGTTAAAAGTACAATTTAACTGACAATGAAGTTCAACAAGAATAATAGATTTTACTGATTAATTGACAATATTATGTACTATACTATACTATATTAAGCTTATGCTATCTAGTTCGTGATATTTTGTATCGCTTAACAATGGCGGCAATTTACGAACGGTAAACGCGTGGAATTGATACCCTTACCGATACTAAGTAATATCTACAAAATCTCTATCTAAGTTACTTTAAACTAAGTATCGTAAATAGGAATATGAAGCTACTCTAGAAAATAAGTTAATATGCCAATTTAAGCTAATAAAACAGAAAATAAATCAGAAAAAACTTATCTGTTCCAGGAGCGGCAAAAAGCTTTGGCCGCACAGCCTACTCTCATTTCCCAGTTTTCGATGTTGGGCCCATTATTGTTTTGTGTATTTATCAGTGATATTGATGAAGGTATATCAGGATTATTGTCCAAGTTTGCAGATGATACAAAGGTTGGCAGGGTTCTTAATGACAGTAAAGATAGTATGCTACTCCAACTGGATATAGATAAGTTGGGAAAATGGGCTGAGAAGTGGAAACTGAAGTTTAACATTGACAAATGGAACTACATATGGGTAGCAATAAACCAAGAGAAATGTACCATCTGTGTGGTACTACACTCAGGGAAGTGCAAAGTGAAAAAGATCTGTGGGTAATTGTGCAGTAAAATAATGAAGTTTGTTGAGCAGTGCAGATGGGCTGCCAGGGCAGGTCATGGAGTCTTGTCAATGATATATAGGAATTTTGCTAGCAGGGACATGGAGGTGATTATCCCGTTGTACAAGGCAATGGTCAGGCTACACCTAGAGTACTGTGCACAGGTCTGGAGGCCTCATTTTAGGAAGGATGTAGAGCTGCTAGAACGAGTACAAAGAAGGGCAACAAGTTTGGTGAGGGGGAACAAGAAAGGCTTAAGTTCTGCAAATTGCAGCGGCTGGAGATTAGGCACCTGCGAGGTGATCTGATTGAGGTGTATAAGACCTCGAATGGGTTGAGCAAGTTGAATGCTGATGGGATTCTTCCTCTTGCTCAGATTAAGAACTTGATGGGGCATAGATTCAAATTGAAGAAAGACAGTTGTAGAATAGATGTGCGGAAATTTGCCTTTAGCCAACGGGTAGGTGATTGGCAGAACAGATTTCCATCTTTTGTTGTGGAAGTTGATAGCCTAAATAAATTTAAAGCCCAGCTGGACCACCATTTGGAATGAATGGAGGGTTTTTTTTTTTTTTTTTTGCTGATGCTACATAAGCTTGCTTTCTTCCATCATATGTCTCTACCAATGCTATGCTAATATTAAACTTATTTATATGATAAGCACATATTACTGGGGATTTAAGTATCATTTCTCACACGGAATTTTGCAACTTGTTATCTTATGGATTTAATTTAGGCTTTGTACAAAAAGTTATTAAATTTAATTAAAAATAAATAAATATGCATTGACCTAATATAATTTTGTTTAAAACTTGCCTACAAATATAAAACACCATTGGAAGATTTCCAAATGTGGATTACTCTCACCTATGAAGCTATAGTACAACATATTAGCATTAGCGTTAGTAGAGGCATATGACGCAAGAAAGCAAGCTTATGCAACATCAGCCAAAACAAAAAAAAAACCGCTCCCATTTCACCCCTCCATTCTTTCCAAATACCTGTCCAGCTCAGCCTTAAATTTATTTAGGCTATCAACTTCCACAACAAAGGATGGAAGTCTGTTCCACCAACCAACTTACCTGCTGGTTAAAGGCAAACCTCTGCACATCTATCCTACATCTGTCTTTCAATAATTTGAATTTATGCCCTCTCAGGTGATTATTCTGAGAAAGAGGAAGAATCTCATCAGCATTGAGCATGCTCAAACCATTCAAGTCTTTATACACCTCAATCAGATCACCTCGGAGGTGCCTAGTCTCCAGACACTGTAATTTGCAAAACTTAAGCCTTTCTTCATAAGAGAAACCCTTTGTTCCATTCACTAATCTTGTTGCCCTTCTCTGTACTCTTTTCAGCACCTCTACTTCCTTCTTAAAATGAGGCCTCCAGACCTGTATACAGTACTCAATGTGTGGCCTGACCATTGCCTTATGCAAGGGAATAATAACCTCCTTGTCCCTGCTAGAAATATTCCTGTATATCATTGACAATACACCATGAGCTACTCTTGCAGCCTGCCTGCACAACCACCCCCAGGTCCCTTTCATTCTCTACCACTGTCAGTGTAGTACCACAGAGTTGATACGTTGCTCTGGGGTTGCTGTTTCCCATATGTAGTACTTTACATTTGTCAATGTTAAACTTCATTTGCCACCTCGAAGCCCATCTGCTCAACTTTTCAAGATCCTTTTGCAGCATCATACTGTCATTAGTGTCCTAAACAAACCTGCCAACCTTCGTATAGTCTGCAAACTTGGACATTAAGCTTGATATACCATCATCAATATCATTTATAAATACAGAAAACAACAATGGACCCAACACAGAACCCTGAGGGACTCCACTAATAACATTAGTCCACAATGAGCAGTGTTCATTGATTACCACTCTGTCTTCTCCCACTCAACCATCCTTTTATACCTAGCAGCAATTTGCCTCTGATGCCACGCTGCTCCAGTTTGTTCAGCAGTCTTCCATGTGCAGCAGTATCAAAAGCCTTTCTGAGATTCAAATATATGATATCAAAATTATTCCCTGCATCCAATTCCTTTGTGACCACATCATAGTATCCAATCAGATTGGTCAGGCAAGACTTTCTGTTAACAAAACCATGCTGTGTCCGAGCTATAACTAAAGTCTTGTCTAGATGATCCTGCACTGCTACTTTAACCAGTGCCTCCATTAATTTTCTTGGAACAGAATTTAAACTAACAGGTCTATAATTACTTGTGTAGCCCTTTGATCCTCCTTTGCAAATTCGGGTCACATTTGCACATCTCCAGTCTATGGGTACCTTCCCTGAGTCCAAAGAAACTCTCATAATTATGGTTATGGGTTTGCTTACTTCCTTTCACCCTGGGTGCCTTTTTAATGTTTATCTTCAACAATTTCTCCTCCACTTTCCTCTCAGTTATTACAAAATCATCTAGCTCACTGCCAGGGTTTAACTCATCTCTTGCATTTTCCTCCCTGAATAACTCCTGATGGGTGAATGTAGATGCAAAATACTCATTTAGTTTGTTAGCCTCCTGAGCAGGATATCCAGTAGACCAATCTGTTTCATCCCTTTTCTTCTAGAGTTAAATAGGTAAAGCACTCTTTGTTGTTTTTCTTTGCATCCTTTGCCAAGGATTTCTCATAATCTGCCTTTGCCTGCCTAGCCTCCTTTGTAACTTGGTTACAGATCAACTTATATCTATCATAGGCTTCCATGTCACCCATTAATTTAAATGTATCCCATGCATTTTTCTTCTCTGCCATATGTCTCATTAGTTCATCTGACATCCATTTAGACCTAAACCTTGAACAATATTTCTTAGATGGTATGTAAAGCCTAGTAGCTTCCAAGGTGAATTCTTTGAATGCTTCCCATTTTGAATTTGCTGTTGGTAATATCATCAGTTGGTCCCACTGTGTAGAATTTAAATACTGTCTCAGACCACAGTAGTCGCCTTTACGAAAGCTTAAACCCTTCCCTTTTCCCCCCGATGGTAGTTACCTGTTTGAGTAAATCCCACTTCAGTACACTGTGATCACTGCCACCTAGTGGTTCCTTTATCTGCAGATTCTTAATGCATGAAAAATCACTACTCATAATCAGATCAAGAGTATTACTCCCTCTATTTGCCTCCCGAACATGCTGATGTAGAAAACAATCATCCAATAAATTCACAAAAGCCTTGCTAGTGTGTGAGTGACCAAACCGCAAATTCCAGTCAATATCTGGGAAATTAAAATCCCCCATTATAAGACTCTCTGATTTACTGGCAGACTCTATTTCCCTGTACAGTTTCTTATTATACTCATCAGAGTCATTAGGCCTATAACACACACTCCTACTCTCAATTTTGATCTCCCAAAATGACTTGACACTGCACTGTCCAGCAATATCGACTGGCTTCACTTTTTTGGATTTTATGTTTCTTAACTAATAGCATAACCCCTCCTCCCATCCTATCCCTGTCTAACTTCCTGTACACATTGTACTCCCCAAATTTCAGTTCTGCATTCCTTATATCTGTGTGACACCACGTCTCTGATATCCCAACAATATCTGCCTTTGTTTTTTTGAGCAATACATCGAATTCATCAAATTTATTTACCAAACTCCTAGCATTGGTGTACATGCAAGTATACATGCACCTGTTCCTATTCTTAGCTACCCTATCACAACCCATGTGTTTACTTGTACCGCAGTGACTTCCAGCAGTCTCTGGAATCCCCTGCACCTTGTTTTCCAGGCTGCTGCTCATTCCAATAGAAGCAGTGCAAGAATCACTTTCACCTCTGCCACTGGCTACTGTTAATCTATTAGTCCTTATATTCCCCCAAGCTAACAGTTTTCCTACCCACCTAACACTGCCTCGATAGCATTAGCAAATATTCTTAAACCAGGCTGAAAAAAATTCTACCCCTTGAGCCTTGCACAATCTTTCCAGGGCCATATTGATCGACAAGGCACTCATCATATATTCCCTCCTATCATGTCTGGGCAAAATTGCAGACTCTTTCAAATTCAACCCTAATTCACGTCTTTTTTTCAACTTGACCTGTACTTGTTAAGTAATTCTGCCGGTCTCCTACTCTTAATATCATTAGTGCCAACGTGTACAACAATATCACCTTTTGTGCCCTTAAAAGATGACATCCACTCTACATCATCAACCTTTGCCCCTGGCAGACATACCCTCATCCTGTTCACCTATCCTTTTTTACGTAGCATGTTTCCCCGTTTCCCTGACAATAGTCACGAACAACTACTAGTTCATGTGGGACCAGTGCATTTTGTCTTAGGGTTGCCTCTGTGTTGCGTGATGATCAAGTGCAAGCTCTAGCATTGATGTGGGGAGCTGAGAGCTGCATGGGTCCCTCAATTTAGATCCTTCGAGGTCATCCACCCTGTCCTTCAAACTCTCATATAGGCCCATAACAAACCTGAGTTGTCACCTTATTTCCTCACATTTCTTACATTGCACACACACCAAGTCCCTTGGCAATATCATGTCCTGATTGCTCCACAAACATCAAGCAAGCAGTGTATTTTAAAAGGCTGTGATTCAGATGGCAACTGCCCCCCCCCCCCCCCAGTTCTCTTCACATCCACAGCACTCCATTTAGCTTGAGCCTTTTGCTTTGCTGCTCTTGTCTGAATCATGATTTCGATTCAATTTCAATAAAATTTCAATTTCAGTACAAAAATTATAATCCTAAATTTGTATCCCAACGCAGTTGTAACACTATATCTTTATATTTTTTTTTTTTAGTATCAAGTATTATCTTCAAGTTTCTTTATATAACTTCCATATCAGTTATGTATTAATTAATTATGTTACGTTTGTAACCTAAGTCATTATATGTATTTAGTTAAAAAGTACAATTTAATTGACAATGAAGTTCAACAAGATTTATAAATTTTACTGATTAATTGATAATATTATATACTATACTATACTATACTATACTATACTATACTATACTAAGCTAAGCTAACGCTATCTAGTTAGGGATATAATGTTGTATTGTATAACAATGGTGGCAAGTTACGAACGTTAAATCTACGGACACTTAAATATTAATTAACTTCCAAAATCTCACTGTCTCAATTCAGAATAAACCAAGGACCTTGACTAGGTGTATAAGCTACTTATAGAAAATAATTTAATATAACAATTAGTCAATAAAGCAGCTAAATATAGCTAAAAAACTTCTCATTCGCTGGCTATTCAAAATTTGTAAAACATGTGGATTGGATACCCTTACCGATACTAAGTAATAATCTACAAAATCTCTATCTAAGTTAAAATTTAAACTTAGTATCGTAACTAGGAATATAACGTACATAATTGTACGTTATATTCCTAATTGTACATAATTGTAGAACAACGTACATAATTGTAACATCTAACACTAGCACAATCATTAAGAAATTACAAGCCATGCACAGAAAGTTAAAATTAAGTAATCCAAATACCAAATTTCCTTATTTACATTGGATATCTAAGTTCCACAAATCCCCAATAGTTTCAGATTTATTACATCATGTAGAAACAGCTATGCCAGGCTCCCCCATAAAAAGCTAGAATCTCTACTCAACATCATATTACGTAACATAGGCGAATCTAGAATTATTCTTAATAACACCCCAATCTTAGAAAGTTTAAATGACAACACCAATTCTATAAAACTTAAAAGTACATTTGATTTTAAAAACTTATTTACAAGTATTTCTCATAGCAACTTGAAATCTATATTTAGCTATTATTATAAAGAGTATCAAAATATATTACCATGCAAATAGTATTATTGGGATAGCATCATTAACTTATGTTTATTCATTAGCTACATCTTTAATGGTAACAGTATATATAAACATACAGGTATAGCATTGGGGGCCTGCAGCTCATGTATAGTTGCTAAGCTTTATTTGCATTATTTTGAAAGATACTTAAATAAAAACTTCATATTTTATTACTACATTGATGATCTAATAGTCATAAATGAACCCAACTTTCTTAAAGACATAGTTAAGCACTATCCACCTGAATTAGAGCTAGAATGTACCAATAAACATAGTACCAGTACAGCTTGTCTAGATATAAATATTTACATAGAAGATAATAAATTATACACTAAAATATATGACAAATGCAAAGATTTTAGTTTTAAATCCATTAGCCTAACACACTGGCATTCTAATATTTCAAAAAGAATTCACAGTAATATCATTGTTTCACGAAATTTTAGATTGATAAAATTATGTAATAATGCAAATAATATTATAGAATTGCTTAGAGACTTGTGATCTAAGCTGATTAATAATGATTTTCCATCTAATATTATCTCAAAACATCTTAACATCTTAACTTAACCCGTTATTCCTGTTAATAAATAGCACTATAATATAAATCTAAGTTACATTATAGCTAAAGTATATAGTAAATAAGTATATCAGTTCTACTAGCTCTCACTGTTCACTATATTTTGCTTCTATTGGTTTACAAAGTTCTCTATTACAATTCTATTGATGCTCTTTAATACAGTCAGTCCTGGTATAACACGTGTTTACACTACACGAATTCGATCATACACGATTTATAAATAGGGTTGGTTGGTTGGTTGATTGAATATTATTGGCGCATTAGCTTCTAAGGCTATAATGCGCCAAGACTAGGTTTATAAATAGGGGAACGATATCTTATATAACACGAACCGAATTCGCTTATGCATGATTCGCCTTTGTGCTTACAAGAAATGGCAGTCGAACGCAGAATCACCCCAACCAAACGCAACACGATAGGAATGAAGAGAAGATTCTGAACATGTATTTATATTTTTTATATCAGTGAAGGGGAAACACATTTAACCATAATAACGTAAAAACCAACACAATTGCAGCTATCGGTATTATCGCAAATGCAATTAGATCGAGTTTACTACCAGTTTATAACAGATTCTACTAGCAGAAACGCAACTGAAAATTGTTTTTATTGTTTTATGGTAGTAACCCCCAGAAATGTGTTTTAGTAAAATGTGAGGTGTTAATAGTGTATCTCTGCCTTTATGGTGTTGTTTATTCAGTTGCTGCACGCGGGCAGCTTTGTTTATGTCAAGCGTGCCTCCTCGTTTTGTAATTGCGCTTTATTCCCTAAAAATGAGTAAAATACTTAAAAGATGTGAAAAGGAAGCATCCTGGAAAAGGAAGACACTGCAGATTCAGAGAGAAAAAGAAAAGCAATTTCGATAAACAGAGGCGGACTGGGTCAAAAATTCTTACCTGGGAAAATTTATAGTGGCCTCATACTATGGTTTATGGCCAAAATCACACTGGCCTCTGGCCCACCGGGGTTTCCCCAGTAAGGCTTATGGCCAGTCTGCCTCTGTCGATAGAGAAAAAATATGAAATTGTGAAACGCTTTGAGCGAAATGAAAGACCATGTGATATTGCACGTGCTACAGACCTAAATGAGGCAAAGCCGTGAATTACAAAGAATGCAGAGAAAATAAAAATAACTTTCATAGCAGGAACAACTCAAAGTGTAATTAAAATCCATTAGATTAAGACACAAAGAATTGGAAGAGATGGAACGGCTGTCATCTGTTTGGATAGAAAATAAAACAAAAAAACAAGTTTGCTTACGATAGAAGCAAAAGCATTAGCAATATTTTATTACGTAATAGTCGTAATAAAATACGTAAGTATTTTATTCGTAAAAAATACTTACGTATTTTTTATTATATTATAATAAAATATAATATAATAATAATAATAAATATTATAAAAATTATAATATTATTTTTATTACATATTTTAATTGTTACAAAACACGTAAGTATTTTATTACGATTATTTATTGTGTTTGCCTGTTTGGTAATGTTTTGGTTACCAATGTGTGTGTGTTCAATCTTGGGTGGTCGGCACATAACCCTATTTTTCCCATAGGGCCTGTTGTTTGTATTGCACGAGGGTTTCTAGGAACACAACTATCGTGCTATACGAGGACTGACTGTATCACATTAGTCATTTTGAGGACTTATACATATGTATATAGTAGGCACTTCCCTTAGAGCACCCCTCGACGTGGGCACCTGTACGTGGTGAGGGGACCTCCCAGTGACGCTGCTGGACTTCCAGACTAGCATCACTGGGATTCAACGCCCACAGCCCAGGTTCCAGGCTTACATCAATGGAATCCGGCATGTTTGCCATGCGCTGCGACCCGTGGAAATTCGGAAAGGGGGATCCTGGTGGTTGAGGGGCTCAGCTTCAATACACCACTTTGGCCCCTGCTTCGACAAGACGGGAGGTCCTGGAAGGCCCGGCTAGGATCAATCGGCTAGTAGGCTCGTCTGCGAGGGTGAACTGTGTCAAGGCCACGCCCCTACCCTCATGGTCCGAGGGACAGGATTCAGGCTGGCGGCGGTGCGGGTATAGTGTCTGGGTAGCCCTGGCGTTCCACTCCCGAGCGCATTTATTGCATGCCGGGTAGTGGGCGTCCCTTTGGGCTCCGTGGTGAGCCCGGGCACTGAACAACTTAAAACCTATATGAATCCTGATAAACTTATTTCTTCAGGGGCCCCAACCCGGTCCCTATCTGAAAATACAGACAGAGAGGCAGATAGCATTATTGCTACAAAGAGGCAGCGAACAGAAATATCATCTAGGCCTGTTCCAAGATTTTTAATTATTCATTCTACCACAGAAAAACCAATTGGCAAAATGTCGCCCTTCTTCATACAGAAAGGGTTAGATAGGTTAGCAGGGTCACCCAAATCGGTTAAGAGGCTCCGTTCTGGAGACCTCTGAATTGAAACCAAAACTGACAAGCAGTCTGAGCAGCTACTCCGTGCATCAATCGGAGGAGTACCCATAACAGTGACACCACACAGAACACTCAATTCATCGAGAGGTGTCATTTCGGAATGGGACCTTCTCGACGTAACCGAGGAGGAAATCTGCTTAGAATTGAAACCACAAGGAGTTACTGCCGTTAAGAGAATTACTGTGCGAAGGGATGGAAAAATTGTTAAAACCAGGAGCGTTATCCTGACTTTTAACTCTCCTAAACCTCCTGACGAGATTAAAGCTGGATACATAAATTGTTCAGTGCGTCCATACGTTCCAAACCCTTTACGGTGTTTTAAATGTCAGAAGTATGGACATTCTCAAATGGCTTGCCGTGGAGTCCTTGCATGCGTTCGATGCGGTGCAAAGGACCATGAAACAACAGCATGTTCAGCTGCAAAACCCACCTGTATTAACTGTGAAGGCGAACATCCGGCCTACTCACGAGCATGCCAGAGGTGGAAAGAAGAAAAAGAGATTCAACGGCTGAAGGCAGAGCTTAACATATCATACCAGGAGTCAAGGAAATCGGTGAAACCCCTGAATATCAACAGACCTACCTACGCCCAGAAGGTAGCAGGGAGATGTTCTGTCGAAACTCAGACGGACATCACCATTCCTCCAAAGGAGTCTTTCACTCCCATCGCGCGTTATCTCTTAAGTTCTCAAAAACCTGCACAGAAGGACCAGTCAGCTGCCACTCCTATATCGGTACCTCCTAATGCTCCACTAGTAACAAAGGTAATTATGAAAGAAAAGAATAAGAAAGGGGAAGTCCCCGCTAGTACCCAAGAAAAGATGGATGTCGAGCAGAAGGAGGTACCCGAAGATTCAGTCTTGGAACTCTTTGCAGAGGAAGAAATGGACACGGGACAGCGTCCATTCTTCCCCAAAAAAGATAAACCCAAGACTGATAAAAGTAAGCCCTCAGCACCTCGGAAGCCGCCTGATGGACCCACCAAGCCAAAATAATGGCTAAATTCCTACAATGGAATTGTCGTGGATTCCGGAAAATGCAGAAGACATCAAGGCACTCCTGCAAAAGCACAAACCATCGTGCTTTTGTATACAGGAGACTTACCTAAGGGCAAATGATGACCCCAGGATGCACAACGTTACTATCATTCGCAAGGATAGAAATGGGGATGGCCCCGCTCATGGAGGAGTCGCAATCCTTGTGGGCAACCATACCCCTTTTCAGCATCTGCAACTTACTACCAGCATAGAGGCAGTAGCAATTCGAATACCAGTGGAGTTTTTACTAACCGTTTGCTCTATATATTTGTCACCTGGTACTAACATCTGCCAGAAAGACCTTGATGATCTCGTAATGCAGTTGCCTCCCCCTTTCTTACTTCTTGGGGACTTTAATGGACATAACACCCTGTGGGGTAGTGCTAGCATTAATAGAAGGGACGAGTCATAGAGCGTATGCTCATTGACAATGACCTCTGCCTTCTTAATGTGGGAACAAACACCTTTTTCCACATGCCTACCCGTACGTTTTCTGCCATTGATCTTTCTATCAGCTCGCCTTCTCTTCTCTCTTCACTTACCTCGGAGGTAGAAGGGAACCTGTATGGAAGTGATCACTTCCCCGTGATAACCACCTTAATTACTGGGAGACCTTGTCTTCCTGTCAGGTTACCGCGGTGGAAGTTTGATCAAGCTGACTGGAGTGCCTTTCAACACCTGGCAAAATTTGACAACTCTACAGTCAGTCAGGAGCCTATCAATGATGCAGTTACGTACATAACAGAAAATATTGTCCATGCAGCTGCAACTACAATTCCAAAAACATCCACCCGGTTTCCTCCATTTCCAAAGCCATGGTGGAATCCAGAATGCACAGCAGCTAAAAAGGCTCAAAACAAGGCTTGGGGGATATTTCGAAGATATCCTACCACAGTCAACCTATTAGCCTTTAAACGTGCCCGAGCCAAAGCACGCTACATCCGCCGTCAGAGTCAAAGGGAATCGTGGATCCGTTTCACATCATCCATTACCCAGACGACCAGTACTAAGGTGGTCTGGGAAAAAATCCGGAAAACGAAGGGAAAATACACAGCACACCCCTCATCGGTCCTTGAATATAATGGATGTACTATTGCAGACTCTACTGCAATAGCCAATGCTCTTGGGGAAACTTTTTCTAACATCTCTGCAACATCATCTTACTCCCCAGAGTTTCTGGTCTTAAAGCACAAAATTGAAAAACAGGTCCTTAAATTCACATCGAAGGGTTCGCACCCATACAATGGGCCATTTAATATCAATGAGCTGAAAACAGCATTCGCCCGTACAATGGCTACAGCTGCTGGACCAGACAACATCCATTATGAAATGATCAAACATCTTTCAACAGAATCCATGGACCATGTGCTCTTCCTGTACAACAGAATCTTCCTTGAAGAGCATTTTCCGGATACCTGGCGCAAGGCAACTATTCTTGCTTTTGCTAAGCCAGGAAAGGATCCTATATGTCCAAAAAACTATCGTCCCATTGCTCTGACCAGCTGTCTGTGCAAAATATTGGAGAGAATGGTCAATGCCCGTCTCTTATGGTATTTAGAATCGAACGACCTTCTCTCCTGCTTTCAGTGCGGCTTCCGAAGAAACAGGTCCACACTGGACCACTTAATTAGACTGGAAACATCTATCCGAGATGCTTTCCTAAAAAGAGAACATTTGGTGTCCATCTTCTTTGACATGGAAAAAGCGTACGACACAACTTGGAGATTTGGTATTTTAAAAGACCTTTACAACCTCGGTCTAAGAGGCCACCTTCCAATTTTTATTAAAAATTTTTTATCCTGCCGTTATTTCCAAGTTCGTGTAGGATCCTCCCTTTCACGGCCCTTTTGCCAAGAGGAGGGGGTACCACAAGGATCTGTCTTAAGTGTCACGCTTTTTGCCATTAAAATAAATTCTATTTCTGAACGACTTCCTCCAACTATAAACAGTGCACTCTACGTCGATGACTTCAGCATATTCTCTCAATCATGCAATATGAGGGTTATTGAGAGACAACTACAACAAGCTATTGTCCGTCTTAACTCCTGGGCCACGGCCAATGGTTTCAGGTTCTCACCGGAGAAGACTGTTTGCGTACATTTTTGTCGCAAATGTAACCTCCACCCTGAGCCTGAATTACGACTTGGACAAAGCACCATTCCAATTGTATCAGAGGCGAAATTCCTGGGACTCATTTTTGACAAAAAGCTGACATTTGTCCAACACATTCGTCAGCTTCGCACAAAGTGCACGAGAGGGCTTAACATCCTCCGCTCTCTCTCTTCTACCTCTTGTGGGTGCAGACTGATGCACTCTCCTACGTCTATACCGTGCACTTGTACGCTCAAAATTAGATTTTTTTTTTTTTTTTTTTTTTTTTTTTGATTTGGTAGTTGTTGGCGCATCGGCTTCTGTGGCCATATTGCACCTCCCAAGGTTTTTGCAGTACTTTGATCCAAGCCCGAGGCGGGAATCGAACCCGCGACCTTTGGGTTGCCGGGCAGGTACTTTACCCACTCGGCCAGCCCGGTCGGCTCTCAAAATTAGATTATGGGTCTCAGGTATATGCATCTGCCAGAAATAGCGCTGTTCGTTGGCTTGACCCCATCCATCATCAAGCCATTCGTATTGCTACCGGTGCATTCAGAACATCACCTGTCCAAAGTCTGTATGTCGAAGCAAATGAACCATCCTTGTCGCTTCGACGAATGCAGTTGTCTCTACAATATGCCTTCAAGCTGAAGTCCCTGCCAGACCATCCCACGTGGACATCCGTTTTCGAGCCACGATGGGAAAATCTCCACAACACACGACGGACCGCCAATTGCCCATTCGGCATTCGTGTTCAAGAGCTATTCAATGAGCTTAACATCTCGGTAGACAAGGTCGCTCGATCACCAAAGGAGCCCCTTCCACCCTGGCATGCACAAACACCAGCATGTGACTTCTCGCTCAAGATTGCGACGGAGTCGAATACTCCAATTTCTGTCTACCTTCAGCTCTATTCACAACACCGTGCAGAACATTCTGACTTCTTGCCAGTTTACACAGATGGCTCGAAGTCAGAATCGTATGTGGGATCTGCTGCTGTCTTTCCAAATAAAACCATATCAGAGCAGATACCCCTTGACTGCAGCATTTACACTGCAGGGCTGCATGCCATAGAGTTAGCTCTAGATCACATAAGAAAACACCGTTACCAATGGCGTATTATATATGCCGACTCAATGAGTGCACTACAGGCTTTATCAGCGATGTCACACACTAATCATCCAACCCTGTCCCGAATCCAGCAGATAATATACAGCCTCTATGTAAGTGGATTCGATATCCGCTTCTGCTGGATCCCCAGTCACATCGGGATTAGAGGAAATGATTTGGCTGACACTGCAGCCAAATCGGCAGCCCTGACGGATAATCTTGACCTGTTAGTCCCCTATACAGACTACAGGCAAGTGATCCGTAGTAACCTACAATCTCAGTGGCAAGATTCGTGGCATCGACTGATTACTACAAACAAACTATGTCAAATTAAGCCTATGATCCATCCTTGGCGGTCCAGCTTACGCAGGGATCGCAAAGAGGAAGTTGTTCTTGCTCGGCTCCGCATAGGACACTGTCATGTTACACACTTCTTTTTGCTGAGGGCTGGTGACCCTCCTATGTGCGAGCAGTGCGACACCATTTTATCCGTTAAACATATTTTATGTGACTGTACCAATTTTAGAAATGCTTGTTTTACCGCTTTTAACCATCTGACTGAGCCATATACACTCAGTCAGATTTTATCCAACAATGACCATGTGTCTGCTATTTTTAGTTTCCTAAAAACAGTAAACCTTTTTACTCATATTTTAAAAAAATCTTATTATTTTAAGATTTACTATTGTTACTTGTTTACAGATATTTGTCTTTTACAGTTTATAATTGTTTTTATACTCTGACTTAGTGACCTAATTCATTAGGTCACTGAATGTTTTACTAATTTTTTTGACAAAGTTTTGGCGCATTATAGCCTAAGTTGCTGATGCGCCAATAAAACTCAACTAACCAACCAACCAACCCTTAGAGCATGTTACATATAACTTATGCTCATTGAAAAAGTTGTACCTATATTTGTTCTTAAGGCAGTAATTAATTTCAGCTTATAGATATTTCAAATTAAAGGCATTTCAATTTTAATTTGGTTTATAGGTATTTCATTTTTAATTTGTGTATTGATTTTTCATCCTAATTTTAATGAGGTTTAAAGATATTTCATTTATACTTTGTACATTGTAATTGGTATTTTGATGTGTCATTCTAAATTTGAGAACCAACTATTTATTTTAATAGGGTTTATCTTAATAAAGTTCAGAAATATAGTGTGCTATTTTCTAAAATTTTAAGTTATTTAGTTTGCCTTGAAATTACATCAAATGAGGGGGTGCTGCTTTCTTTTTTATATAAATTAAATACAAGTGGTTTCCTTAAAGTAAGGTAACACATTTTTTTTCTTAATAATGGTGAAAAGGAATCAGATGAAATACGGTGGACAGATAGACCCGTTAATAATGTTCAAAAAGACTGCCAGTGCAGTGTTGTGGTACTGTCAACTCACAGCAGATTCCAGTTGCAAAATGGCGACTACCATGCGGCTGTGGTCAAAAACAGGTGTTCGTGAAGTTACTTGCTTTTTACAGGCAAAAGGGTCTTCACCAAGCGACATGGTGAACTGGTTGCTGGTGAACTTCACCATGAACTGGTTGCTGTGTGTGTGGCGAAAAGGTGATGACAAAAAAAAAAAAAAAAAAAAAAAGCAGGTGTGTTTTTGGTGCAATGAATTTAAAGCGGTCCGTGTTGACATTGAAGATTGACATCGGGCGGGTAGGTCTTCATTGAGCAAGACAGAAGACAACAATTCGCGCATTAAGGGCATTTTTCTTGAAAACAGGCAAGTGCAATTGCACAAATAGTGAATGTGAGTAAGTTGACTGTTCACGAAATTGCTCATGATGTTCTTGGCTTTTGAAAGGTGTGCTGCCGCTGGGTGCCCTGGCAGTTGTCAGAGGAGGACAAGCAAAATGCATGGGGATGTGTCTGGAGAACCTGTTGCATTATAGCGATGAAGGAAGGATTTTCTTGCTCGTGTAGTCACAGCAGACGAAATATGGGTTCATCACTTTACCTTGGAGAGCAAACAAAACTCCACGACCTGAAAACATCCACAATCTTCTGCATGCAAAAAATTCAAAACTGTTCCCAGTGTCCGAAAAGTCATGTCCACAGTGTTCTGGGATCGGCAAGGCATTCTATTGGTGGATTTCTTACCGTAGGGAGGAACAATCAATGCACAGCTTTACTGTGCAACATTGGAAAAACTGAAAGCCAACATTCGACACAAAAGACCAGGACTCCTGAAAAGTGGCATGATTTTGTTGCACAACAACACAACTCCACACACTTCCCACCACTCGTGAGTGGTTGCACCCTAATCATTGGAAACTTTGGCACATCCCCCCAAGAGTCCAGACTTAGCACTTTCAAACTTCAATTTATTTAGCCATCTGAAAAAAACACCTTTCAGGAAAGCATTTCACCATGGATGAGAAAGTTCATCGAGCAGTGCGATGTTTGGTTACTGAATGTGGACACGGACTTCTTTGGTACTGGTATTGATAAACAGATCCATCATTGGGACAAGGTCATCAATAAATCTGGAGACTTTGTGGAGAAGTAAAAGGTAAAGTGCAGCCATTATCAACCCACTGCAGGATGGAAACCTCCTCAACAATTCATGCTGAGGGAAATGGACCATAATCTGCCACGCTGGTCCAGTGCGGGTTGGCAGATCGACCGTATTCGGCAGTCAGGGGCTTGAACCCCGGTCTACTCAAAGAGTGTGTGCTACTGCACTCCCGCTCCTGACCACTCGGCTACAGAGGCCGTTGTGGAGAAGTAGAGCATGTTAACTTATTTCTTGGTGTATAATTTCAACTTCGTATTATTCAACATCATTGAGAGAAAAAATGTGTTACCTTACTTTTCGGAAACTCCTCATATTTATTTATTTAATTTATTTAGTTTGTCTTGCATTTACCTGAACTGAGGGATGCTACTATTGCTCTTTGTTTTATAATAAATAGCATGTGCTAAAATTCATTCATTTAGACCTTGTTTATACTGGGAAAAGGTGGTAAGCTTCAAATCCTATTCATTCCTTTTGTTTTAATTGGTTCCTTTTGATTGACCATTTCAGGTATATTAGTTTACAATTTTATTATTATATCAGATAGGTTGAATTATTTTAATTATTTGTATTACAGTATCCTTACAATTGGTAATTTTTAATTTTTCGTTATTGTTTTATTTCAACATTTCTTTAATATAAATTCTACAATTTGTAATTCTAAGTTTCTTTATCATAATCCAATTTTTGTCTATTACATCATCATCATCATCAGCCATTTTCAATCCACTGCAGGATGAAGGCCTCTCCAGCAACTTTCCAGTTCCTTCTGTTTTGAGCACTGGCCATCCATTTACTACCCACAAACTCATGAATTTCATCTATCCATCTCCGCCTTTGTCTTCCAGGTTTTCTTCTAGCTCCTCTTGGATACCATTCTGTTATTTTCTTAGTCCAATTGTCATCATGTCTTCCAGCTATGTGTCCTGCCCAAGACCATTTAGTTCTTTAGTTTTGATAAGAATATCCTTTACTTCAGTTTGCTGCCTAATCCATGTGTTTCTCTTCTTATCTAACAGTCTGATTCCCAATATAATTCGTTCCATTCTTCGCTGTGTAGTTCTCAGCTCTCTTCCATTCTTTTGGTAAGTGCCCAAGTTTCACTTCCATAAAGTTATGGTGGGGAGTATACATTGGTTCATTATTTTACATTTCAGACAAACTGGGATATTGCTCTTCAGTATGTGACTATATTTCCTGAATGCTATCCATCCAAAATTTATTCTTCTCTTGACTTCCAGCCATTTATCATTATTACAGCTAATAACTTGTCCCAGATAAGTGTATGACTCCACCTTTTCAATTACTGCTCCTTCAATCATTATTTCCCTTTCTGTGGCATACTTGTTCATCATTACTTTTGTTTTAGCCATATTCATCTTTAGTCCAAAATCCTTACTAACTGTGCATAACTGACTAAGATTTTCCTCTAATTCTTTGGGATCGTGGCTTATGACCACAATGTCATCTGCAAATCGTAAATGGTTTAGGTACTTCCCGTTCACATTGACTCCTTTCTGCGACCAGTCTAATCTTCTGAAAGCTTCCTCAGGGGCAGCAGTAAACAGCTTCGGAGATATTGTGTCTCCTTGTCGAACTCCTTTCTCAATTTTAAATTTCCTACTGTCTTTGTCTAGTCTAATAAAGGAGGTAGCACTCATATATTTTCTTCAAAATCATAATATATGGGGTATCTATGCCTTGTCTTTGCAGTGTCCGAAACATTGCCTTATGCTGTACGGAATCAAATGCCTTTTCATAATCCACAAATGCCAGGCATAATGGTGTTTTATATTCATTTGCTTTCTCCATTAGCTGTGATATTACGTGAAGGTGATCCATAGTTGAGAATCCTGTCCTAAAGCCAGCTTGCTCTTTCGGTTGATTCTCATCAAGTATTCTTTCTAATCTGTTAGTAATGACCCTTGTGAACAACTTGTAGATGTGGGATAACAAGCTAATTGGTCTATAATTTCCAATTTCTCATTTATCTCCTTTCTTATGCAGCAAAACTATGATTGCATTATTCCACTGCTTAGGCGTCACACCTTTTCTAATGCACTTTGCGAAGAGCCTTGCCAGTTTTTGTGTTATGTCTCTTCCTCCCAATTTTAACAACTCTACAGTAACTTCATCTTCCCCTGGGGCTTTCTAATTCTTCATTTTCTTCAATGCATGTTCTACCTCATCAGGAAGAATATCGGGTATGTTGGATGTGTTGCTAATTTGAAATCCATCTTCCCCACTGCTGGCATCATTCCCCTGTTCCTTGTATAGTTCTCTATAGTAGTCTTCTGCTATTTGAATTATGCCTTCTCTGCTGTTTATAAGTACACCATCACTATTCTTCAGTTTCATTTGTCTTTCTGTATTACTGCTCATGGCTGCTGATTTAAATCCTTTGTTTTCCCTTAATGCTTGTTCTACTTTTCTTGTGTTAAATCTTCTTATGTCCTCTCTGAGTCTCTTTCTAATGGCTTTGCATAACTCAGTATACTCAATTTTCTCCCTGTCAGTGTTTTTCTTGCTCTTCATTTGTCGTCTTCGGTTCATCATGACAAGTGTTTCTTGACTAATTTTTTCTTCTTTGGATTTCTTTTTCCCTATAGGTTTTTTGGGCTTTATCACTTTCAGAAAGTTGTAATATTCTTCGTCGATATCTTGGTCCTGAGCAGTCTGCAGAAGCTCAAACTTGTTCTTAAGTTCCAGTACATACTGCTTTTTCTCCTCTTCTGTTATCTCAAAGACCTTTGTATTATTTACTCGAGTCAGTTTTTTCCTTTCCTACATCTATATCAAGTGTACATCTTACCATTCTGTGATCACTTCCAACATTTACCTTATTCAGGACGGTAACATCATTCACAATATATCTTCTATTAGTGAGGATGGAGTCGATTTCATTAGTAGTTAATCCATTTGGACTCTTCCATGTCCACTTTCTGTTCACCCTTTTCTTGAAAAAAGTGTTCATTACTGACGATCCTTGAGATTCTGCAAATTCCACAAGTCTTTCGCCTCTTTCAATTCTTTCACCAATTTCAAAATTTCCTATAGTTCCCCTTTCTGCGCTGTTTTCTCTTTTTCCATACTTAGCATTGAAGTCCCCCATATTAATAGTGTAGTGGGTTTTCTGCTCATCTAGAAGACTCTCAATTTCGGTGTACATTTCTTCAACCTCTTCATCATCATGGCTCGATGTTGGTGCATAAATCATTATAATCTTTAGCTTGTACCTCTTAGAAATCTTGAGTATTAGTCTTGACACCCTTGGTGATGTACTTTTGAATTCCAAAATGTTGTTTTTAAAATCTTTATGGACCAGAAACCCAACTCCAACTTCACTCCTTTCACTGTTTCCATTGGTGTACAGCAGATTTCCACTTGATAAACTTATAAGTGATTCATTTCTTCTTGTTGTTTCAGCCAAACCGATGATATTCCAATTCACAAATTTCTAATTCCTTTTCCAGCTCTAATATCCTGTCTTCGCCGATGAGTGATCTTACGTTATAACAGGCCAAGTTCAGTTTCTGTGCATGGTAGCCTTTTCTTAGCACCCTCTGCTTCCACTCTGATCCTTTCGCTACCGTAACAGGGAGAGTGAAAGCTGCTGGGGAATGAGGGCCATTTGTTTTCTCGTGCTGTCATATGCTGGAGGGTTTGGTCTTTTCCTCTTCACGCTGACCAGGCATCTTAAAGAGAACCACTCTACACGTTCGTTGCCACCTAAGTGACATAACAGAGCTTACCATCAAGAAGGTGTGCATGAGTGGGTTTTAGGAAGGCAGGCCAACCGGACTTCTCTTAAATCTTTTGTAATAGAGAGATATTGGATCCATCAGTGTTTTAGGCTGAGTGTCTGATAACATACAGGATACCTGTTCCCCCTCTAAGCCCCTGTCTATTACATACCATCCTTTAACTTCATACTGTAATACCAGGATCCCTTACTAAAGGGTCAGGTAGTTACACTTGTGGTATATCCAAAGTACCTTTATTAGAAGCTGTTTTCTTTGCTTTTTGCTTTCTTACTCTAAATTTTTATATCTCAAAATCTATTAGAGTAAATTGAGGGAAATTGAGGTGCTATGGCTTTCCTTATTCTTACCTCCTTTCCCCTTATGTCAGCATAAGCTTTCTTTTGCACATGAATATAATAAATACACCACAACTCAAATTATATACACCCTGTGCTGCCACTTTATTAGGTACACCCCTGCTGTGCACACAAATGGTTTGTGCCACAATGTTGCAAGTCACATGACCCCAGTTGTGGATATAAATGCAGCAGAACAACCTTTCTCGTGTCAGTTAAGCGTACAAACCGTAGCAAGAATGGGGAGAAGGAGTGATCTAATGGACTTCGAGCGTGGCATGGTAGTAGGTGCAAGACCTACTACCATGTTCTCCTGAACTTTTCACGCACCACAGTTTCAAGGGTGTATTGAGAATGGTGCAACGAACAGAAAACATCCTCTCAATGGCACACCTGTGGAAGAAAATCACTTGTAGATGAGAGAGGTCACAGGAGGATGGCTAGAATTGTGCCAACAAACAGATGGGCCACAATGTCGCACATCACATCAGAATACAACCTTGGTGTGCAGAACAAAATATTGCAATGGACCACTAGTTGCACTTTGTCGCGAATCGGCTACAACAGCTGATGGCCATATTGCGTACCTTTGTTATCAGTGAAGAACAAGAGAGCACGCCTCCTGTGGGCACAGCAACACCAACCCTATCTCTTCCATCATGCAGTATGATTGATGACTTTTGAGGTTATGACGAACATCTTGGGGAGATCTAAAATTCCTTAAATTTCGAGGCTCCAGCTCTAAAATGGTGTTCGCAGGCCGGCCGCTAGTTAGTATACTGGATCGAACCTATTGGTAACTCTCTAGGAGGCTTCTGGATCAGCTAGTGTATAATCTTGCTACCTCTACTCTGCCAGATAGTGACTGGAGGGAGTCCGAATAGTGTGTATGCGGGGAGCATTGTCGAGGCCACGTTACGTCAAGGATCTGGGTATATTCTTACCACGTGTACGCCATATCCAAAAATTTCATTACTTCATACAGAATGTCCCACCCACTTTTTCTTACTATTGAATACACCATGAATTGTCAAACTAATAGAGCAAGCTTATCTGCGAAAAGATCTAAACCTTCCAAGCTCTTCCTAATTCATTTCACAAATATACATGGTCTCAATTCTAATCTCAACGATGTCCATTTCCACTTACAGTCTGCTAAACCCCATGTACTTTTTCTGACAGAATCTCAGTTATCTGTTGATTCAACTACCGCTCATCTCAGATGCCCAAATTATTCGCTGTATGATTCCTTTCGCCTCAAAGGTGGTACTTGTGCATATGTCCATTCTGATATTCTCTGTCAGAGACTTGGCAATTTGGAATCTCCTCTCTTTGATCTTCTCTGGCTTAAAATCTCACTACCTCATTGTGTCAAATTCATCTGTTGTCTCTACCGTTCTCCCAACTCCACTAATCACTTGTAGCTCTTTGACTTCCTCTCTTTGCAACTTGTCTCCAGTCCAACTTTCCTAACAGTGAGGTAATTTTCCTTGGTGATTTCAATGTTCACAATTCCAGCTGGCTTCCGTTTTCTAGTCACACCGACCCAGCGGGTCGAGATGCTGAGGCTTTTGCAGTTACTAATGACCTAGCACAGATTGTTCATTTACCTACAAGAATATCGGACAATCCTAATCATACAGCCAATACGCTTGATCTTTTTCTCACAAACAACCCTTCTAAGTACACGGTCGAAGTGAGAGGTCCTTTAGGCACATCAGATCACAACTTGGTGATTGTCTCTTCTCCAATGGAACCTTTATCTCATGGCTATTCCCAACCTCATGTTGGTTGGCATTACAAGAATGCAAAATGGCATGACCTGCGAGACTTCTTTTCTTCTTTTCCTTGGTCGGATTACTGTTTCAAAACTTCTGATGTTAACGTTTGCTCAGATCGTGTCAGCGAAATTATTCTTGCAGGAATGGAATCCTTTATCCCACACTCCACTTTAAAATCTTGTCCTTTATCTAAACCTTGGTTTTCCAATAAATGTGCTAAGGCTGTTCAAGAGAAGAGCGTTGCATATCGTAATTGGCTTGTTTCTAATTCTTCAGTTTCATTTTCTTCCTACACCAAAGCTCGCAACAATTGTAAAGCAGTTATTAATCAGTCCAAACTAGAATTTGAACAGGCTAAGAATAGAAAACTTGCTTCTTGCCCTAATGGTAGCCGAGCATTCTGGTCTCTTGCCAAAGCTATTGGCCGCAACTTTTGACCATCTCTGCTCCCCCCTCTGTCCAAACCAGATGTTTCTGTTGTCACTTCAGCCAAGGATAAAGCTGACCTGCTAGCATCCCATTTTTCTTCCAGCTCATGTATTAATGATCTTGGTAAAACACCCACAATTCCCAACGTGCTCCCTTCTATGCCTCCTGTGGTTTTCCGTCAAAAGGATATCAGAAGGATTTTGATGAATCTTGATGTTAAGAAAGCTTCAGATCCTGATGGTATTTCTCCACTTGTTCTCAAAAACTGTGCTCCTGAACTTACTCCTATTCTTTGCTGCCTTTTTTTTCACTTTCTTATTCCAAAAGTGTTTTTCCTTCTGCTTGGAAATTGCTCATATCCAGCCAATTCCCAAAAAAGGGTGACAAATCCCTCCCATCCTATTATCGTCCCATTGCAATTACTTCTACTCTTTCTAAAGTAATGGTGAAATCAATTAACCGCCAACTCTTAAACTACCTAGAAACCTTCCGTCTGATCAATGATCGCCAGTATGGATCAGAAGAAGGCAGTTATATCGCCAGAAGAGGGCAGTTAGGTTAATTAATGATTCATCTCTAACAGAGTCTCTCCACTCGCTTTCTCATAGACGTACTGTTTCTGCTGCATGCCTCTTCTACAGATACTTCCATGCCCACTGTTCTTCTGAATTGGCTTCTATAATTCCCGCTCTCTCTCTTTCAAAACAGTCCAAACACGTGCTGCCACCAGCCAACATCCATTTACTGTCCAACTTCAAATCCACAGAACCAACTTTTCATCTTCCTCATTTATTCATTCAACTGCCGTTTTCTGGAACAACCTTCCTTCATACGTATTTCCCGAAAATTACAATCTACAGAAGTTCAAGTCCAATGTCAACAAATATCTTCTTTCGTCTTCTCAACCTCCAACCCAATCACGGTACTAAGTACTATAGGTTCTAATACCTCTCGTGTTTGGGGTTCACATAAAAAAAAAAAAAAAAAAAAAAAAAAAAAACACCAGCACTGGACTGTCGAGGATTGGAAAACAGTTGCTTGGTCTGATGAGTCGAAGTTCCTGGTGCATTGTGTTAATGGAAGTCTCAGAATTTGGTGAAAACAACATGAATCCAATGACCCATCATGTCTGACGACTACTGTGCAAGGTGGTGGGAGTAGTGTTATGGTGTGGGGAATGTTTCCTTGGCACACGTTGGATCCATTGATACCCATAGATTCACGTCTGAATGGCACATCGTTGCTGACCAAGTGCATCTGTTCATGTTGACAGTTTATCCTCAAAGCCTGAATCACTATGGAATGGTTCCAGGAACATGACAATGACTTTTCTTTGCTGCAGTGGCCCGCTCAGCAACGATGGATCTCAATCCTATTGAACAAATTTGGGATGAGCTGGAAAGGGCTGTTCACTGCAGGTCTACACCTCTGTTGAATCTCAAGGAACTGCGTGACACACTCGTGTCTGCATGGTACTCCATTCCTGCACAATGTTTTCAGCATCTTCTTAAATCCATGCCTAGACGAATTCAGGCTGTTTTAAAGGCTAAAGGAGGCTCAACACGCTACTAGATAGGTGTACCTAATAAAGTTGCAGCACAGTGTATTTTTGGCTCTCATTTTCTGTATTATTTTTTTCAAAGCTATCTTTTGGGCTAGCTGTTATTTTGCCTGTTTGCTGTTAAATTTAAATTGCCTTAATGCCTATAACTTTGAAAATTTGGATCTAGTTAAACAGGCAGATAACAAACAGGAAAAGATAGCCTTGCTAATTATTTATTGGATATATTGAATGGTGCTGGCCTTCGAAAACGTACCATTCAGGGTATCCTATTATTGATAATTTGTCTCATAATCCATGAACAGTCATTTCACAGTTGCTCTGAGTTGAACTGAGAAAAGCTGTATAGACTACAGAAGTCATTAATCACAGGATTTCTGTTGTTCATATGTTTTCTCTTTCTGGACCATTCTCGGTACACTCTAGATACTTGTACATGAATACCCCCCATAAGGGGCCTTGGTGTTGTGATACATGCACCAGCATGTCTGACCCCCAACTATCAAACTTCACTCAAAGTCACTTAGGTTACACCATTGTCCCATTCTCTCATTTAACTGCAATCCCTGTGTTTTTGCCTACTTGCTTTACGTAACCTGGTACAAATATGTGATATTTGTACTGTCATATAAATAGTTCTCTCTGATGGAGCATTCGATTGCTTAGTGATATGGGTTACCTAATAGATAATTTGGTGACTCAGCATACATTACATATTAAATTCTGTTATCTGATAACAATAGATAATCTGGTCACTCAGCATACATTACATATTAAATTCTGTTATCTGATAATAAGAATAAAATGTTACAATCAATTCAAGTTACTGTCACTCTAGAACACTCTGTTAAACTCTTTTCAAGATGCCAACAAAACTGCCAGAAAGAAGGGAGCAGTACAAAATTTTTAAATTTGTGTCAATATTACTGAAGTGCTTTTTTGTTTTCATAGAATATATCTGATGATGCTGAAGATCTATGGAAAATGATGTCTAATCCCAAAGATTTAAGAGTACGTGCTACACACGATGTCTATCTTAAGGTATATCAGTTACGAAAACCACAGTTAATTTATGATTGCATATTTGTTGATGAAGCACAGGATTGTAATGCAGGTAAATCTGATATTTAAAAATAATTAACGATACGATCAAAATTTGTTTTTGAGTTCTGTATTGTGAACTTTGGAATCGCATAATGAAAGTAAAGAAAAAAAAAGTGCTTTCAGTTCGAATCATCCTATCCTTAAATAGATAATGTATTTGAAGATTCAATGCTCAAAGCATAATATGATATGGGTTTAAATTAACTATATAATATTTGTGTAGATACACCATAGTTTACCCATAAATTAAACTACATAGTTTAACTAATTAAATATTTAATTAAACTTATTTAATTAAACTACGTAGTTTAATTTATGGGTAAACTACATATGCTTAATTATTAATTTGAACCCATATCATATTATGTCTTTCACATTGAATCTTCAAATACTGTATCATTCTATACACCATCTGGCATCTCTCATATTGTGGAACCGCTTTGCAGCTGTGATGGCATGTTTTGCCTTATCAGGGTACCTGCCCACCCACTGATGATAGGCCAACAGCCTTGAATTGGTGACCATCTGGGTGGCAGTATCCACTGAGAATAAATAACAGTAGTCTTCTCTACTAGAGAAGCGTTACTTATTCGAAGTAGTGCAATACCTGGTATCTCGTTGTGAAGGTAGCCACAATATGAGATACAATTAAAAAACGATTCCTTCACACTACGCACGTAGTTTGATTTATTGGTAAACTATGGTGTATCTACACCGATATTATATAGTTAAATAGATAGTGTTAACTGAATGTAAATAAATAAACTAGTTAATTTTTTTTTTCAGCTCTAAGCTTCAACTGAGAAAAAGTGTTGTTCAAGTTTTATAAAAAATATTAATACAGCTAAATACATCACATACTTTACAAAACTCAGCTGCTAGAGATCAGTTTTCTAAATATCAGTTTTGATGGCTGCATTAACCATCAAAACTGATATTTAGATTATTTAGATATGTATTAACCATGACCCATCAGCGGTCATGGAAAATTTTAAATCAGCAAAATATAATTCAATTGTTCATTTTTTATGCCACCTATATTTTAATCTTTTCTGAATAAGAAATTGTGAAAAATCCATGTTCTCTATCAAATACTTATTTTTAATTTTTGAAGATTAAAACTCTCTTATAGACCTTGTTGGTAAGCAAATGCAATTTTAGAAACCACACCCTTCAACATTGTCTTTGATTAGACAAGAGCCTATCAGTAACAGCTGCATTTGCTGCATGTTTCATGCAGCAATTGCTGCTGTTACTGACAGACAGTAACTTTCATGCAGCATTTGCTGCATGAAACATGAAGTGTATACATAATCAGTGATTACAGATGATGAAGCCAGAGAATGTTATCAATTGTAGGAAAGCACACAGTAGCGAAGCAAACTTGTCAGTAACCATTAGTGATATATGTCAATCAACTTATGCATATAATTACGTTTAGCTTAACCATGAATTTTTCTTAATTGTGCAATAATTTCTGGAATTTTCTGCGGAGAATTCCAAAGGGGAGAAGGTATTAGTAGTTTCAGCTGTGTAGAGCAGATGAAGCACAAATTGCCGAAATACTGACATTTTGAATTGACCTGGCCCAACTGAGACAGGATTAACAGGGTTAAGGTTGGATTAATATTTTGATTTATCATATTGCAATTCAGAATTATTGTGACACACTATGCAGGGTGATTACAAAGTAGTTTAACAACTTTAAACATTTATAAGCACCATTATTTTAGAAACTGTGTGAAGACAAATACATCAGATTAAAGAGGAAGAACACCTAAAGCTACAGCTACAGAATTTGAATATGAGCACTAGCAGTTATTTGACAAACATTCCACCAAAAATCAAGCTTCTCCCACACTTTATGCAGTCTTTCAGGGGTTACTTTTGCTATTACATTAATTATTACATT
The DNA here is from genome assembly GCF_048544385.1 of Mastigoproctus giganteus. Classification (NCBI taxonomy): domain Eukaryota; kingdom Metazoa; phylum Arthropoda; class Arachnida; order Uropygi; family Thelyphonidae; genus Mastigoproctus; species Mastigoproctus giganteus. The sequence goes on along the minus strand of NC_143578.1, from coordinate 71,006,406 downwards.
ATTATATTACACATTACATTCATCCACATTCTTTGGTAATGGTGATTGATAGACATCGTCCTTCACAAAAACCCAAAAGATAAAACCCTATTGGCATGGAGTCTACGTATCATGAAGTGCCGATCCAGGCATGCTGTCACTTCTCATTGATAATGAGGTGAAGCACTATCTTGTTGGAAGAATAATTGTCCATTGGGATGAAGCACAAATTGCTGATTTGTAGTATCAGAAAATTCCCAAGCATATTTGGATAAACAATCTCGGTGATTCTTTTTTCATGAAAAAAGAAAGGCCTGTAAACTTTCTCTGAACTCAAAGCATAGAGCATGCTGACATTTCAGCTGTCACAAACATGTTCAAGTATGCACTCACTTGGTTTTTCTGTGTCACAAACAAGAACATTGTGTGTGTGTGTGTGTGTGTGTGTGTGTGTGTGTGTGTGTGTGTGTGTGTGTGTGTGTGTGTGTGTGTGTGTGTGTGTGTGTGTGTGTGTGTGTGTGTGTGTTGACATAGTCACTAACATGAAATGTGGATTCATCAGCGAACACTATATGCTCAGGCAGGTTGCTTTCATCATCATGCTTTGCTTGCCTTTTCACACAGAAGTTGATATGATTCACTTGTGATTGCTTGGACAAATTGATAGCAGTGAGGCTTCAACTGTAAACATTTATGCAGCACTTTCCAAATAGTTGGTTTTGGCTGACCCAGTTTATGACTTGCACATGTTCCTGATTTTCTCAGGCTTCTGAGAAATGTACATCTCACTTCCTCTATTGTTTCATCACTTGCACTTTGTCTGCCTGTTTTTTTGCATGAATCACATGAAATTCATGATAATGAATTTCTGTGCCACTGATAAGTGGAATTTCTGCTGGGAACATTCTTCTTCTTAAAACAAGTGTAAAATCATCTCTGAACTGTTCCTGCTGCTGATTTGGTTTCTTCAAACTAAAAGACACAATACAGTTTTTCTGCACCTGAAATCTCCCATTTTGTTAATGCTACTGCAGTGCCTATGGGGACAAATGCAACTAGTTGTTTCCAAAAATAAAAAAAAAAAAAAACTGAAATTTAGCTATCTTTCCATACCACCATACATACATTCATTCATATTTTTATCTACATACACTGCTATCAGCATCAGTGGCACGTTATACTTTCATGGGGCCCAAGGCAAAATGGAATTTGAGGGTCCCATCTAAAGAAGAAACTAATGAAGAACATTTTCAATTTCATTTTATTTTGACAACAAATTATATGACATAAGAACTAAATATAAAATTTCATCAAAATTGGTAAAACAATTTTTGAAAAAAACATAATTTTCAAATTAATTTTCAAAGTTCATTGACCTTGGCAGGTAGAAAGTTCAGTTTCCGATAAAAATCACTTAAAAAATAGTAAAAAACAAATTCAAATTATTATTTTAGGGCCACCCATAATTGCTTACATATACCCATTTATATATTATGTCCGTAAATTGTGTGTTCTCTGGTTGATTTGCCTGTTTTGCAGGACGAAGACCCCCCAGTTTCTGAGGAGAATTAGTAAAAAACAGCAATGAGTTTTTGAAACAGTGCACTTTGGACCCCCCTCTCTGATTGGGGCCATAGGGCAGATGTCTTTTTTGCCTATAGGATAACATGCCACTGATCAGCGTATGAAGTTGTTAAGCTACTTTGCAATAACCCTGTATTTTTTAAGTTGAAATTTAACTCCATTTGAGATAGATGCTGGGATAATAAGCTGTTTTCTGTAAGCACTTTTTACATTACTGATTATTTTATTTCTCTCTCTCTCTCTCTCTCTCTCTCTCTCTCTCTCTCTCTCTCTCTCTCTCTCTCTCTCTCTCTCTCTCTCTCTCGTGCTGTTATTGTATACAGGTAAATAAAATTGTACCTAAAACATAGCATGGAATGATGACATTTGATGAAAAATTTATTACTTTATAAGCTAGAAAACATAATACTATACATTATGTTCCCTATCTTGGGAACATCAGTAGTATAAAGTGAAATTTGAGATCTTCAAAATTAATAGAACAAAAAGAAAATGAAATCTTACTAATGAGGAACTACATTTTAATACCAACTAGGAAGACTTGAAGTGGATACCTAGAATCCTAAAACAAACTCTGTTTTTGAGAATCACTTTTAATTGGAGGAAGAAGGGTGTTCTGTTAATGGTGTGGAGTTCAGATTTGCAAAGGGAAAAAAGCTGAGTATGTAGAACTTAGTGAACATTTCACTTCTGCTAGTGTTGCTGACCTTCCAACTCTGGGAGAAGGGCAGCAGATTTCCTTGCTGCTAAAAGAACTGTTATATATCTTAGATCTGGAAATTGTATGGAGATAGGGAAGGAAAGAAGCAACTTGAACAGAAATGTCCAGGTTGGAAGAGGGGAAAGGAGGGACCTCTGAGGATGATGGAAAGAGCTCTAGTCAATAAGAGAAAGACATAGGATATTACCCCCCCTATATCCCTTTAAGTACTTCTACCCGTATGCAGTACTTTACATTTGTCAATGTTAAACTTCAGTTGTCACCTCTCAGCCCATCTGCAAAACTTTTCAGATCCCGTTGCAGTAGCGTACTATTGTTACTGTCTTTAACAACCTTGCCAACCTTCATATTGTCTGCAGACTTAGACATTAACCCTGCTATACCTTCATCATTATCATTGATAGATACCGAAAACAACAATGGGCCCAACACTGAACTCTGGGGAACTCCACTAATAGCATTAGTCCACAAAGAGCAGTGTCCATTGATAACCACTCTGTCTTCTCCCACTCAACCATCCTTTTATCCATTGTAGCAACTTGCCCTTAATGCCATGCTGCTCCAATTTGTACAGTAGTCTTCCATGTGCAACAGTATCAAAAACGTTCCTAATATCTGAGTATATGATATCAAAATTATTTTTTGCATGCAGTTCCTTTGTGACCACATCATAGTATCCAATCAAACTTGTCAGACAAGACTTTCCCTTAACAAACCCATGCTCAGTCGCACTATGACTGCAGTCTTGTCTGGATGATCCGGCATTACTTCCTTAACTAGTGACTCCATTATTTTCCTTGGAACAGAAGTTTGACTAACAGGTCTGTAATTACCCGTGTCACCCTTCGATCCCCCCTTTGTGAATTGAGCACACAGTTGCACATCTCCAGTCCACGTGGACCTCCCCTGAGTCCAAGGAAGCTGTCATAATTATGGCTAAGGGTTTGCTTACTTCCTTTGCTGCCTCCTTTAATATAACTGGATAGATCCCATCCACCCCCAGGTGCCTTTCTCATGTTTAACTTCAACAATTTCTCCTCCACTTTCTCTCAGTTATTAGAAAATCATTTAGCTCCCTGCTAGAGTTTGATAAGCTTCTGACGTCCACTTCCCTATAGACCTCCTCATGTGTGAATGTAGATGCAAAATATTTGTTCAGTTTGTCAGCTACCTCAGCAGGTTCATTAACAATTTAACCATCAATGTCAAGTGGACCAATCTGATTCATCCCCTACTAGAGTTTACATAAGTAAAGTCTTTACTGTTTTTCTTTGCATTGTATGCCAAAGATTTTTGTCGTAATCTGCCTTTGCTTGCCTAATGTCCTTTCTGACTTGATTACATACTATCTTACATCTACCATTGGCATCTGTGTCTCCTGATAATTTATATGCGTCCCATTCATTTTTCTTCTGTGCCATGAATCTCATTAGGTCATCTGACATGCATTTAGGCCTAAACCTTGAACAGTATTTCTTAGTTGTTCTGAAAAGCCTAGTAGCATTCCAAGATTTATCCCTTGAATGCTTCCCATTTAGAATTTGCTGTTGGTACCATCATCAATTGAGACCACTGTAGTCACCTTTACGAAAGCAAAAACTCTTCCCTTTACCCCTGATGGCATTAAATCTCTGAGTAAATCCCACATTAGTACACTGTGATCGCTGTCACCTAGTGGTTCCTTTAGTTTCATAACAATGTCAAAAAAATAGGCATTGCTTGTTGAAAGTGGGTAAAACAGAGTATAGGGTATGACCCAATAATTATTAATCATCCATTATGAGAACTTTTTATAACAGGTTCATGCATGCATGCATGTTTTGTTAATTTTGCTTTTACAGCAGACTCTCGATTTACCGATCGGTTTAACTGGAACACTTCAAGACTCCAAATTTTAAAAAATAAATAAATAAATCAACCAGAAATCATAAAATTCAAGTTATAACTAGAATAGGTATAAACAGATGTTTTGCAAGTCGTAAATAAGCGACAAGCAGGGTGTTGTAAAGTCATCATTGGGAGATTATTATCTTGCAACCCCCACTGTCTTCACACCCGACACTCAAAAAAAAAAAAAAAAAAAAGAGAGAAGATATGTTTAGTTTGTTTTAGTGCGTTTCTTCGATTGTTCTGTTTCATCGCACTGCAAAGAGAAAAATTTCGTTTCGTTGTTTGTCAGGGATAACGAAAATTTTTTTTTTTTTTTTTTGTTTAGAAAACACAGTAAACGAATTGCACTTTCAATTAAATAAAAACTTGAAATTATTCAAAAGTTTGAAAACGGTGCATCCGTTAAATTTCTAATGAACCATTATAATGTTGGTGACCAAACCATACACGACATCGTAAAAAATAAAGGGAAGTTATTAGATTTAAAATCAACATCGAAAAAATAAAGGGAAGCATCATATTGGACATGCTAGTAGTGTGTGGTAAGTTTTTTTTATCTATCACCATATTTTTTACGTAGGTTGCTGAACATTTTTGGATATACTTTACTGTAGTAAGTCCCCGACTTAAGTAACTTTGAACTTACGTTAATTTTTTTCACTCAATTTTTTTACTTTTTTAGGATTGTAAAATTTAAAACAGAATAATAATAATGAGCAATCAATAAAGACGATCACGGCATGCACAAATTGCACAAGCAGGATATGGAGTCACATGCTTAAAAATGGGAATGAAGAAAAGATTTTTAAAATTTATTAAGTTTTTTTTTATGTGGTTGAAGATTTCAGTGAAGGGGACACACATTTCACCATAATAACGTAAAATCCCACAGCATTCCAGCTATTGGAATTCTGTGGGATTTTAAAATGCAATACGATCAAGTTTACTACCCTTTTATAATGAATTGCAGTAACAGAAAAGCCTAATAACCCGGAATGTGCAAATTGTTTTATCGTAGTGACCTCCAGAAAGGTGTTTTAGTAAAATGTGAGCTTGTGTGGGGTGATAATAGTGAGTTTTCGCCTTAATCCTGTGAAATTCTTTACATAAAATTTCATTTTGATCGTTATCATGGTGCCGACTAAGAGAAATAAGTGACAGTGCTACTAGTAAAGCTATCAAAAAAAAAGAAGGAAAGTGATCGATTCGGATCAGAAAATTAAAATAAGGATGTTTGAAAATGGTCAAACATGAACAAGTATCGCGCGGAATTTAGATTTGTCAGTGTCAATAGTGAACACAATAATAAAGGAAAAAGACAGAATACGAGAAGCAGTGAAGGGATCGGAACCAATGAAGGCAACTATGATAACCAAGGCTACGAAATACAGATCAGCTTTTATTATGCAGTGTCTTCCTTTAATGTTTTTTTTTTTTGTATGTGCCACTCCAACAACTTCACCGCTGTCCCCAGATAAAGTTTTTAATTGAACTGATTAAAAATATATAACTATATTTCTTCATTCTTCTGAGGATATTATGTGGTTTTTGTAATTTTGACATATCATGGATATAGGAGCAATATTTTATTAGTCATTCCCTAGTTACGTAAAACTCGACTTACGTAAGAAGTCATATGTCGGGGACTTACTGTATTTTTGGATTAACTGGGAAATTGATTATCCGGGATTTTTATTTTACCATTTATCCCGGAAAATTGAGAGTCTACTGTACTTTGTATAAAGTGGTTTTCTGACTATCACCACAGAAAAGCAATACCAGTGATCACTGTATGAATTTACCAGAGAATTTTTATTGTGTAGTGTCCACCAAAATCACAATGCGCATCAATAACAAAAATAATCGTATTTTAAATGTGCCACTTATTTTTATTGACTGTTACTTTCAAAATTTTGGATTAAAAATCAACTCATCAGAGCACATTACCTTTACAAAGAAAGAAAGAGATCCTTTCGAATTATTCCAACACATCATTCCCCAAAAATTTAAAATTGTAACACTTTTAAATTTCTGATTTTATCACTTAAAAATATATGGATTTTACAACAACAGTTAATTTGTCTGCCTTAAATTTATTTAGGCTATCAACTTCCACAACAAAGGATGGAAGTCTGTTACACCAACCAACTACCCACTGGCTAAAGGCAAAAACTTGAACTGCTGTTCATCTTGGAGACAAATACCATTTATTCATAGTCTTAGGTTGCTAATATTTTTAAATTATAGAATCACCAGAGAAGGTGAATCTAGCATACAACTTAAAATTATTAAAATTGTACATTTAAAATTGTGTCATTTAAAACTGATCTTTTTGTCAAAACTTACTGGCTTCTTAACAACTGGCAAGTGGGCTTAAAGGCACATAACAGTTATGTGTTTAAATGAAGTCTCTAGCATAAAGTATAAGCACTTTATGCTAGAGACTTCATTTGATAATAATTTTAAAACCATCTGTCAGTTGAAGAGAAGCTAGTAAGCTTCAAAACATACTCCCTGTTTTGAAGCTTATTATTTCTCTGTTTGAAGCTTACTATTTCCCTGTGTCCCAGATTTTTAAATGTAGCAGATATGCCTTCTGTTATGATACTGTATAATTTAAAAAGATATTAGCAACTTAGGTAGAACCATGGATAATGTTATTTGTCTCTAAACTGAACATAAGCCAGGCTTTCAAGGTCAAATATTTGGTCCTTGGTCTTCAATAGGAGCAAAGATCTTCCCATGATTGAATTCATTTACTGCATCGAAATTATATCCCTGTGGTCATGTATATTTTATGGCATAGGGCACACATAGTCCAATTTTAGATGGTTAAATGTTTAATGATACACATTATAGTGGTTGTGTTTAAATATAGAAGTTTAAATTTCATACACCACTTGTCTATTCACTTTGACAAAATGTATTATTCACAGCTCAACATACTTTTGCCAATAGATACCACTTACCAACTAATGAGAAGCCAGTTAAAAAAGTTGTCCTGTGGTGTTCCAGGTTTTTAAACATATAGTAGATCCTTCTCTAGTGATGCTGTGCAATTTAAAAAGATATTAGCAATTTAAGCAGAACTGGATTAACAGACACCCCTTCTCCCCTATTAGTCCATTAAATCGAGGGTTTGCTGTGTGTATATATATATATATATATATATATATATATACACACACACATATATATATATGTGTGTATATATACACTTGGTCATCGACTTACGACCGGCCGCACTTACGACCACAAAAAAATAATAATAATAATAAATAAATTAATAATAAATCAGGAAGTCACTACTGAGGACACCCATAACCCAGGTGAGGAGGCACATCGATGACGGGAGGCCTGAGGACAGCACCAGGCACATACACTCAGTCGCTCTCTCTCACACATACACCCAGTCGCTTTCAAGCATCTGTTGCGGATGGTGTATTAATTAAAATTCTACTGAAATACGCATAAAATGTTTAGTAAAAGGAAAATGCCTTTATCTACATATACGCCAGCTAAGAAGTCAAGGAAAACTATTGATTTAGAGTGTAAAATAAAAATTATCCAGCAGTATGAAGGCGGAAAGAAAGTGAATACGATAGCACGTGACTTGAAGTTATCACATTCCACGGTATCGACGATACTTAAGGACAAAGAAAGAATTCGGGAAGCTGTGAAAGGTTCTGCACCTATTAAGTCTACAATTTTAACCAAACAACGACAGGAACCCATCCATGAAATGGAGAAATTGTTGTTTGTGTGGATGGAAGATTTAATACAAAAAAATACACCCATGAGTCTTCACATAGTGCAAGCAAAGGCTAGAAGTTTGTTTCAGAGTTTAAAATCACGCGCCGGAGACGATTACGCAGAAGATTTTCAGGCTAGTACTGGGTGGTTTAAGCGTTTTAAAAAAAGATTTGCTTTGCATAATGTCTCTTATAAATAAACAACTCCTACCTCAACCCAAGATCATGACCCTGACGATGCACAACTCAGCACAAGCAAAGATTAAAAATTGATTTTGTAAATTTCATTTGTATTAATTTTTACATTAATTTTAGATTGTATTTTCAATCAGTACAGTACATTATGTACAGTATTATTTTTCACATTATGCACAATATAATTATAGATTGTAGTTTTGTTTTTTTATAAACAGTATGAACAATAAACCAATTAAAATGTAGAGAACATTTGAATTTAACCTCAGAGAGAGAGAGAGAGAGAGAGAGATAGCCTAGGCGTAGAAACGAAGGTATGTACAGTATCGCTAAATAAAAGATGAAAACATTACTGTATTTAAAATGAAAAATAAAAGATGATAAAAATTTAAAAGATTATAAAAATAAATTATAAAGATAATAAAAAGATTAGAAAGGTTAAAAAATACTGTTAATAAATATATGGCCGACATACGACCAGATCGACTTACGACCTGTCAGTCAGAACAGAAGTCGGTCGTAAGTCGATGACCAACTGTGTATATATATATATATATATATATATATATATATATATATACACACACACACACACACAGGGTGAATCACTACCAGTGCGACAAACTTGCAGGACATGTAGGGGGCACAAAGACGAATCGGAATCACATAGCATTGCAGGGTCCGAAATGCCTTCGTCATGCGGGAGGTCGCATGAACAAAGAAGCAAAGAAAAAGAACAGAAACAGCAACTCGTTAGTGTAACAGAAATCATTTTAATGACAAGTTTTACATTGGCAAAAAGCCATGCTACAGAAGGTGTTCGAAAGTTCGACCAGAAGCAGTCACACAGGCTTTACAGCGCCGCCGCATGGAATCCCTAACGTTCTGGAAGATTCCTGGCATGTCTCGAATCTCCCTGGCAGCTACAGAGATGCGAGCGACGAGGTCTTCGACTGAATCAACGGGGGTCTCGCACACCAATGTCTTCATTTTACCCCAGCAGAAGTCCAGGCATGATGGGTCCGGTGATCTAGCAGGCCAATGAACCGGACCACCACGACCTATCCAATGCTGTCCAAATGTAACGTTTAGGTGTTAGTGGACGTCATTGGTATAATGTGGGGGAGCCCCATCATGCTGGAACCACATTGAGCGGCGCAACGACTGAGGAACATGTGCTTCTTCAATAAGTTCGGGCAGGACTTGCTGTAGAAAGATCAAGTATGCCCTACCGTCCAGACGAGGGGGCAGAAGGTACGGTCCAATGAGGTGGTCTCCAACAATGCCGGCCCAAACATTGACAGAGAAACGGCATTGAGTTGCACGTGTTCGCGTACCATGGGGGGTTCTCCAAAGCCCACAAATGGGTGTTATGTTGATTGAAGGTTCCCTCTCTTGTGAAACTTGCCTCATCCGTGAACAATACGGATGCAGCAAATGTGCTGTCTGCCACACTCTGTTAAAGAAACCAAGTAGCAAAAGTCCTCTGGAGTGGATAATCAGCAGGCTCCAATGATTGGACGCATTGCAGATGGTATGAACTCATTTGGTTTGTTGACAGTATCCTCCATACAGTGGATTGGGAAATACCCAATCGTTGGCCTATCGCTCAAGTACTCGTACTCAGATTGCCTTCTGCAAGACGTAGGACATTCTCCTCATTGTCTGGTGTCCTCGTCGTTCGCTCTCGATTCATGGTACCTCTCATAAAACAACCAGTCTGACGTAACTTCTGTGCACACTTGCGAAAATCGTATGATGAGGAGCACGCCTGTGTGGGAAACGTTCCTGGTACAAGCGCAGAGCAGCGCGCCGTTACAGTCTGCAGCTCCATACGCGAGGTGCATGTCGACCAGTTCAACGTTTGAATACTCGTCCATCCTACTGCCTCGGGGACCGGTTCGCAAATGCTGACTTCCAGCGGGATCGCTGTTCACGCGACCTCCCGTTCAACGTCCTCTACCGCATGATGAAGGCATTTCGGACCCTGCAATGCTATGTGATTCCGATTCGTCTTTGTGCCCCCTACACGTCCTGCAAGTTTGTTGCACTGGTAGTGAATCACCCTGTATATATATATATATATATGTGTGTGTGTGTGTGTGTGTGTGTGTGTGTATGATAAAATTTTAATATTTTTAGTGGCCGTTTTGATTACATGAAAAACATTTTTTTATTGCACAAACAGTTTCTGAGATATAGACTTTGTTTTTGTTTTTTTAAATACAATCTGTATGTCAGGATTTCTGCCTGTCGGGATTTTTGGTTGTCGGAATTTTTGGTTGTCGGAATTTTGGCCGTCAGGAATCTGGCTGTCAGGATTTTGAGCAGCACTGGTTATAAGGCAGTAGTTAGGCCATATTTGGAATACTGCACACAGGTTTCAAAACTTCATTTTAGGAAAGACAGATCTGTTGGAAAGGGTGCAGAGAAGAGTAACAAGATTAGCTGAGGGCACAAAGGGATATCCTTACCACAAAAAAGGCTGGAGTTCTGTAAATTGCAGTCCCCAGAAAGGCATCTCTGTGATGATGACCTGATTGAAGTATATAAAGCACTAAAATGGTTAAGTAAACTAAATGCTAATGGCATCTTTACCCTTTATCTGATGAAGCACACAACAGGACATAAATTTAAATTGAGAATGGATCATTACAGTATAGAGATGTGCTGAAATTCATGTTTGGCTAAAGCATAATCAGTTGGAATAAACTTCTACCTGGTGTTTGTGGATGTGGGTAGTTTGAATAAAGTTGAAATGAGGAGAAATTAACATTTTCCTTTTTTTTTTTTTTTCCTCTGGTGTAGTTTAGGCTTTCCTTTCTTGTATCATGTTGCAAATGAAAGGAACTGTGGATAATGGTATTTATTTCTATACATTGAATAGGCCCTAATATAATTCTTTAGTATTTTTCTATCTATATTCCAGGATACAGTGTAGAAGTTTGATCTGCTATTGCTGTTTCCAGACTTATACTTCTATATGTGTGTGTGTGTGAACACATCTTAAAATTAGAAAATCTGAAGCTAGCTTTAGAATACACTGGCCTAAGGGTGATATCAAAGACTAGAAACATAGTTCCATGTGGATAAAATTAGTAATATTCAACCTTTATACAAAAAAACTGGTAAAAATTTTAATGTGAATAAATAAAAATAATAAGTAATAAAATATATATAAAACACCTATACATAAAACAGTTACTGTTGAACAATTACTACTTTGTATTGAAGGTCATGTATTTCTAATCTTATACATTTTAAATGTGAATAATAACTTGGTTTGGAACAAAACTTTATAAAAATTGAAATTTTATTCTCCTTAAAGAATTGATTTTAAACAGAATCCTTAGTTTTGCTTGAAGCTTTGTTCAAACTCATGGTCCCATCCCTCCACTCTCATTTTGGAATAAAACTGAATAAAATCACTTAATAATAGACTCTTCTCGCGTGATAAATTTTTTACGCACAGCCACTGCACACCAAGTGCCATCTGTGAAACAAAAGCAGAACAGTTACCATATGAAGCAAGAAAGCAAACTTATACAGCATCAGCCAAAAAAAAAAAAAAAAAAAACTCTTTGCATTTCACCTATCCATTCACTCTAAAACTTTGTCTAGTTCTTCCTTGAATCTATTTAAGCTGTCATCTTCCACAACAAACGTAAGTTTGTTCCAGCAGTCAACCACTCGCTGGCTAAAGGCAAATTTCCACACATCTATTCTGCAACCGTCTTTCCTCAATTTGAATTTATGCCCCCTCAAGTGTTTAATCTGAGCACGAGGAAGAATCCCATCATCATTGAGCTTGCTTAAACCATTCAAAACCTTATACATCTCAATCAGATCACTTCGCAGGTGCCTAGTGTCCAGGAGCTGCAATTTGCAGAACTTAAGCCTTTCTTGGTAAGAGTAACCCTTTTGTTCTCCTCTTCAATCTTGTTGCCGATCTCTACATCCTTCCTAAAATGAAGCCTCTAGGCCTATATGTACTACTCAAGGTATGGACTGACCATTGCTTTATACAAAGGGAAAATCACTTCCTTATCTCTGCTAGCAAAGTTCCTGTATATCATAATGATATACAGGAACTTTGAGCTGCTCTGGCATCCTGTCTGCACTGTTCCTTGTTGACTTTCAGCCTTTCCATTCATAGCATAGGACAGTTATAGAGTGACGAAAAGTATTGAAGCCTACAATAGGTACACAAGGTGATCTGTAATAGTATTAGTCACATGGTGCAAGGAAGCCTATGGCTTATGTTGCACCAGCAAAAAAAAAAAAAATAAACAAAAAAAAAAAATAATAATAATAAAATAAAATACATAAAATAAAATAATAAGAATAAAAACAAATTAATAATAATAATGAGAAAATTTTTAAAAAATAATAAAAATTAATAAGAGAAAAGGAAATGGACAACCTATGCATTTACCTCCTCCCTTAGGTAATTATCCAGCTGACCTTTGAATTTCCCCAGACCTCTACCACCCACATAGGTAACTTATTCCAGTAATTTATAACTCGCTGGCTAAAATAAAACTTCCTGCAATCCAGTCTAAACAACTCCCCCCGTAACTTGAAATTATGGCCCCTAGTTCTAGAATCATTTATAACCTTGAAAATTTCGTCCTTATTCATTTTGCTTACGCCTCTCAGAGCCTTAAACATCTCAGTCAAGTCTCCTCTAAGGTGCCTAGTTTCCAAGCTCTGCAACTCACATATTCGAAGTCTTTCCTTATATGGATACCCTTTTGCCGATCTCACCAGGCGAGTTACCCGTCTTTGGACCCTTTCAAGAAGAACAATGTCTTTCTTTAGGTGGGGTCTCCATGCTTGAACACAGTATTCCAAGTGTGATTTAACAATAGCCTTATACAGTATAATGGGATTATGATGTCCTTATCTCATCTAGTGATTGTTCGATAAATCATCAATAGGACACCATGGGCCCTCCTTGCAACCAGTCTACAATGCTCGAAGAACTTCATATCTGATTGTATCGTAATACCCAAGTCACTTTTCTCCACTACCAGCTTTAGTTCAACTATGCCAAGACAGGTTATTTTGGGGTTACTGTTCCCCAGGTGCAATACGTTACACTTTGCTGGATAAAGCATAGCTGCCATTTTTCTGACCATCTCTGAAGTCTATCTAGGTCACTCTGAAGAAGCTCTGCTTGTCGGCAATCATTAACTACTCTACCAATCTTTACATCATCTGCAAATTTAGACATCACGCCCTCTATCCCTTCATCAATGTCATTTATGAAAATCAAAAACAACAATGGTCCTAATAATAGTACCACAAATAAGGTCAAGAAGTCTAAGGCTGCATATGAGAAAGCATTGGATAAGAGAGAAAAGAATAGGGACAGAGAATTTTTCATTTTTGTGAATACAAGGAAGAAAAAAGCGAATCAGATTGGGCCCCTGTGCATGGGGTGTGGGAAAGTCTTAGACAACCCAGCTGGTGTTGCAAATGAAATGAACAGGTACTTTGCATCTGTTTTTACTGATGAAAGACCCTTCATGCTGAGAAGAGGCTGTGCGAGTGAGGCAGACATATGAAGTTAGTGATGTTGTAATTACAGATGATTGTTTATTAGAAAAACTTTTGAGCATAAAGGCAAGTAAGGCTCCCAGAGTTGATGGCATATACCCTGTAGTTTGAGGGAGAGCACGTGATAGTGTATTGAATCATTGAGGTTTATTATGAGGGCATCTTTGTATTTAGGGGCAATTCCTTTGGATTGGAGAAATGCCAGTGTATCGTCAATACATAAAATCATTTCCAAGAGTGAAGTTGGTAACTACAGACCGGTTAGTCTGACTTCAGTGGTACGAAAAATCTTAGAGGAAGTGATTAAGAAGGGACATCCAGGGACATTTACATAGATATTGCATTCTGAAGGACATACAACATGTTTTTGTTAAGGATAAATCATGTTTAACTAACTTAGTAGGCTATTTTGATACAGTTATTCAAGAGCTGGATTTAAGTAATAATTTTGACATAGTTTATTTGGATTTTAGGAAACCATTTGACTTGGTCCCTCACGAGAGAGTACTGTATAAGCTTGAACAGGTTGGGATTTACTGGTGAGATTCTAAGATGGATTGCCCAGTGGCTGCAGGGCAGATGTCAGAGGGTTGTGATTAATGGGTATTCTTCAGATTGGTGTAACATTAGGAGTGAGGTCCCTTGAGGATCGGTTCTTGGAACACTTGTTTCTCATTTTCATAAATGACATAGACGAAGGGATAGAAGGCATGATCTCAGAATTTGCAGATGACGTAAAGATTGGCAAAGGTATTAATGTTCAAGCAGTGCACCTTCAGTATTATTTGAACAGACTTGAAAAGATGGTCAGAGCAGTGTCAGCTATGTTTTAATGCTGCTAAATGCAAGGTCTTACACTTGGGAAATAGCAACCCACAAATAAATTATACACTTAGTAGGGTTGAATTAAAAAACAGTGGAAGAGGAAAGGGATCTGGGAGTTACAGTACTGTCAGATATGAAGTTTTCTGAACCGTGTAAACAGGCAGCCAGGAAAGCCCATGGTGTCCTATCAGTGATTTATTGAACGCTATCCTGTAGAGATAGGGAGGTCATAATCCCACTGTATAAGGCAATTGTAAGACCGCATTTGGAATAGTGTATTCAAGTATGCAGATCTCATCTGAAAAAAGACATCGAGCTTCTTGAAAGGGTCCAAACACTGGCAACTCGTATGGTGAGATCGGCAGAAGGATGACCGTATAAAGAAAATCTCCAGTTATGTGGTCTACAGAGCTTAGCAACTGGGCACCTCAGAGGTGAGCTAATTGATGTTTATAAGGCCCTGAGGGGCATTAATAAGATGAATGAAGGTGGAATTCTCACTATTCTAAAGAATTCCAGAACTAGGGGTCATAAATTCAAATTACAGGGCTTTAGGGTTAGATTAGATTGCAGGAGGTTTCTTTTAGCCAGCAAGTTGCTGATAGCTGGAACAAGTTGCCTTCATAGCTGACAGTTAGAATAAATTCAAGGGGCAACTGAATACTTACCTGTGTGTGAGGAGGGAAGCATATAATTTGTGTTTTCTTATCTACTTGGTTGTTTTGTTTTTTTGCCAGTACAGCAAAAGCCTGTGGCTTCCTTGCACTATATGACCAATACTTACTACTATTCCCTACTTGTCTGCCAAGTCATATTCACTGTGCAGTCAGACAAGCTTTCATGACCTTGTGCTTTTGCAGTTTGCCAGAAAAATGACGGACAAAAGAATTGAATAACAAATCAACCTCAAATTTTTAACAAAACTGCAGAAAACACTCGTTGAAAGTTATGAGTTGTTACAACAAGTTTATTGGGAATTTTTACCGTCAAGATCTTGCATGTTTGGGTTGATAAAACATTTTTAGAAGGAAAGGAAAATGCAAAAAACTAGGGCATCTAGTATCTGATGAAATTGTGGACCAAGTAGGCACCAGTTCCTATAGTATGCCATTTTGTTGTTATTTGGTTTTTAGGAGCATTAGCAACTAAGGCCATATTGCTCCGGGATATGTGGTGGTAATTCCCTGACCTTTCCGCATCCTCCGTATTTGGTGGTGACGAGCTCGAACCCCAGTCTAATCAAGAAACGTGTGCTACGCACTGCTGCTTCTTCCCACCTGGCTACGGAGGCGCCTATGCCATTTTGTAGTCATCATTATGTACTGTGTCTGTATATAGTGTGAATGCATACAGACATATGTAATATAGAATAAAAAATTTTGAATAATTCATATGAATTACAGCCATAATTCAGGAGGTCTTTAAGAATTTTTTTAATAATAAAAAAAGTTATAATAAACTTTTTATAATAAAAGTTGTAATAAAAGTTAATAAACTCATAATAAAAATATACATACTATACTTCATCTATTTTTTAATGGAATTTGAACCTAGACTTCTCCAAATGAATGACAAGTGGCAAACCCACTGTACTGTCATGGAGGACACCATTAAGGTAATATGCTATAATTACATGTTTTGAAATAGAGGAAAATATATTTTTTTGATAATATAGAGTATATAGTAGCAGTGATGTGTATTATGTTAGATATATGTTCAAGATAAACTAAGGAATACTTATGCAAGAAACTCTAGTATGTAACATGAAATAATTATAATATTTAAAAAAATCTTTCAGATGTATGTATGCTATATCCTTATTTAATTTTTTTAATTTTTTTTTTTTTTTTTTTTTTTTTACTTTTTGTGAAATGTAGCTATGCTTGATGTACTGTTATCTCAGACTTGTCCAAAAATTGTAGTTGGAGATCCACATCAACAAATCTATGCTTTTAGAGGCGCTGCTAATGCCATATCTAGTATTAGAAGCACCCATACATATTACTTAACACAGGTTTGTTAACATTGATTTTTATTACTTTAATTAAATGAATGAAATATTAATTTTATAATAAAAATATACCAAATTATTTTAAATAAGGAGACACATCTCATTTATTGATAACACAAAATTTGAGATTACTTTTATTACTTTTAGTTTAACATACTAGAAAGTACCAAGCCCTTAGTCTAATTCTCTCAGTGTACTAAGGTGTTAGAGGCTATGCTTTGGGACTTCTGTGGAATCCTTTTTTGGACCAAATGGGGGTATGGTCTGGTGGTTCTTAGTAAAACAGCATAAAATGTAGACACCTACCAAAGTACATGCATCTTTGTATGTACTATGGTGCATTTAAAAATGGCAGTAAAATTTAATAAAACAAATTTTGTTACTAACATATGAGTTAATATCTCCTCATTTAAAATATCCCATGAAAGCTCCCATATAATGTCTTTCAGTAAATATGTATTAACTGAACCACCGGTAATGGTGTGGAAATCTATAACACGAAAGTTTGTAGGAAATTTTTTGTGGAAAAAATTTACCCCATTTACAATGATTTTATCTGTAATTTTAAAATTTTTCATATATCACCACTTCAGAACCTTATAATACAGCTGTTGCCTTCATTTAAACAACTAACTGAAGACTTTCAATATGAGTAACATAATAATCCTGAAGCATAACAACTTTAGATATGGTTTCAGAATGTATTTTTGTGCTGTAGAGAGTTCTAAAATAATTTTTTTCTATTTATCAATATGGTATTATAACTCTTAGCATTTACCCTAGTACAAAGGGTACTAGGAAAGTTTTGCAATATGACGCAACAATGAATCACAGGAAGCTGCTTGTTGCTGCATGTTGAGACATGTTCATACGTGCATAGTAGCCGCCACGCCAAGTCGATGGGCTCAGTTATTCATTAGTAGTGAGAGTGTAAAGTGCTTGCGATGGCATCGTGGTCACGAAATGAAATAAGGACAGTTTTGCGGTATAATTTCGTGCGTGGTTTAACCATAGACCAGTGCTTAGAAGAAATGACTCTTGCACTAGATGATGATTGTCCACATCGTACGCCGACCGGGCTAGCCGAGTGGGTAAAGTACCTGCCCGGCAACCCAAAGGTCGCGGGTTCGATTCCCGCCTCGGGCTTGGATCAAAGTACTGCAAAAACCTTGGGAGGTGCAATATGGCCACAGAAGCCGATGCGCCAACAACTACCAAATCAAAATCAAAAAAACCACATCGTACAACGATATTCAGGTGGTATAGAGAATTCCAGAGGGGAAATTTCACTCTGGAGGATTCTGAGAGGCCGGGAAGGCCACGAACGTCAGTTACAGAGGAAAACGTTACTGCTGTGAGGAAAATGCTTGACAAAAACAGGCGAGTGACCTACCAACAGGTAGAGGATACTTTGGGCCTAAATGCACCAGCAATTCGTTCGATTCTGCAAGATCATTTGCACGTGAAGAAACTTTGTTCTCTCTGGGTGCCGCATCAACTGATTGAAGAGCAGATGACACAACGTGTGACTTGGTGCTGGGAGATGTTAAAAAAGTTTGATAAGGGACAATCTCGGTATGTGAACAACATCGTGACAGGTGACAAGACTTGGCTGTACTATTACGATCTGCCGACCAAGGCTCAAAACAAAGTTTGGGTCTTTGATGATGACGACACACCCATAATTGTCAGAAAATCCCGATCTGTAAAGAAGAAAATGATAGCTGTATTTTTCAAATCGAGTGGAATTGTGGAACGTGTCGTTTTGGACACGCAGAAGACAGTCACAGCTAAGTGGTATACTGAACAATGCCTGCCTAAAGTCATTGGATCTATGAAGAACCTGCGGCCAAAGTCAAGAATGGACACCTGGTACCTCCATCACGATAATGCTCCAGCTCACCGCGCCAAAGCCTGCACCGAATATTTGACCACGACAGGACTGAAACTTCTCGAGCACCCTCCCTACAGTCCAGACCTTGCTCCCTGCACTGTTCCCGCATGTGAAAATGAAGCTAAAAGGGAGGCGGTTTTCCAGTGATGAGGACCTTCTACGGGCTTGGGACAACGAGTGTGCTTTACTCCCTAGTGAAACTTGGCAGAACTGGTTTAAAGATTGGTTTCGGAGGATGGAGAGGTGTATTGAATGTAGAGGAAATTACTTTGAAAAAATTAAATAAACAAAGCTGTATTGCAAAACTTTCCTAGTACCCTTTGTATATTGATAAATTTTTGATATAAAATTTTTGTCTTTTTTGTTGATTTAGTCTTTATCAGATATTATTCTTATTTTGACAATAATAAAAGAAAATAAAACTTATATATCTATATTCCCAAATATTATATTTATTTAGTTAAGAAATTAGTGAACAGTAATTTTCTTTTTAATGAAGTGAGGAAGATTGGTTTGGGATTTAAATTCAGAGTACTTGCTGTCAACATGTGGCCATTTCAAACAAAAAGTTTAAGAGGCTTATTCTGAACATTTGTTTGCTCTCATTTTAACCGTATCCCCGTCCGCTGGGGTACGTACCAGCCCCAACTGGGTTCAGCAAGTTAATTCTATAATTTTTACTCTAATTACAGAGCTGAAACTCGCTATAGTTGGAGCCAGAACTGTTTTCTTGAATTTTCCCACTTAAATTTTCAAAACCTTCTATTGAATTTCACGCAAATGACTAAAATGTGACATCAAGTATGCAATTTTTTAGGCCTTTTCAATTAATTTTTTTACCCCCGCCCTAACCAGCCTAGAGCTTATGAAACCCGACACTTGATTTGTTTCTTGGTGTAAAGTGCGCGAATTTCTTTTTACGGAGAGGAGCAGTTCTCATAAACAACTCCGCATGAATACGAGCGAAGCGTGGGAGGTATATATCACGTCACCAGTACAGCTACAATCGAGACGGTAAGGGAGAAGTGTAAATAAACAAAAGACGAACAGGAGCTACTGTTTTTGACATAAGAAGCAATAAAGCCATACAGTACCAATAACAGTTTATGGAAGGTGAACAGATCGTATATCCTATCTTCAGCGTATATTGCTCCTACGAACAGAAGATCAAGGAAATTCATCTGTTGGAAACGGGAAAAACTGGTGTAAAGCTGATAAAACTGCAATGCGCATTTGATTAAAAAAAAAAAGTTTGCTTTATTGTAATTGTTTTTAGTAAACAATATCAGAACAGCAGTTTCCTGGGTTTGATCTTCTAACCAAATTTCGAGAAAATATTTCTATTTATAGCTGCGTTATAAACTTCGAAACTGGTGCATCAAAAGAAAGAAAAAAAAATCATCCGCTATGAATTTCTTTCTTTCTTGAAATGTGTATTGTTCACATAACTGCAATATTTGTAACAATACAAAGCTAACAGATTACAACTAACGGCTGCTCAAAAAGTATCGTTAGAAGATATTTGCTTGTTACGCTTTGATGTCATCGCAAAGGGAGAAATTCTGTTTTAGCTCAGAAGACGAATAAATTCACTATCCACGGTCATAATGCTGTTCTGAACTGCAATAAACAGATAAACTCCGCTGACAAATAGACTTACTCCCCATCACTTTTATTGTTTTACTGTGGTTTTTGGTAGATGAGTCGGTGACTGCTAAATGCAGTGCAGTTTCTTGTATTCTCTCTCTCTCTCACTCTCTCTCCTCTCTCTCTATTTCGGGATCTCTGACCGTGTGGTCATCACGTAATATAAACAGAAAATTTGTTTGTCGGAATGCTGCCCATCAATTATCAACTCTTTTACCGACCTTCTAATGTATGTTGTGTTCAAATGATCCACTTTGCGAAATTCGAAAGTGCTACATCAATTAGGAGGAAAAAACGGTTTCCCCCAACATAATGAATTACTTTATAGGTATAATAATGATTTTACTGACTGGAAGAAAGTGTCCACAATAAAACAATTGTACAAGGCGAAAACATGCGGTCACTCAAAGGATAAGCAGTACAGCGATGTTTGAAATTTATAATGCAGTTCACTAGCTAATATTTCCAGAGGAATTATTCTGGATTTTTTATCAAATGAGGACCAGACCAAAATCGGACTAATTAGTAATTCCGCATCCTAGGATGAACTGACTAATTAGAACTCCAGCATCTGTGATGAAATGTCGTGCACGATATTGTTCGCTACAACAATAACGTAAAGCAACAAAGCAAAACATTGTAACAGAGCAATAATATGAAATATTGTTAGAAAGTAAAAATGCTAAATACTGTTCCCTAAAACAATAGTACAGCAAAGTGTTTTTCTTTTTTTTTTCGTTTCTACTGTGGCTTTCAGTTGAATTTTCTTGATTTTGTGTCAGTAGACAGAATATGTATTGTAATTTCTTCGATATGTATTGAAGAAATTTACAATATGTAAATTATTACAATATGTATTGAAATACATATTGAAGAAAGGAAATACGATAGTAAAATACACATTGGAAATAAAAAAATATTTCTGTGTTCAAACAATTTGGGAAAATTGTTTGAACACAGGAATATTTTTTTTGTAATTGTATTTTGTAATTTTGTAAAATCAAATGTGATTGTATTCAAACAATTTGGGAAAATTGTTTGAATACATTTACATTTGGGAAAATTACAACAAAAAGACTGATTTTACCCGAAGACATCAGATCAGTCCAAAGTAACTGTGTAGTCATTTGCATTCAAGTGATGTTTGAAATGTATAATCCAGCTTCCAATATATTTATGGCTAGTATATCCAATTGACGAAAAGGGGATTGAATGCCGTCCATTGTCCCTTCTAAGCTGAAATTATTCCCCTTTGGGAATATTGCAAATACTGATATCTGTCGAACAGAAGACAGTTTATGTTCCCCTACGGTAACGAATTACTTGCGGCAACATGAAGAGTAACTTCCTCTTTGATTTTACTGCAAGAAACTCAGAACAAAACATCTGTTCTAACTGCATACACGTATTGTTACTGTCCTGACATTATTTCTAGATGACAACTACTACCATGCAAAAAAGATTACTGTACTTTGGTTTGATATTACGGTAAGATTTTGATCTCCCCTACCGTAACAAATTACTGGCGGTAACATGAAGGGTAACTTCCTCTTTGATTCTACTCAACGGACTCTCAGAACAAAACACCTGTTCTAACTGCATAGGTTTATTGTTACTGTCCTGACATTGTTTCTAGATGACAATACTTTCATGCAATAAAGGATTACTGTACTATAGTTTGATCTTACCGTAAGGTTAGAATGAAACACTTCCCAATATTTCCAGAGGGATTATTGACTACTATTTGCTGAATTTACCGCAAAGAAGTTTTCACAATTATACATATGTAGAAGGCGAAAACACATACTCCACCCAAACAAATTATTTTCACTACAAGAAAGAGTTGGGGGGGGGGGGGGCTCAACGGATTTTCCACATTTCTTGCTTCTGCGCAACACGAGAACTTCAATTTAAGTAGTGACAACCACTGATATTTCACAATTTCACATTTAGATTTCAGACTTATTTTCATATTTAGATTCAGATTTACCTTAGAAAACGCATAGGAGTTATTTGGAAGAGAATTATGAAGAAAGGGCAGCTGATGAGCAGTCATCATCAGAAGATGATAGCTCCTTCTGTGAGGAATTGGACCATCGGAGTAGCACGGAGACAAGCGATGGCAGTGACAGCGACTGGGAGCAGCTGGAGGAGGATGTATATATCGGGAAGGATAAAAGCACGGTGTGGAGGAAAGTTGCCCCTCGTCTAAATATTCGTGCAGCTCGAGGTAACATTATTCATTTACCAGGTGTGAAGGCTGCAGGTAAGTCCGCCAAATCACCAATTGATTGTTTTTTATTATTTTTCGATAATGAAATGATAACTCATATAGTGAGACATACTAACGAATACATTGATAAAATATCTTCTAATTTTTCGTTGGCCAAGGATGCTAGAAGAACAGATAACGATGAAATGAGAGCTTTGATAGGTATTTTAATATTGTCACGAATGTCTGGGCTAGCAGGGATAAACGCGGAACATATGTGGCGTAAAGATGGACTTCGTCCGGAATTGCTGTCATCGGTTATGACCCATAAGAGGTTTTCATTCCTCCTTCGGGTTATGCGATTCGATAGCAAGAGTGATAGACACATTAGAAAAGAATCAGACTGACTTGCAGCGTTTCGTGAAATTTTTTTCATGTTTTTGGAGAGATGCCAGAGATTTTACTCACTTTCGGAGTATGTAACTGTAGATAAACAATTAGTGCCATTCAGGGGTAGATGCTCATTCCTTCAATACATCCCAAGTAAACCGGCAAAATATGGACTAAAAATATTTACATTAGCCGATGCTAAGATGTGTTTCACGTTCAATATGGAAGTTTATGTGGGGAGACAACCTCCTGGGCCATATGCCCTGTCAAATTCGCCCCTCGATGTGGTGATGCGGCTTGTTCGCCCAATTGAAGGAACCAACCGTAATTTGACCACAGACAATTGGTTCTCCAGTGTGCCTCTGGCTTCTAAATTATGAGAAAAAAACATTACTCTTGTTGGCACACTAAGAAAAAATAAACGTGAGCTACCAGCTGAATTGGTCAATGTGAAGGAATGCGAGCCGACTAGTAGTTTGTTCGCATTCCAAGATCAGACCACAGTTGTGTCCTATGTACCAAAAAAAAACAGAAATGTGATCCTAATATCGACTAAGCACCACGACGATACTATAGATCCTGACAGTGGCGACAAAAGAAAGCCGGAAATTATTACGTTTTATAATATGACCAAAGGTGGAGTTGATGTCTTGGATGAAATGTGTGGAACGTATACTACTTATCGGAAAACCAGAAGGTGGCCAATGGTACTTTTCCACAGGATTTTGAACATTGCTGGAATAAATGCCTTGGCTATTTTCCGTAGCAATAATCCAGAAGTGAGACTCCCTCGAAGCGAGTTTCTCGCAGAAATTGGAAAAAGTTTAGAGCAGCCACGGTAACTCTTCCAAAATATCTTCGTGCGAAAGCAGCGAAATATGCTTGTATTCCACCAGAAGAAATTCCTGGACCTTCCCAACAGTGTCCACCTAAGCCAGGTAGATGTTACAAGTGTCCCAGAAAGAAAGATCGTAAAAAAGAAATTCTGCGAAGCATGTTTAGAACGAGTTTGTGAGGAGCACTCGAAGACTGTCTGTGAATTATGTTTTGGGATGATACCTAAAGAAAATGTTCAAAGTAGTGATAGTGATGACTAAAAATACACACTTATCAAGTTGGCTTTTTTTATTTAGCTAAACTACTTTATATTAGCATACATAATTTATATGTATATTTATATACACAAACGTAGCAAAAATTATGTATGCTAATATAAAACAGTACAGCTAAATAAAATAGTCTACAAATGTGTGTGTGTCGCTACTACAACTTTTTCAGCAGGTCACTTCTTATGAGACATTCTTTCAGAAGTGGGGTGTTTCTTGCAAGTTAGTTTGAGCAACATAATGCAGAAGGCCTTAGTTTTATTCTATCTTCCTGGTGCACTTGTACATTATGACAAAGTAGATTTAGTTTATATTTAGAATTCAGTATCGCTTTTCATTATTCAAGCAGATAAGTTCAGATTTTTTTTTTAATTTTAATTAATTTAGAAATTAGCTTGATACAGCTTCTTCATATTCATTTAGGGATTACACTATTACAGATATATATTCATTTAGGAATAAGACTAATACAACTTTTTCATTCAGTTCGGTTTACTAATGGAAATTTGCACACTTTTTTATTCAGTTAGAAATTAAATTTACAATATTTATAACTTTTCTTATATTCCTTTAGGATTACACTAGCACGTTTAGAATTACATTAGCACATTTATTTAATTTTTATTTGTTTAGGATTACATTAGCACATTTATTTATTTTTTTATTAACGTAGAGATTAAGTTGACATCTTTTTTTATTCATTTAGGTTTAGGTTACCACATCTTCCTTATTTAGCTAGAGATTAGCTAAACATAGCTCATTATTTTTATTGCTAGAGATTAGATTGACACGTTAATTTTTTTTTTTTTTTTTTTTTTAATTCATTTAGGGATTATATTAGTATTAGCATAGCTTCTTAGTTAGGTGTGTAAACTTCAGAAGGATCAGAAATCTTCTTTTGGCTGGATGCAACTGTACTTCTGCAGCTTTTACATGAAGTAGTTTTGGCAGAGACCGAATGGCTACTCTTTTTTAGAGTTGTGGGATTTCACTACTGATGCCAATCTCTATGAGAAGCTCTTCGTGTGTATTATTCACTTCTGGATTTTTGTTCTGCGGGTTGTTTATGGTATTAATTCCTGAAATGTCAGGAATCCAAAAAAAAAAAAAATGCCATTGGTCATTTTCTGCTTTCCTGAGACATGAAGTAGATCACATTTCATCCTATGGGTCTATTCCACATTCGATCATATTGAAGCGTAATTTCTGGCTTTCTACTGTCACCACCGTTGCTATCTATAGAGCTGTCAAAGTGGGTTGTGTGGGAGCACATTTCTGATTTTTTTTGTGATATTCAGCTGGCAGTTCTCTTTTCTTTTTTTTTTCAGCGAGCCAACAAACAGTGTCTCTTCGTAAAATTTTAGTAGTCAAAGACAACGCTAGAACCAGTTGTTATAGGAGCATATTGTGATTAGTTTCTTCAATAAGGCAAACAAGCTGATTCATCACATCCGGACGTTCTTGAAAAGTTGTTTTTCAACATAAATCTCCATATTCTTTGTGTATAAAATCATATTTGCATAGCATAATGTAGTATGCAGTTCACATTTTGCTATTTTACTGGTACGTATTCTGGAAAAAAAGAACATTTATCGTTGAATGAAACTAGCTGTTTATCTTCAGGATATTACAGCACTATGTAATTTCTTCGGCATCTATCTAAAAACAAATACCAAAAAATCTGTAAATGCTGCTAATCAGTCTGTTTCTTTCTCTTTTGAGTCTGTTACTTCGGACCAACCATTATTATTCCACATCTTTTCCAAGTTTTAACTTGCTGCATGATACGTTCCTAAAAAGTTTGTTAGAAAGCTAATTTCATTGTTATATGTTCTTCTAACATCTGGGGTGAATCACTATCTGGGTTAACATTACATTATCGAAAGGACAATCCTATAGTGATTGGTGTTCTTGCTGCAGCCCTCGTACCTGGCAGATGACATATAATGTTCTGGGCTGTGTGGATATTTTGGAGGCCAGCAGTTTTTCTTCATTCGGTGACTTTATTCTTTCCGATATAGTCACGCTTTGTTTGTGCTGTTGTGATGTTCACTTGCTTGGCAGTCATCTTCATCAGTGGATGCTGAAGTTTCAATAAGGCATCCCTATTATAACCTTCAGCGCTGGAGTCTGGTTTCAGAGGTTACAGAATAAAACATTTAAAAAAAAATTGATTTCTATAAAAAGGAGCATACTACTAGCCCTGATGCGTGCCTACTGTACAGTTTTATCAGCTCTTCAAGTGCTGGCAGGATCTATTCCACTAGATCTTTACGTAGTTTACAGAGGGTTGTGTTACAGATTGAAAACAAGCAATTCCAACCGACTTCTTTGATATTAGAATCAACATGAATAATCATAACATCTAAGGTGAGAAGAAAAACAACAGGAACAAACTTTCTACCTTATGACAGACACAATGGGACATATCGCTGACCTCGCAAGTTACTAGAAAGTTTTCTCCAGAGGTTACCTACCTAACGGATAAAGGCAGAAGATAATGGTTCTCCCTATCGATGCAGAAGTCATATCTCACCACTGGACACTGTCGCTAAACAATAAACTGTGCAAATTCGGACTTTTTCATACTAACTTCTGTTCTTGTGGACAACATGAAGAGTGACAGCATGTGTTATTTGACTGTGACATTTATGAGGACTTGAGAAAAAAAATTGTGTTAGAGATTTTCATCCTGGATTGGAACATCATCTTGTGGAAAACAAAGAAATTCATTCCACCTTTCAGAACTTTGCTTCTCTTGTTTTCGAAAGATGCTGATCTATTGGACAAACACCAACTGCTGCCATCTGATTTGTTTTTACCTGGGCACTATTTGTGTTATACGCAGAATGTAAATATGTACTGATGAACCATATACCAGCTTAGTTTCAGTTCTACTATTATGTTTTATGCTGAATGTAAATATGAGTGTTAACATATTATTATAAAAATAAAGATATTTATTTGAACTTCATTTTGCTTTGCTGTGTTAAAAATATGACAAGCCAAAATTTACTTTTTTTTCATTTTTTTTGGTAGAAAATATCAATAAATTACAGCCATTAGAATGTCATAAACAAGAGACAAATTAAAAAAAAAAGTAGTATACCCTAATCAAGAATAAAAAAGAGAACGCAATCAGATTTTGGAAAGCATTATCTTTTCAGATAAAATTCAGTGAGAGGAAACAAACATTCTCTGGAACAAAACTTTCACATGCAACATTGCATATTGCAATTCAATAGCACAGCACAGGAATACACTGAACACAAACATTATTCATGATAACATTGTTTATTTATAAATTACTTGCATTTCATACACGTAATAATATAATATTGTTTACTAATAATTAATGATTACACTATTTTTTCTAAAATTGAAAAAGATTTGGATTTCATTTATTATAACATTGCCAAGTAGTTAGCTTTGGACCTTTGACAACCTCCTGGCCTGCTTCCCACAAAAAAAGAAAAAATACTTTTATTTTTCTCTCCCTCTAGGGTAAAAATGCAAAATATTGTTCCCTAAAACAATTGCAGTAAAGCAATGTGGATTTCTCAAATGCGCGCCAGACCAAAATCGGACTAATTAGTACTTCCGCATCCTAGGATGAACTGACTAATTAGAACTCCAACATCTGTGATGAAACATCATGCACACCGATATCGTTTGCTACAGCAATAATATAAAGAAACAAAGCAAAATATTGTAACAGAGCTATAATGCAAAATAATGTTAGAAAGTAAAAATGCAAAATATTGTTCTCTAAAACAATTGCAGTTTCGGCATCCTAGGATAAAGCTGACTTAGAGCTGCAATGCTGTTTTTTTTTTTTTTATTATTATTATTATTATTTATTTTCTTTATTTATTTTTTGTTTTTGTATGGGTGGCTCCTAGAACAAAAGTTCATCTCGGCCTCATTGCTCTGTTCAGTTTTTACGCATTGTCAGGGTAAGGCCAGTGTGTGTCGTGAAAAAAAAAAAAAATCATCCCGCTTAGGAATATCCCATGTTGGATGAAGACAGATGAAAAGGAAGGCAAGAGAGAGAGAAAAAATTTTTTCATTCCGCACGGGAGAAAGTGACAGGAAAGAAAAACTGTTTGTGAGCTTATGTGTGTGTTCTGTATTGTGATGTATTTGGGCATTCTGGCTACCTGGAAGCAGCGATCACCTGGACGACTGCCTCCAGGTACTCGTCCCTAGCAGGAGGGCAAGATCTCCCCTACTAACTGCACGCCCTCCTCCCTGGGGAACTAGTAGTAGTAGTAGTAGTAGTGGCATGTGATGCAAGAAAGCAAGTGTATGAGCTTATGCAGCATCAGCCAAAAAAAAAAGTTCCCAGGGAGGAAAGAAAAACTTGTATAAGATGAAGAGAGGGAAGGAGAAAAGAGGAGAAGCACTATCTCAGCCCAGGGAAGCCCCAATCCAGGATGGATTGCTAGAACAACACAAGAAAAAAAAAAATAATAATAATAAAATAAAATAAATAAATAATAATAAATAAAATAAATGAAAGTTAGCACTCTGGACCTTTGACAATCTCTTGGCCTTCTGCCCACCAAAAGGGTATTTTTTATTTCTCTCTCTCTCTCTCTCTCTCTCTCCAGGGTTGGACTAGAAAGGGTGGACTCCCTCCCCTAAGCAGTTTTTTCCCCTCAAGTGAAAGAAGGGAATTGGAAATTTCATGAAAATGAACCCTGTTTTTCCTTCATCCAGTGAACGGCTACTCTCTCAGCGCAAGAGAAGTGAAATTACATTTGCAGCTCAGAATGGAATTCAATCATTGAAACACATGACATTTTATGGTGAATTTTTCGGGCGTTGTGTGATAATGAAAATTCAATTTTTCTCTGGAAATTTTTTGATGATATCAAATGCATATCAAGGAAATATTGAAGTATTCAATAACAATTACTTACAATTTCCCAATCCCTCACAACGAGTAACGGATTGTTCTCACAATCTGTTACTAGCTGCGCATTTTTTTTTTTTTTTTTTTCCCGTTTGTACACCAGTGAGATGCATGTGAAGTTCCTTCGATATCAGTTTTCGAAGTTTATAACGCAGCTATGAATAGAAATATTTTCTTGAAATTTCGTAAGAAGATCAAATATACATCCATGAAACTGCTGTTCCGATTTAGTCCTCTAGAAACAATTACAATAAAGCAAACTTTTTTTTTTTTATGAAATGCGCATTATAGTGATCAGTTTTACGACAGTTTTTTTCTTTCCGTTTCCAGTATAGCTTCCAGTAGATGAATTTCCTTGATTTTTTTTTAGTAGATAATACATATTGAAGAAAGGAAATGCAATATTTTAGTTTTTCAAAACCAGTTCGTTGCAATTCTTTCGTACAACAATTACGAAAAGCAATAAAGCTACTGTTGTGAGTGAGCCATGCAAATTAGTGTTCGCAAGTAATGATGCTCAACTGTTTGTTTTCCACGAAAGTTGTTTACAGTTTCATTTTCTCCTTGGATCACCTTGATAATGTTAATGACGTAAGCTTGACCAGTCAATTATCTCTCTGCGTGCGTTGATTCGTTTTAGCCAGAGGCGCCGAGCTGACGCGCGAATTTTTGAATTAATGAAGTAACGCGTTTTATTTTCAAAGCTTGGATCTTGTTTTGCCGACATCAAAATTTAATAAATCGAAATGTGATCATACATTTTTGCTGTTTTAGAGTGAATTAATAGTTTTTGCTGAGCGCTAAAGGTAGGAAATCAAAGAATATACTTCTGTTTATGTATATTGAGAGTTTCAATTTGGAAAATTGAGTAGAAATTATGAAAATTATTAGTTTTCTTCAGGGGGAGCAACTTTCGAATTAGGGTTAAAAATTAGACAAAAACAGGGCGGACTTTGACCGGGTTAATAGTCCTCCAGTTGGTTAACGAAAAAAAGTGAAAACACAAGTGTGATTACTTTAAAAAATATATTATATAATATCGGTGTAGATACACCACATAAATTTACCCATAAATTTGAACTACGTATGTAGTGTAAAGGCATTGTTTTAATTGTATCTTGTATTGTGGGTGCCTTCACAATGAGATAGCTGGTATTGCATTACTTCAAATAAATAATGCTTCTCTAGTAGAGAAGACTACTGTTATTTATTTTCAGTGGATACCACCACCCAGACAATCGTTTCGAAGCTAGTGGGCTTCATCATCAGTGGGTGGGCAGGTACCCTGGTAATGCAACATGCCATCACGTGCAATAGCAGCTATCTCGTTGTGAAGGCACCCACAATATGAGATACAATTAAAACAATGCCTTTACACTACATACGTAGTTCAAATTTATGGGTAAACTATGGTGTATCTACACTATTATATAGTTAATTGCCTAAACCCATAAGAAATTATGCCTTGTGCATTTCATCTTCTAATACATTATCATTACTTACACCATGTGGCATCTCTCATATTGTGGAAATAACTTTCCAACTGTGATGCATGTTGCATTACCAGGGTACCTGCCCACCCACTGATGATGAAGCCCACTAGCTTTGAAACGATCGTCTTGGCAGTGGTATCCACTGAAAATAAATAACAGTAGTCTTCTCTACTAGAGAAGTGTTATTTATTTGAAGTAGCACAATACCAACTATCTCATTGTGAAGGCACCCACAATATGAGATACAATTAAAACGATGCCTTTACACTACATAGTAGTTCAAATTTATGGGTAAACTATGGCGTATCTACATTGATATTATATAGTTAATTACCTAAATCCATAAGAAATTATGCCTTGTGCATTTCATCTGCTAATAATTTTAAAAAAAAATGCATGCCAACAGTTGAAAGTGAATGGTAAAAATATACTTTTCTGTTTATTAGCCATTAATATTTTATATATAGCAAACAACATTAAAATATTTACATGCATATACCATACGTGAAGAAGGTATAAAGGATTATCAGAAAATAACTAATCAAAATAACATTCTTTGTCACTGTCTAAACTTAGACTTAAAAAAAAATGTATTATATATATATATATATTGATAACACAAAACTATAAACTATATAACTACAAAATGTAAGGTAAAAATATAATGAAATGTATGCCAGTAGAGTGGCTGACCAGTGAAGAGAAAAAGATTTTGAAAAATAAAACAGCAATAAATACATGAATAATGAGGAATAGAGTACTGTTGGAGAAACAATCCTAATTAATTTAGAAAAAAGGTTCCAATTATAAGAAATTTAGTGGCTCCCACTCAGCTAAGCACCAGTTTCCGAATTACGTGAAATATCACTAATCTGCCAACATTACAAACAGATAAGTAGAAAAAACTGAAAGTAATTTCGAATTGGACAGAAAAGACTGACAATTATGCCCCATCTCATCGGAGGACTAGTCTCCCTGACTATTATGGCCTCGTGGTTCTCTGACAAGATGGGGCATAATTGCCAGTCTTTTCTGTCCAATTCGAAATTATTTTCAGTTTTTTCTACTTATCTGTTTGTAATGTTGGCAGATTACAATTGCATATAGTGATATTTCACGTAATTCGGAAACTGGTGCTTAGCTGAGTGGGCCCCACTAAATTTCTTATAATTGCAACCTTTTTTCTAAATTAATTAGGATTGTTTCTCCAACAGTACTCTATTCCTCATTATTCGTGTATTTATTGCTGTTTTATTTTTCAAAATCGTTTTTTCTCTTCACTGTTCGGCCACTCTACTGGCATACATTTCATTATATTTTTACCTTACATTTTATAGTTAATAGTATGAACCGGAGCTGTAATGCTCAATACGTTCTATGTTGATATCAATTTTACAAATTTTATAGTTAAATACACGCAACCTGTTGTGGTTTTTGCATGTTTGCTGCCACTGATGTTTGCTCTACTATTTTCTTTTTAATTTACATTTCATTTTTGCTGTCTATTCTTTGATTCAATTGGATTTAATTTGAATTATATATATATATATATATATATATAGGTAAGATAGAAAGATAAGTAGATTGAGTATATAATTAGAGGAATGCTGACATCATCAACATTGCAAAAAATTAAATAGGTACCTCTAAAATAAAAGTAAATTAAAATAAAATTAAATAAAAAAATACATATAGTCTTTAATGCTATATATCGAATGATTTTAACTTTGTCATCAAGGGTCAGCAGCCAAAAAAAAAAATATATATATATATATATATATATTCATTTGTTGATTGGCAGACATCAGGGTTTCCCCCATTAGCTGCTGTTTAATATCATGTGGAGAGAGCAGAGTAACTATGTAACTACACAAAATTATCTACAGAACAATCAACAATATTTGTAGTTCTATATACAATTTCTAACAGGTTAGAAATTGTATATAGAACTACATAAAATAAAAGAAAGATCATCTTAAGCAAACAACTTAACTAGCCAGATGGCCAGTAGAATGGCTAAAATATATTTAAATACATCTTCAGGTCAAAAATAGAGTATATTACTCAAATCTCAATAACAACTTTATCACAACAATCTCAGTGTGATTAGACATCAGAACATCAAAGCTAATTAAACATAACTGTCAAGTACATTATCAAAGCATATACAGTGGGTGCCTCCGTAGCCAGGAGCAGCAGTGCATAGCACACGCTTCTTGATCAGACCGGGGTTCGAGCCCGTGACCACCAAATACGGAGGATGCGGAAAGGTCAGGGAATGACCACCGCATATCCCCAGAGCAATATGGCCTTAGTTGCTAATGCTCCTAAAAAAAAAACCAAATAACAATAACAAAAGCATATACAGCACAATTAATTAGTTTAAATATGCATATACCACACTCAAACCTTATACAGAAGGCATAAGGCTACAGTAATAATAACAGTGACATTACCAGCAGAATAAGTTACTAAACCAAAGAATGATTGACCTTACGATTAAGAAGCAGCAGAATAACTACATCAGCCTCCAATTAATATCCAGGAATTTAAAATTTAATTTTCACCTCCCATAAGTGAAAGTTTACAAAAAAAGACTCACTTATGTCTTCCAGAATGAAAGTTCATAAGACAGCAGACATTAATGATTACACATATTTGACACTTAATCCAATCAGGGCATAAGCTAGACCAACCAAACAATATATACACTATACAACTGTACATTAAGTCCAGCTCTCAGGGACCAATAATAATTACAAATACACCTTATTCCTGCGGCTTCCAACAAGGTAAGCACGGGTTTCCCAAGCAGTAAGTTAAAATCGAGACAGTCAACAACAATACAATATTTACACTATAATAATTACATAATTTCTAACAGATATAACAGAATATTTGCAATATTGCAACAATTACTAATTATACAACAGACTTTCTTGTGACTTTCAGACTAGGTGAAAGTTCATAAGCCACACACCTGTAGCTTCCAAACAAGGTGAAAGTTCATAAGCCACACACGTGTAGCTTCCAAACAAGGTGAAAGTTCACAAGCATATCATTTCCATAATAACAATCTGTTCCACTGACAGCAAAAGGGCATAGTGGATCAAAGTGCACAGTGGAAACAGGACGAAAGACACTATCTACTAGATTCTAAGCAGAGAAACACCAAGCAGTCAAGTATATCATGAAGATGCATGTTAGGAACAACTTGTGTTATCAGAGTTCATTATAACGGTGAAGTTGTCATTCAATTAAGGCAAGTTTCTGATATGAAATACACATAGCAAGAGGTAAAAAAGTAGGCTGACGTATATTTCATAGCCGACCCAACATAGACCAAAAAGGAAAGAAATAAAAATCAGATCAAATGTAAAATAAAAATTAAGAAGATAAGATTAAATAAAATAATATAGCAAGCCACACAAGAGGAATTTAAACCAAAATAATGTAAAATGAATACAAAAGGATATAGACAAAGGCAGACAACTTACTGTGGTGCCAAGCAGGAGCCAGTGAAATGGGCTGAGGGGAGCAAACATCAGCCAACCTTTATCGGTGAACCAAAGAAGTTAGCAAAATAGTTCTGAGCGCATTTATAACACATTACAGTAACCCCAAGTTTTGGAGGGAAGGAGTTGTAAATAGGTCAAATTTAACATTACTAGTGTAGTAGGGAGGTCAGCAATTAAACAAATGAAGCATATCAATCCAGTATAGTGGAGAAATATAAAACTGACAAAGTAGCGTTAAAAGATTCTAAACTTTGTTGGAGACAAAAAAAACAAAGGATAGCAGAAAAATAGCTTAAATATTGCTTTTGGTCAACCTAATCGCCCACAATAAATAAAAAACAAGGGGTAGTAGTAGTAGTGGCATGTGATGCAAGAAAGCAAGCTTATGCAGCATCAGCCAAAAAAAAAAAAAAAATCACACCATTCCCTCCAAATGCCTGTCCAGTTCCTCCTTAAATTTATTTAACCTATCAACTTCCACAACGACAGATGGAAGTTGGTTCCAGCAATTAACCACCCATTGGCTAAAGGCAAATTTCCGCACATCTGTTTTACATCTGTCTTTTCTTAATTTGAATTTATGCCCCCTTAGGTTCGTAATCTGAACAAGTGGAAGGATCCCATCAGAATTCAGCGTGCTCAACCCATTCAAGGCCTTATACACCTCAATCATGTGTTTAAGTCAGTAGAGTGTGATTAGGGTCAAACAGCGCCAGTGGTTTCCCCCATCTCTGCATAGTATACATTGTAGGTGTGAAACAGAACACTGTCAATGCCAGAGGTTTAAAGGTGTATGGATTTTGTATATGTGTAGTGTTGTGTAATGTTGTTCCGCTGGTCATTTAACCACTGGGTCCCAAATGGGATCCAAAGTTGCCCAAGTGGAAGCAGACCAGGTACACCAGTATTATAGTTATTTACTCTGGCAGGTCCTGCCACCTAATTTCCTGAGATTTCAGTGGCTAGTACCTATTTAAAAAAAAAAAAAAAAAAAAAAACATGCTATAGATATGGGTCAGCCAAAAGGAGTACTAGTTATGCGATTTGATATTATTAAATTTATGGGTGTAGGGTTCAAGCAATTTATTCGAACGCCAGTAGTTGTAGTTTAGGGGGTCCGGAAAATTTACCGCCGCATCAGTTTATCGCATAAACAATTTACCGCCGCGTCAGTTTATCGCATTTTACCATCTAGAAGCAATGAGATGTGTTTGGTCAAATCATAAAAAGTTATTTTTTATTTAAGTTTCTGCCTTAAGCTATGATTAGCATATTTTTGGAATTCTATGAACTATGAGGGAATAGTACGGAAATAAAAAAACACATGTATGGAAATATGTAATTTAATAGGTAGATTATGTATTTTAATAGTTACATGTATCACAAAAATAGTAAAAAATCCATTATTTGAACAATATAACAATTGGTTAATTTTAAAATAAACTAATTATAACATTAGGTGTGTCATAGTACACTGCAAAAATTTAAAATGAATGTTTATGCAATCTTCAGAATCAGTCACGTTGGGATAATTAGTTACTAAGAAACTGTAATATTTACAACGCAGTATTTTTTTTTATGTAAATTATTAATAAGAAATATTATGCGCTATACCTCTTAGATAATCAACAATATCACTCCGTTCACCGTATGCACTAACAAGCCTTTTAATTCGTTCATCACAATCGCGATACTTCTTTTTTTTTTTGTTGCCCCGATCACTTCCACTTAAATATTGTTCAGTGCGCATTTCGTTAATACATTTTCTTATTTTGAGTTTATTTTTCATCCTTTTGAGTTTGTGAACGCACCAACATGATGCGTTCACAAACTCAAAAGGATGAAAAATAAACTCAAAATAAGAAAATGTTGTGATTATAAGAGATTATAAATATATAAGTACCTCCCTAATCGGCATGCTCTGCCCCCCATCCCCTAAAACATGCTATAAGTTAAAAACATGCTACTTAAGTTAAAGGAATTAAGTAGGTACCTACCTAATTCCAATTTTGGAAAATAACAGGCAAATAAATTAAAGCACCTGCAGTGGTATGTATTTCTAGGAAATGTATACCTAGCATATAACTTCCATTTTTAACTGCACTTAATTCTTAAATAACACCTATAGAAAAGCCTTATTTTCAATTTAAAATGACCAATAAATTTATATAAATTATATGTATTTCCTGGCGATAAAATATGCTAGCGATCATTTGTAGGCTATAAATTGTTTATAAACTTAAATTTTCTTAAACTTTCGGCGATAAACATTCCTAGATTAAGTCTAGGAAAGTTTATCGCCCACTATTCACCACCAGCAATTAATCACTAGCAGTTTACTGCCACATCAGTTTATCGCATAAACAATTTATAGCCTACAAAAATATCACCAGGCAATACATATAATTTATATAAATTTATTTTTAACTTAAGTAGCATGTTTTAGGGGAGTGGAGGTAGGGCATGCTGATTAGGGAGGTACTTATATATTTATAATCTGTTACAATCACAACATTTTCTTATTTTGACTTTATTTTTCATTCTTTTGAATTTGTGAACGCATCATGTCGGTGGAATTTTTGAAATCAGAAAAAGGAAACCCGAAATTGTGCTTTAGTGGACATTTGTTTTATAAAGACAGGCAAAATGAAACAAAAATTCATTGGAAGTGTCAAAATTACCGAAAAACCGAATGTGCCACTCGAGTTACTACGGTAGATAACACCATCGTTAAAACATGGAAGGAGCACAATCATTGTGGAGACGCAGCAGGAGTTGAGGCAGCACAACTTCCTGATACCATTCGAACTTATGCAGAAACAACAAATAATACGCCTCATAGTATTATTTCAAATGTTTCGAGAATCTGTAGCCAAGCAGCAGCCCCTAAGCTTCCAAGTGTAGATGCAATAAAACGAACGATCCGAAATATAAGAAATCGAAATTTTGATGGCCCAGTTCTTCCAACGCATCGTAGAGACATAGTTTTTACAGAAGAATATAAAACATCATGCAATGGAGAATTGTTTCTACAATTTGATTCTGGACCCGAGGACAATCGTATGTTAATTTTCAGTACGAAAAGAAATTTGCAGTTGTTAGCGCGGAGTGAACACTGGTATGCCGATGGGACTTTCAAAACTGTTCCCTTACTTTTTTATCAGCTGTATACGATTCGGTGCCTCCGTAGCCAGGTGGAAATGAGCAGCAGTGCGTAGCACACGCTTCTTGATTAGACCGGGGTTCGAGCCCGTCACCACCAAATACGGAGGATGCAGAAAGGTCAGGGAATGACCACCGCATATCCCGGAGCAATATGGCCTTAGTTGCTAATGCTCCTGTTGTTGCCTCCAGAGAGTGGAGGCAACAACAACAAACAGCTGTATATGATACATGGATTCAAGGACAAAATATTGCTTCCATTGGTTTATGCATTATTGCCTAACAAATCTGAGGAAACGTATGTATCTCTACTACAGCAGCTGAAAGTATTGGAACTGGCTATGTCCCTGCAATCAATAACTATAGATTTTGAGACGGCGATGATGGCCAGAAGAGTTTTTCCTGATGCTTCGCAACAGGGTTGTTTTTTCCACTTTTCACAATATATTTTTTGTTCCATTCAGAATAATGGATTGAAACAACGTTATGAAACTGATGCTAATTTTGTTTAAATATGCAAATTTTGGCAGAAATTGCATTTGTGCCCACTCCAATTGTGATGGTCGTTTTTTAACATTGGTGTGAAAATGGTGTTTTTCCTCCAGAATCGCGAGAAGTTGATTATTTTGAGGATACATGGATTGGACGCCCAACCAGACGACATCTTCGTCGACCACCAAAGTATTCCCATGAAATGTGGAACGTAAACCAGCTTGTTCTTGGAGGATTACCAAGAACGAATAATTCTGTTGAAGGGTGGCATAGAAGATTTGAGAAACAAGTCGCTGCTTATCATCCCAACATTTGGAAATTTATCGATTGCATTAAAAAAGAACAAAGTATTAACGAAATGTGCACTGAACAATATTTAAGTGGAAGTGATCCGGGCAACAAAAAAAAGAAGTATCGCGATTGTGATGAACGAATTAAAAGGCTTGTTAGTGCATACGGTGAACGGGGTGATATTGTTGATTATCTAAGAGGTATAGCGCATAATATTTCTTATTAATAATTTACATAAAAAAAAATACTGCGTTGTAAATATTACAGTTTCTTAGTAACTAATTATCCCAACGTGACTGATTCTGAAGATTGCATAAACATTCATTTTAAATTTTTGCAGTGTACTATGACATACCTAATGTTATAATTAGTTTATTTTAAAATTAACCAATTGTTATATTGTTTAAATAATGGAATTTTTACTATTTTTGTGATACATGTAACTATTAAAATACATAATCTACCTATTAAATTACATATTTCCATACATGTATTTTTTTTATTTCCGTACTTTTCGGTAGTTAGTTCATAGAATTCCAAAAATATGCTAATCATAGCTTAAGGCAGAAACTTAAATAAAAAATAACTTTTTATGATTTGACCAAACACATCTCATTACTTCTAGACGGTAAAATGCGATAAACTGATGCGGCGGTAAATTGCTGGTGATCAATTGCTGGCGGTAAATTTTCCTAGACTCGTAGTTTAGAGGGGGAGGGGAGAGGAGATGGGGTAACCTCCCCTCCCACCCAGAGAGTGGAGGCAAAGGACCACGCAAGGCAGCATGGCTAGGAAGGCCTAATGGCAGCAGCTGAGCTGTGCTGGTGGTTATGCCACACCTGGGACACCATCCCATATCGTGCTGGAGAGGAACAGCCAACCAGTTTAAATGAGTAATGTTATAAAAATAATATCATAAATATATGCCAAGTAATCTAAAAATAACCATCAAAATATAATACCCCCATAGTTAGACAACCAGTGGGCACAAGTTTTCTAGACTATGAGACACCAAGGAGGCTCGGGGGTATTGGCTGTACATTATACACAAGCCTGAATGCAAAAGGAATATCAACTTGCTATTATACTGTTAATATCAGTATGGTTGTCAAATCAACTTTTTATATTTAATGATATTAAGTGCTGTCTTAAAATGATGGTAAAGGAAGGCTGAGGGGAAATTATTGCCAAGAAGTTTATTATAGAGAATTTTGATATTATCTAAGAACAGACTGTTGTTACATATAGTGGCTATCCTGATGCATTGAGAGAGTATTATATTTGAAAGCACTTTTTTTTGTGATGTTAGTATGCAGTGGGTGAACTGACCACATTGAAATTAAAGGCATCTCTTTTGTTATACGCCCATGAGCCAAAACATTATGACAAGTAAGTTGTTATGCACATCGAAGCAACTGCAGTTGGCATGGCACGGGTGAGGACACGGTATAAAAAAACACCTGATAATGAGCTCCGTTAATCAGTGTTACCCTTGTTCTTCTGATGGGAAAGGCAGCGGACTTACGCGAGTTTGACAATAGCCAAATTGTAATGGCCAGATGACTGGGTCAGAGCATATCCGAAACTGCATGGCTGGTAGGGTGCTCACAGTCAGCCGTGGTTAGTACCTACCGAAAGTGGTCCGAGAAGGGGAAACCCACAAACTGCCGGCGAGGTGTTGGACGACTATGGCTCATCGATGCTCGAGGTGAATGAAGGCTCTCCCGGATGGTATGTGGCAACGGAAGAGTGACTGAGGTGCAACTCGCCGATAATTGGAATGCTGGTGATGGGAGAAATGCGTCACAATGCACAGTACATCGAACCATGCTGAAAATGGGGCTGCATAGCCGCAGGCTGACTGAGTGGCCATGCTATCCACGGTCCACCGGCAACAGCGCCTACAATTGGCATGCAAGCATCGAAACTGGACCTTGAGTGATTGGAAGAAGGTAGTCTGGTCCAGTGAATCACAAACTTTCCTGTTGCACCATGTGGACAGCCGGGTATATGCACATCGTTTACCTGGGGAAGTGATGGTGCCTGGATGCACCATGGGACAAAAACAAGCCGGTGGTGTCATGCTTTGGGCGATGTTCTGCTG
The DNA here is from genome assembly GCF_048544385.1 of Mastigoproctus giganteus. Classification (NCBI taxonomy): domain Eukaryota; kingdom Metazoa; phylum Arthropoda; class Arachnida; order Uropygi; family Thelyphonidae; genus Mastigoproctus; species Mastigoproctus giganteus. The sequence goes on along the minus strand of NC_143578.1, from coordinate 70,966,660 downwards.
GGATACCCTGGGTCCAGTCGTCCATGTGCTTGGCACTCTGATGTCTGCCACCTACCTAAACACCATTGCTGACCAGGTACACCCTTTCATGGCAACGGTCCTTCCCTCTGGCGGTGCCATCTTTCAGCAGAATAATGCACCATGCCACACTGCCCGGATTGTTTGAGACTGGTTTGCAGAACATGAGGAAGACTTCCAGGTATTGCCCTGGCCTCCAAATTCCTCAGACATCAATCCCATCGAGCATCAGTGGTTTGTGTTGGAACAGCAACTCCGATCTGCGGCATCTCAGCCACGGACCTTACAGGAGTTAAAGGATCTGCTGGTTACGTGTTGGTACCAAATACCACAAGACACATTTAGAAATCTTGTGGTGTCCATGCCTTGCCGGGTACGAGCTGTTTTGGCTGCATGTGGAGGACCAACATCATATTAGGTAGGTGTTCATAATGTTTTGCCTCATCGGTGTATATGTTAATAGCAGTATGTGAGTTATTGATGTTAATATCCAATTCTAGGTAATTAGCAGAAAGGTCATTGTTATTAGTTCTTTCCAGAGAGAGTTTTTGAGGATAAATACCAGCAAAGTCCTGTAGAAATGTGGGGTAGTTAATTACCAACAAGTCATCTATGGACCTGTACATACTTATATCTGAGAGTAGGGTGGTTTCAGACCTGGTTATATAGGTTATAACACAGCTATGACACAGCTAGCAGGGCTGCCCATAGGAGTACCTTTGGTTTTTAGGTATACAGTGTTGGCATCAAATATGTAGTTATTAGAAATACAGAGGTTGATTAGATTGTTCCACTATCCAGGATTGCAATTTATAATGTGTTTATAATTATTGTATATTTTATTCAAGACTGATTTTAAGTTGGTTAGGTCTATGCATGTAAAAAGACTATTAAAGTCAAACATTTGAATGTGAGTAATATTGCTATTATTCAATGCATTTATTACAGTTATATTGTTATTTATAATTATGCTGACTGGTAGGATGTCCATAATGCATTTGAATAGTTGTTCTAAGGCTTTGCAGGGCTTATGAGCATAACTGTACTTACCAGAGATGATGAACCTGAAACCAGTGGGGTTTTTGTGGAACTTAGTTCTGAAGTAAATATAAGGAAATCTGCAGTTGTTAATGTTACTTTTTAATTTTTTGCTGAAAGCAATTAATTTCTTAGTGATTATACTGCTTAGTGATTATACTGATAGGTTTGTAGGTAGCACTGGAATTAAGTTCTGCATTTAAAGTCTGGAAATAAAAAGCTTTACAAATAATGACATAGTTGCTAGAGGCTTTGTCCACTGGAACGATAATGAAATGTTTCTGTAGATCTGCCAATTGTTGTTTATTTTGGAAAATTGGCATTTAATTCCAGCAGTAGGGGACCATGTGGCAATAAAGATTTATAGTTATGGAATATATTAGTTAACATTGAATTGATCCATATTTGGAAGGCTTCAGTGGGGATGTTATAATTATAAGATAGCTTAAAACAGAAGTTGAGTAAATCTTGATATAATTGCTTTTTGAAAATAGTAAGGATGATTTTAGTGTATAGCCCAAATTTAAAACCGTACAACATGATGTTTCTAAGTTCCTGGTTGGGTATAATATTTAAGTTGCCAGTTATAATATGACCAAACTGTGATTCTACAAAGGGTTGGAAGCTAGCCTGATGGCAAATACATACATGGACAACAGGATAAGTTTAAATTTATCCATTTTAGTGGCTAGAGATTTATAGTTGCAGGCTATGAGTCCAAAAGGTTTACAATATCTGAATCTGGATATAATGTTCAGATTCTGGCAGCCTATAGGAAGTAGATCAGAAAATTTATTAATGCAGCTATTGATGTTGACGCTGTCCATGTTAGCATTATATTTAAGTATGATGGTAGTATGCTCATTGTTATTCTGATTAATGCATGATTTTAATTTGAATTTGCAAATATCTGTTAAAAGATGAAGTAAGTGTTTAGATGTGAACTCAAAGTTGAGGATGAACCTGTAAAGAGCCTTCAGAATACTGTTTAGTACAAAATAATAGTAATAAGGCATGTGATGCAAGAAAGCAAGTGTATTAAAGTCAAAAATGGTTGTCAGATGAACTATTGAGACTTGTGGCAGAAAAGAAAAATGTGTGGGATGCATGTAAATTAGCAGATGACACAGAAGCCTATGGTAGATATAAGCTAGTCTGTAATCACGTTACAAATGAGGTTAGGCAAGTGAAGCCAGATTAGGAGCTTCACTTGCCTAACCTCTGATAATCTGAATGAGTATTATGCATCTACATTCACACATGAGTTATTAAGGGAGGAAAATACTGAAGTTCATCAAACTGTAACAGGGTGCTTAATGATTTTGTAATAACTGAGAGCAAAGTGGAGGAGAAATTATTGAAGTTAAACACAAGAAAGGCACCTGGGGTGGACGGAATCTATGCACTTATATTAAAGGAGGTGGTAAAGGAAGTAAGCAAACCCTTAGCCATAATTATGAGAACATCTCTGGACTCAGGGGATGTCCCAACGGACTGGAGATGTGCAAATGTATATCCATTTCACAAAGGGTGACATGAGTAATTACAGACCTGTTAGTTTAACTTCTGTTCCGCGGAAAATAATGGAGTCACTGGTTAAAGATGCATTGCAGGATCATCTAGACAAGACTGCAGTAATAATTCAGACACAGCATGGGTTTGTTAACGGAAAGTCTTGACTGACAAATTTGATTGGATACTATGATGCGGTTACAGAGGAACTGGATGCAAAAAATAATTTTGATATCATTATACTTGGATTTCAGAAAGCTTTTGATTCTGTTGTACACGGAACACTGCTGTACAAATTGGAGCAGTATATATTAAGAGTACCTGCTACGATGGGAAAAAGGGTGGTTGAGTCGATGACGACAGAGAGTGGTAATCAATGGATGCTGCTCTTCGTGGACTAATGTTATTAGTGGACCACCCCAGGTTTTGGTGTTGGGCCCACTATTGTTTTGTATATTTATCAAAGATATTGATGATGGTATATCAGGCTTAATGTCCAAGTTTGCAGATGATACAAAGGTTGGCAGGGTTGTTAATGACAGTAATGGCAGTGTGTTACCGTAACAGGATCTATAAAATTTGGGCAGATGGGTTGAGAAGTGGCAACTGAAGTTTAAAATTGACAAATGCAAATTACTGCATATGGGTAGAAGTAACCCCAGAGAGATATACCAACTGTGTGGTACTACACTTAGGGTGGTAGAAAATGAAAAAGACCTGGGAGTAATTGTGCAGTCAGATATGTAGTTTTCTCAGCAATGCAGGCAGGCTGCCAGAGCAAGTCATGGGATCAATGATATACAGGAATTTTCTTAGTAGGGAAAAGGAGGTGATTATCCCTTTTGCATAAGGCAATGGTCAGGCCACACCTTGAGTAATGCGTATAGGTCTCTAAGCCTAATTTTAGGAAGGATGTTGAGTTGTTGCTGGAGAGTGTACAGAGAAGGGCAACAAGATTGGTGAGGGGAATGATGGGGTCCTCTCATCAAGAAAGGCTTAAGTTTGCAAATTGCAGTGGCAGGAGATTATGCACCTGCGAGGTGATCTGATTGAGGTATGTAAGGCCTTGAAATGGTTGAGCAAGCTGAATTCTGAAGGGGATTCTTCCGCTTGCTCAGATTACGAACCTGAGGGTGCATAAATTTAAATTGAGGAAAGACAATTGGAAATTTGCCTTTAGCCAGTGGGTAGTTAATTGCTAACAAACTTCCATCTATCATTGTGGAAATTGATAGCTTAAATAAATTCAAGGAGGAACTGGACAAACTTTTAGAGGGAATGGATGTGTGAAATTGTTGTTGTTTTTTATGTTTTTTGGCTGATTAATGCATGAATAATCACTACCGATAATCAGATGAAGAGTATGACTCCCTCAGGTCGCCTCTCAAACATGGTGTTGTAGAAAACAATCATCCAATAAATCCACAAAAAAATTGTGTTTCCGAGTGATCAATCCACAAGTTCCAGTCAATATCTGGGAAGTTAAAATCCCCTATTATAATACAATCTGATTTACCTGCCCATTCTATTACTCTGTACCATTGTTCATCGTACTTATTAGTCATTAGGGCTATAACAAACTCTTACCCTCATTTTTGCTTGCCCACTGCTTATGTCACACCAAACTGACTCAACATTTCACTGTCCGTCTATGTCAACTGGATGCACTTCTTTAGAGTTTGTTTCTTAACTAACAGCATAACTCTTCCTGCCTTCCTATCCTGTGTGTACACATTGTACTTTCCAAATTCCAATTCTGTATTCCTCATATATGTGTGACACCACATCTCTGATACCCCAACAATATCTGCCTTTGATGTCTTGAGCAGCACTTCAAATTCGTTACATTATTCACTATACTCCTAGCATTAGTGTACATGAAGTATACATGCACCTGTTCTTACTCTTAGTTACTCTTAAACAGCTATTATTATTATTATTATCAGCATTATTAGCCATGAGGTGCAAGGAAGCCTGAGGCTTATGCTGCACCAGCCAAATAAAAAAAAAAAAAAAAAAATCCCAAGTTACTCTGAGAGAGAGAGAGAGAGAGTGTCAGATGCAGAAAGGAACACGAAGAAAGAGAAGAATGATGATATCCAGCTCAGGACCCCGGGTTTGCCAAGCCCATACTCACCAGATGTGAACCCATGAGGTAACTTATTTCATGACTCCCAGCAGTTCAGGAAATTCCCTGCAACTTGCTTTCCAGGCTGCTGCTCATTCCAATAGAAACAGTGCAAGATCACTTCCACCTCTGCCTGTGGCTACTGTTAATCTATTAGTCTGTGAAATCCCTCCCATGCTATCAGTTTTGTGACCCACCTAACATTGCCTCAATAGCATCAGCAATTATTCTTGCACTGTTTCTATTTAAGTGTATCCTATCACTGTAGAAGCAATCTCTCCTGTTAACAAGCACAGACCACGCTGAGAAAAATTCTATACTATTGAGCTCCCCCACAATCTCTACAGGGCCGAATTCATTGACAAGGCTCTAATGATATACTCCATCCTGTGTCTTGGCAGAATTGCAGAAACTTTCAAATTTAGCCCTAACTCGTGACTTCTTTTCAACTTTGACTTATACTTGTTAAATAAATCCACAGGTCTCCTACACTTACCGTCAGTGCCAATGTGTACAATGATATCACTTTTTGTGCCCTTAAAAGATGATATCTGCTCTACAACATCATTAACTTTTGCCCCCTGGCAGACATATCTTGCTGAGGCTATTCCAACTATCCTTTTTGCACAATATATTTCCCGTTTCCCTGACAATTTGGTCCTTGAGGTTGTCACAGACATTCTCTCAGATATGCCAGACAAGCTGTTCTTGCTACCTGGGAGTCTAAAACGCTGATGGAACTGATATTCGGGTGACACTCAAGTCAAGTGGACCCAATTTCGGCGAAGTCCGGACGGTCTATGACAGCCAAATCCTCTGCTTGCATCCTCACGATGGTGGGACTGTTAGTAATCCTGGGTATAACCTTCATGCACAAGTACATGGTGGGTGACCACCCAGGTGTGAACCAACGTAAGCAGGGGTTGAGGTGTGGCGCCCACACCACATGGAGGAACGCCGCCCCTCTATGTTACCAGGCAGTACTAGGTGGTAGATGACTCTCATCAACCGGTGAAATACCACCACTTTGCTTATTGGAGGCTTGAAGTGGTGGAACCCATGTTTAGTCTCTAGAGCTAAGTTCCGGCCAACCCTTCCCTATCTCTAGCATCATGCAGTATGATTGATGATTTTTGAGGTTATGATGAATGTCGTGGCGAGATCCAATATTCCTTACATTTCGAGGGTACAGCTCTAAAACGGTGTTCGCAGGCCGGCCGCTAGATAGTACACCGGACCAAACCTATTGGTAACTCTCTAGGAGGCTTCCGGATCAGCTAGTGTATAATCTTGCTACCTCTACTCTGCCAGATAGTGACTGGAGGGAGTCCGAGTAGTGTGTATGCGGGGAGCATTGTCGAGGCCACGTTATGTCAAGGATCTGCGTATATTCTTACCACATGTACGCCATATCCAAAAATTTCATTACTTCATACAGCATGTCCCACCCACTTTTTCTTACTATTGAATACACCATGAATTGTCAAAATAATAGAGCAAGCTTATCTGTGAAAAGATCTAAACCTCCCAAGGACTTCCTAATTCATTTCACAAATATACGTGGTCTCAATTCCAATCTCAACGATGTCCATTTCCACTTGCAGTCTTCCAAACCCCATGTACTTTTTCTGACTGAATCTCAGTTATCAGTTGATTCAACTACTGCTCATCTCAGATGTCCAAATTATTTGCTGTATGAATCCTTTCGCCTCAAAGGTGGTACTTGTGCATATGTCCGTTCTGATATTCCCTGTCAGAGACTTGGCAATTTGGAATCTCCTCTCTTTGATCTTCTCTGGCTTAAAATCTCTCTACCTCATTGTGTAAAATTCATCTGTTGTCTCTACCGTTCTCCCAACTCCACTAATCACTTGGAGCTCTTTGACTTCCTCTCTTTGCAACTTGACTTTCTCCAGTCCAGCTTTCCTAACAGTGAGGTAATTTTCCTTGGTGATTTTAATGTTCACAACTCTAGCTGGCTTACGTTTTCTAGTCACACCGACCCAGCAGGTCGAGATGCTGAGGCTTTTGCAATTACTAATGACCTAGCACAGATTGTTCATTTACCTACAAGAATACCGGACAATCCTAATCATACAGCCAATACGCTTGATCTTTTTCTCACAAACAACCCTTCTAAGTACAAGGTTGAAGTGAGAGGTCCTTTAGGCACTTCAGATCACAACTTGGTGATTGTCTCTTCTCCAATGGACCCATTATCTCATGGCTATTCCCAACCTCATATTGTTTGGCATTACAAGAATGCAAAATGGGATGACCTGCGAGACTTCTTTTCTTCTTTTCCTTGGTCTGATTACTGTTTCAAAACTTCTGATGTCAACGTTTACTCAGATCGTGTCAGTGAAATTATTCTTGCAGGAATGGAATCCTTTATCCCACACTCCACTTTAAAATCTCGTCCTTTATCTAAACCTTGGTTTTCCAATAAATGTGCTAAGGCTGTCCAAGAGAAGAATGTTGCATATCGTAATTGGCTTGTTTCTAATTCTTCAATTTCATTTTCTGCCTACACCAAAGCTCGCAACAATTGTAAAGCAGTTATTAATCAGTCCAAACTAGAGTTTGAACAGGCTAAGAGTAGAAAACTTGCTTCTTGCCCTAATGGTAGCCAAGCATTCTGGTCTCTTGCCAAAGCTATTGGCCGCAACTTTTGCCCATCTTTGCTCCCACCTCTGTCCAAACCAGATGGTTCTGTTGTCACTTCAGCCAAGGATAAAGCTGACCTGCTAGCATCCCATTTTTCTTCGAGCTCATGTATTAATGATCTTGGTAAAACACCTCCCACCATTCCTAACATGCTCCATTCAATGCCTCCTGTGGTCTTCCGTCAAAAGGATATCAGAAGGATTTTGATGAATCTTGATGCTAAGAAAGCTCCAGGTCCTGATGGTATTTCTCCACTTGTTCTCAAAACCTGTGCTCCTGAACTTACTCCTATTCTTTGCCGCCTTTTTTCACTTTCTTATTCCAAAGGTGTTTTTCCTTCTGCTTGGAAATTTGCTCATATCCAGCCAGTTCCTAAAAAGGGTGACAAATCCCTCCCATCCAATTATTGTCTCATTGCAATTACTTCTACTGTTTCTAAAGTAATGGAGAAATCAATTAACCACCAACTCTTAAACTACCTAGAAACCTTCCGTCTGATCAACGATCGCGAGTATGGATTCCATCAGTGTCGATCCACTGGTGATATTCTGGCTTATGTTACCCATTTATGGAATAATTCAATGGAAAGGTTCGGTGAAACACAAGTAGTTGCTCTTGACATCTCAAAGGCTTTTGATCGTGTTTGGCATAAAGGTCTTCTAAACAAGCTTCCATCTTATGGTTTGCCAACTGTTTTTAGTAATTGGTTATCCAGTTTTCTCTCTGATCGCTCACTGAGGGTGATGGTAGATGGCTCTCTGTCTTCTAACTTCTCCACTAATGCTGGTGTCCCCCAAGGTTCAGTTCTTTCCCCCCACTCTTTTCCTCTTGTATATTAATGACCTTCTTCCATTGACTGGAAATCCTATCCATAGTTTTGCCGATGATAGCACATTGCATTCAACTTTCCATTTTGAGAAACCTTGTCCAGCTCAATCAGCTTCAAGTTCTCGAAAATCTGCTGCCAATTCCTTAAATGCCGATCTTCAGTTTCAGATCTACAGGTAATTCTCCAGTGGGGCAAAGACAACTTAGTTGATTTCAACCCTTCTAAAACTCAATCTTGTCTTATATCTCGCAAAAAGGATTCTTCTGCTCCTATGCTTATCTTTAGTGACACTCCGATTTCTAGGCAAAATGATATATCTCTTTTGGGGATTACCCTGACTTCTAATCTCTCTTGGCACCAGCACATTACAAATATTGCTTCCTCTGCATCTAAAAAACTTGGTTTTCTCTTTCGCTCTCGGCGTTACTTTTCTTCCAAACAGCTGCTCACTCTGTATAAATCGCAAATCCGCCCTGCCATGGAATATTGTTCCCACATCTGGGGTGGTGCCCCCAAAACCTCTCTCAGGCTTCTTGATTCCATTCAGAAGAGGGCAGTTAGGTTAATTAATGATTCATCTCTAACAGAGTCTCTCCACTCGCTTTCTCATAGACGCACTGTTTCTGTTGCATGCCTCTTCTACAGATACTTCCATGGGCACTGTTCTTCTGAATTGGCTTCTATAATTCCCTCTCTCTCTTTCAAAACAGTCCGAACATGTGCCGCCACCAGCCAACATCCATTTACTGTCCAACTTCAAACCCACAGAACCAACTTTTCATCTTCCTCATTTATTCATTCAACTGCCATTTTCTGGAACAACCTTCCTTCATACGTATTTCCTGAAAATTACAATCTACAGAAGTTCAAGTCCAATATCAACAAATATCTTCTTTTGTCTTCTCAACCTCCAACCCAAGCACGGTACTAAGTACTATAGGTTCTAATACCTCTCGTGTTGGGGTTCTCATAAAAAAAAAAAAAAAAAAAAATTAAGTCACCGAGAATAACTAACTCCTGTGGGACCAGTGCATTCTGCCCTGAAGATTGCCACTGTGTTGCCTGGTGCACAAAAATGAGCTTGGCATTGAGTTGGGCAGCTGAGAGCTTGATGGGCCCCCATTTTAGTTCCTTCAATGGCATCTACCCGACTCTTCAACCTCTCATTGACACCCATCAGAATGCTGAGTTGGCACCTAATTTCTTCACACTCTTTGCACACAAAGATATTCTTCATGGCTAGATTATGTCCTGTTCCAGACAGGTATGCAAACATTTCACATTTTCACAGGTTTTTAGACTGATATGTTGGAGAATCTCCCCCTTCGGTTCTTGCCCTAATACACTGCTACATATTACGCTATCTAGTTTTACGTTATACCATACGCTAGTTAGTTTTTTGTTATACCTGCTATCAAGTTTGAGATATATGTTACGCTCTTCCGTATCGATCCAATATGCTACAATAATAGCGGCTATTTTCAAATGGTACAAGGTTCCATCAATACTAAGTAATAACGTACAAAATCTCTATATAAATTCAAAATAAACTAAGTAGCGTAACTAGCAATATAAAGGTACTTCTAGAAAATAAATCAATATGCCAATTAAGTGAATAAAACGGCAAAAATTTAAGAAAAACTTCTCTGTTAACTGAAGCCGTAAACTCACCCACACGGAGATACTCTCATTTCCAATCTACAATGGCAAAATCGATCAGTTCTGTTCGTATTGAATCACATTTTCCAGGAGTACATTAAATGGGATGCTCTTACCAAGAGAGAGGCTTAAGTTCTACAAATTGCAGCATTTGGAGACTAGGCACCTGCAAGGTGATCTGATTGAGGTGTATAAGGCCTTGAATGGTTTGAGCAGGCTCAATGCTGATGGGATACTTCCGATACTGTTATCGGTAGTTGAGTCAACTACCTAAAACAGTAATAAAAAATTTTGGGAGTTGACTCAACTACCGAAACCAGTAATGAAGCAGTTGACTCATCTACCAAAAACAGCAAATGTCTCCTTAGGCTAATGTTTCTCAATATTCTACTTATGAGATCCTTTTTTTGAACAAAATCAAAATCAGCAACCATTCTGTGACTCTACTCTGTCATTCAAGGCTTAGCTCTTAGTGATTTTTATTTATTATGGCATTAGCATTCGTTGAGGCATATAATGCAAGAAAGCAAGCTTATACAACATCAGCTAAATAAAAAAAATAAAAAAAAATTCCCATTTCACCCATCCAGTCACTCCAAATGTTTGTCTAGTTCAGCCTTAAATTTATTTAAGCTATCAACTTCCACAACAACAGATGGAAGTCTGTTCCAGCAATCAGTCCTACGACTGATTGCTGGAACAGACTTCCATCTGTCTTTCCTCAATTTGAATCTGTGCCCCCTCAGGTTCTAAATATGAGCAAGCGGAAGTATCCCAATCAGCATTGAGCCTGCTCAAACCATTCAAGGCCTTATAACCATTGCAACTCTATATCCTTTCTAAAATATGGCCTCCAGACCTGTACGCAGTACTCAAGGGGTGGCCTGACCATTGCCTTGTACAACGGGATAAACATTCCCTGTCCCTGCTAGCAAAATACCTATATATCATTGACAAAATTACATGACCTGCTCTGGCAGCCCATTTGCACTGCTTCATATCTGACTGCACAATTACTCCCAGGTCTCTTTCATTCTCCACTTCCCTGAGTGTAGTACCACACAGTTGGTACGTTTCTTGGGTTACTGCTACCCATATGCAGTAATTTGCATTTGTTAACGTTAATTTTGCAACAAAAATTTGGCAACTTCAGTTGCCACTTCTCAGCCCATCTGCTTATCTTTTTTGGTTCTGTTGCAGTAGCATACTGTCTTTACTGTCATTATCAACCCTGCCAATCTTTGTAACATCTGCAAACTTGGACATTAAGCCTGATATATCTTCATTGATATCATTGATAAATACACAAAACAACAATGGGCCCAGCACTGAACCCTGTGGGACTCCACTAATAATATTAGTCCATGGAGAGCAGTGTCCATTTATTACCACTCTCTGCCATCTCCCAGCCATCCCCTTATCCATTGCAGCAACTTGGACTTAATGCCATACCGCTCCAATTTGTACAGCAGTCTTCCATGTACAACAATATCAAAAGCTTTCCTGAAATCCAAGTATATGATATCAAAATAATTTTTTGCATCCAGTTCCTTTGTGACCACATCATAGTATCCAATCAAATTTGTCAGACAAGACTTCCCCTTAACAAACCCATGCTGTGTCTCAACTATTACTTCAGTCTTGTCTAGGTGATCCTGCATCACTTCTTTAACCAGTGACTCCATTATTTTCCCTGGAAGAGAATTGAAATTAACAGGTCTATAATTATTTTTGTTAACCTTTGAATCCCCTTTGTGAATTGGGGATACATACACATCTCCAGTCCATGGGGACCTCCCCTGAATCTAAGGATGCTCTCATAATTATTGTTAAGGGTTTGCTTACTTCCCTCGCTGCCTTCTTCAATATAACTGGATAGATTCTATCTGCCCCAGGTACTTTTTTTTATGTTTAACTTCAACAAATTCTCTTCCACTTTGCTCTCCATTATTACAGAATCATTTAGCTTCCTGTTAGAATTTAGTAAACTTCTGTCCTTCCCTTCCTTACAGAATTCCTCATGTTTGAATATAGATGCAAAATACTCATTTAGTTTTATAGCTATGTGAGCCGGATCATCAGCTGTCGAACCACCAACATCAAGTCGACCAATCTGATTCATACCCTTCCTTCTAGAGTTTACATAAGTAAAGAAGTATTTGTTTTTTTTTTTTTTTTCTTTGCATCCTTTGCCAAGGATTTCTCATAATCAGCCTTCACTTGCCTAACCTCTCTTGTGGTTTGATTCAAGACTAGCTTATCTCTGCCATAGGATTCTGTGTCACCTGATAATGCTTATGCTTCCCATGCATTTTTCTTCTCTGCTATGAGTCTCATTAGTTCATCTGACCTCCATTTTAGTCTAAATCTTGAACAGTATTTCTTGGTTGTTATGAAAAGCCTACTAGCTTAGAAGGTTAATTCCTTGTGAAGGCTTCCCATTTAGAATTTTCTCTTTTTAACAACATCAGTTGATCCCACTGTATAGAATTTAAAAACTGTCTGAGACAGTTTTTAAATTCACTGCAGTCACCTTAACAAAAACCCTTCCCTTTACCCTTGATGGTAGTTACATCTTTAAGTAAATCCCACATCAGTACACTGTGATCACTGTCACCGAGTGGTTCCTTTTTCTTCAGATTCTTAATGCACAAATAATCACTGCCGATAATGAGACCAAGAGTATTACTCCCTTTGGTTGCACCTTGAACATGTTGCTGTAGAAAACAACCCTCCAATAAATCCACAAAAGTCTTGCTAGCATGCGAATGACCAAACTACAAGTTACAGTCAATATCAGGAAAGTTAAAATCCCCCCTTACAAGACATTCTGATTTACTGACCTACTCTATTTCTCTTCAGAATTGTTCATTGTACTCATCTGAGTCATTAGGCCTATAACACATTCCTTCTCTCATTTTCTCTTTCACAGTGTTTATAAATAAATATTACAGTACATATAGCACTGTAATATATACATACTAGTGATATTTCTGTTCACTAATTTTTTTTTTTTTGGATTGTAAAATTTAAAACATTAAAAAAGAAACAATCAATAACGATGAATACAGCACGCACAAACTGTACAAGTGAGATACGCAGTAAATAGTACAAAGCTTAAAAAATAGAAATGAATGAAGAGAAGATTCTGAAAATTTATTTATGTTTTTTATATGATTGAAAATTTTAATGAAGGGGAAACACATTTCATCATAATAACGTAAATTCCACAGAATTCCAGCTATCTGTATTATTGCAAATGTATTAAGATTAAGTTTGCTCCCCATTTATAATTAGATTGTACTAACAGGAACACCAAATAAACCAGAACTACAAATTGTTTTTATTGTTTTAGGTAATGACCTCCAAAAATGTGCTCACGTTATTCCGCCTCACAAAATTTCTGTTCGAACAGAAAAATATGAGCTCCTGAAAACGTGAGTCAGCCTATAATATCACCTGTTATGTTATGAATACAGCGAATGACAAAAGTTTGTCTCCGACTAGTACAACTTCATTAAATGGGAAATATAGCTCTCACACTTTTGACATTTTTTAAGCTTTTGTAACCTTGTATGTATAGCTGCTCAGATCGCTATGTTCAGCTTAATGCTGGTTTTAATGTTCACCTGGTGTTACTCGCAGATGAAATCGCGCTTGAGGCAATGCGAAAATCGTGTTATACTCACATTGTTTCCTAATATATCAGTTGCTTTGAAGCAAATTCACGTCCGAAAATTCGTTTATAGCAGAATGACTGTATTCAAAATCCTGTTCAGATTTACTACAGTTATTGTGGTTACTGTATTTCTTGATATCTGATCTGTGTAGGTTGAGTCTAAGGTGCAGTTTATTTCTAGTTTGACCTACATATTTCATGTAACAGGTAAGGCATGTAATAATGTAAACTGCATTGCTGCATTTGCAGAAAATAGGTTCATCTGAATTATTGGTATCATGCTGCAAATGCATATAGGGGCACGTAAGACAAAGTTTGTTGGAGCATTTACTAAATTTTAAATAGGAATAAGGGTGATCAGAATAGGAAGTTGTAAATTCAACATTATTCAGGCTGGAAGCATTTAGATGCTGGTTTGCTCTGTGTGGTGTGTGTTAAATGTGAATGTCTAAATTTGGGGAAGGTTCGAGGAGCTATACAGAGCATGAGCCCCCATGATCAAATTTATACTATTCTGCCCCGTAGTATGTTATTTGTCAGTTGACAATCTATAAAAAGCATGTAGACATAAAGACTTAAAAATATAAAATAATAAATGCAATATGAAACATAATAATTACCAATCAAAAGATGCCAAAAAAAGGGGGGGGGAAGGGATTACTGACCTAGTAAGGAAGATAATGAGAAAAATTCCATAAGAAATTCAGAAGTGATTTAATCCAGTCAACAATAAGGATTGAAGAGTCAGCAAAATATAAATACTGAGTTAGTTAGATATATAAAGCAATCCAAGGTAGCAAACAACTAGATAATCCTTGTGAAATATATATATATATATATATATATATATATATTAAAATAATATAAACTTCTTACAGACTTTTAGAATAAATTAAAATTAATGAAGGAATCTGCAGATAAAGGAACCACTAGGTGGCAGTGATCACAGTATGCTGAAGTGGGATATATGTATTATCAACAATTTGTTAATTGAAACTTTTCAAATTGATTGAAACTACCCACTATTTCATGAGAAACCAGCAAGTCTTGAAGCAGGTTATGAATTCATATTTTAAACAAATAACAAATTAGCATTTCTCTGATGGTATTTTTTGAAAAATATTGTTTTTCTGGGTAACTCATAGTTAAGGGAATTTTTTATTTTTGTTGTTCGACAAGCGTAAACATGGTCTTAACATGTTTATTCATGGCATTTGGAATCTGTTGGCCAAAACATACACGGGACAAAATAGTTGTCAATTTTGTAATTTATTTCATAGGCCATATAGCTTTTCCTATATTAAAATAATTAATGTAGATTGATCCTTTATGGTACCAAAAGGTTAGATTTGGAAGAACCAAAGCATTGCCTGAAATATCAATTATGGAGTAAAGCTCTTGAAGATCTTGTTTCATTATCATTATTCATTTTATTTACTTATAAATGAGGAATTAGTACTGTTTTTGTGTACTCTATAATTGAAAATTTATAATGCTGTTTTTCAGTTTAAAAAAATTGCTGATACAAATAGTAATTGTTGAAACTGCAAAGAATTACAGTTTTCATTATTTCAATAATAGTCTTTCAGATTTGGACCAGAAATTGCCTATGTTGCTTCATGCGCACTAGAAGTCTTAAAAGGAGTAAAGCAAAAGACTCTGGTTGGTGGTTCTCAGAAAGGTAAATATAAAGCTAGCTTTATCAAGAGCTTTTACCATGAGCAGTTAATTTAAATATTATTTAAATATTATTAAATATTGATTTTCTACGTATGGAAAGGTAATGAAAACGTTACTGTACGTGGACTTATTTATTAAGTTTAGCTATCTTGATGTAAGTGCAATACCCAGTTGCACGTAAAACAAAGGAATTTCTTGGACAGTCAGAAAAAGATTAGCCAAAAGGTGACTACCCCTCTCCTTATAATGGAAAGTTCAATGAAAAATCAATGTATCTTAGGGCAATAACCAGCAATGTAATGAAATACAATCTGTATCTTGAAAGGTAGCACAAGTCTAATGCGTGTAGGTTGTGTTCTTAACATGGTTATGCTACAAGTTACATAAATAATGCATTCCTAAAAATTGTGATGTGAAAAAAGGTGAAATCACGCAGCTCTAAATTTGTGTTCCCAAAATAAATGACTTTGTAAGCTAACATTATATTCTGAATCAGACCATCTGCCTTTTCTTTTTTTAGGGATTTACTTCTTCATTCTTATAAGAAATGCTGTTGCCATGTACACATATTTCCACTTTAAATTCTGCTTAGTATAAACAGGGATATTATATGATAATATTAACCAATCGGATTAATGCCATCTGCGATAGAACATTACACCCGTCGTTATGCAGTAATGAAATAATGTTAAAATGTAGAGGCCTTCCTGTTGTTTAAAAACACAAAGCAATCCATGAACTAACCGGCCCCTAGGCAACAATGGTTAAACATAAATATTAAACTCAATAAAAATTATATATAAATAGCCGTCCATGGGAAAAGATACTTTGCAAGGGACTTTGTCGAAGGCTAAACCGCTACAAAATACCAAACCCATGGCTGGCAGAGCTATCAGTTTCTGTTGTCATCTGCCTGTATAACTAGCACCTAAAGAAGTCCATAAGTACCCGTAATATGGGTATAATATAATAAGATAGAAATTATTATAATAATAATAAAATTAAAATTATAATAAAATAGAAATTATAATAGAGAAATTAAGTATAGCTTATTAATAGTAATTTTACAGCATACAGGCTGGATGACATTTAGCCCGATCGATAGCTGAAACAAAATAGTAAATAAGTAATGCTGAGAACCAAATAATCTGCTAAACGTAGTAAGCTAAATTAGCTAACAAAAGGAGAACAGAGAGAAGGCTAATTAAAGTAATAGTTACTTTAATAGTTTCTATTACTTTAACTAGCCTTCTCTCCATTCTCCTTTTGTTAGCTAATTTAGCTTACTATGTTAGATAGGTGGAACAGGACCAGGGTATGTCTGCCAGGGGCAAAGGTTGATGACGTTGTAGAGCGGATATCATCTTTTAAGGGCAGAAAAAGTGATATAGTTGTACACGTTGGCACTAATGATATTAAGAGTAGGAGACTGGCGGAATTACTTAACAAGTACAGGTCACTGTTGAAAAAAGCCGTGAATTAGGGTTGAATTTGAAAGAGTCTGCAATTCTGCCCAGACATGATAGGAGGGAGTTTATGATGAGAGGCCTGTCGATCAATTCGGCCCTGGAAAGATTGTGCAAGGCTCAAGGGGTAGAATTTTTTTCAGCCTGGTCTGTACTTGTTAACAGGAGAGACTGCTTCTACAGGGATGGGATACACTTAAATAGAAAGGGTGCAAGAATGTTTGCTGATGCAATCGAGGCAGTGTTAGGTGGGTCGGAAAACTGCTAGATTGGGGGGATACAAGGACTAATAGATTAACATTAGCTACTGGCAGAGGTGAAAGTGATTCTTGCACTGCTTCTATTGGAATGAGCAGCAGCCTGGAAAATAAGATGCAGGATATTTCAGAGACTGCTGGGAATCATTGGGGTACAAGTAAACTCATATGTTGTGTTAGGGTAGCTAAGAAAAAGAACAGGTGCATGCATACTTGTGTGTACACCAATGCTAGGAGTTTAGTAAATAAATTTGATGAATTTGAGGTATTGCTCAAAACATCAAAGGCAGATATTGTGGGAATTTCAGAGACCTGGTGTCACACAGATATAAGGAATGCAGAACTGGAATTTGGGGAGTACAATGTCTACAGAAGGGATAGACAGGATAGGAAGGGAGGGGGGGTTATGCTATTAGTTAAGAAATACACAAAATCCAAGGAAGTGAAGCCAGTCGACATTGCTGGACAGAGCAGTGTCGAGTCAGTTTGGTGTGACATAAGCATTGGGAGATCAAAATTGAGAGTAGGAGTGTGCTATAGGCCTAATGACTCTGATGAGTATAATAAGAAATTGTACAGGGAAATAGAGTGGGCCAGTAAATCAGAGAATCTTATAATGTGGGATTTTAATTTCCCAGATATTGACTGGAATTTGGGGGCTGGTCACTCACACACTAGCAAGGCTTTTGTGAATTTATTGGCTGATTGTTTTCTACATCAGCATGTTCGGGAGGCAACTAGAGGGAGTAATACTCTTGATTTGATTATCAGTAGTGATTCTTCATGCATTAAGAATCTGCAGGTAAATGAACCACTAGGTGGCAGTGATCACAGTGTGCTGAAGTGGGATTTACTCAAAGAGGTAACTACCATTAGGGGTAAAGGGAAGGGTTATTGCTTTCGTAAAGGTGACTATGATGGACTGAGACAGTATTTAAATTCTATACAGTAGGACCAACTGATGATGTTACCAACAGCAAATTCAAAATGGGAAGCATTCAAAGAACTTATCTTGGCAGCTACTAGGCTTTACATACCAACTAAGAAATATTGTTCAAGGTTTAGGCCTAAGTGGATGTCAGATAAACTAATGAGACATATGGCAGAGAAGAAAAATGCATGGGATACATACAAATTAACACGTGACACAGAAGCCTATGATAGATACAAGTTGATCTGTAACCAAGTTACAAAGGAGGTTAGGCAGGAGACGGCAGATTATGAGAAATCTTTGGCAAGGGATGCAAAGAAAAACAGCAAAGAGTTCTTTTCTTATGTAAACTCTAGAAGGAAAGGGATGAATCAGATTGGTCCACTTGATGTTGATGGGTCAACTGTTGATGATCCTGCTCAGGTAGCTAACAAACTAAATGAATATTTTGCATCGACATTCACACATGAGGAGTTATTCAGCGAGGGGAATGCCAGAGGTGTATTCAACTCTGGCAGTAAGCTAGAGAATCTTGTAATAACTGAGAGTAAAGTGGAGGAGAAATTGTTGAAGATAAATACAAGAAAGGCACCTGGGGTGGATTGGATCTGTCCAGTTGTATTGAGGGAGGCGGCGGGGGGAGTAAGCAAACCCTTAGCCATAATTATGAGAGCTTCCTTGGACTCAGGGGAAGTACCCATGGACTGGAGATGTGCAAATGTTACCCCAATTGACAAAGGAGGATCAAAGGGCGACACAAGTAATTATAGACCTGTGAGTTTAACTTCTGTTCCCGGAAAATTAATGGAGGCACTGGTTAAAGAAGCACTGCAGGATCATCTAGACAAGACTTCAGTTATAGCTCAGACACAGCATGGTTTTGTTAAGGGGAAGTCTTGCCTGACCAATTTGATTGGATACTATGATGCAGTCACAAAAGAACTGGATGTAGGGAATAACTTTGATATTATATATTTGGATCTTAGAAAGGCTTTTGATACTGTTGCACATGGAAGCATGCTGCACAAATTGGAGCAGCGTGGCATTGGAGGCAAATTGCTGCTATGGATAAAGGGGTGGTTGAGGGGGAGAAGACAGAGAGTGGTAATCAATGGACACTGCTCATCGTGGACTAATGTTATTCGTGGAGTCCCTCAGGGTTCAGTATTGGGTCCATTATTGTTTTCTGTATTTATAAATGATATTGATGATGGTATATCAAGATTAATGTCCACATTTGCAGACGATACGAAGGTTGGCAGGGTTGTCAAGGACACTACTGACACTATGCTACTGCAACAGGATCTGGAAAGGTTGAGCAGATGGGCTGAGAGGTGGCAAATGAAGTTTAACATTGACAAATGTAAAGTACTACATATGGGAAACAGCAACCCCAGAGCAACGTATCAACACTGTGGTACTACACTGACAGTGGTAGAGAATGAAAGGGACCTGGGGGTGGTTGTGCAGGCAGATATGAAGTTTTCTGAGCAGTGCAGACGGGCTGCAAGAGTAGCTCATGGTGTATTGTCGATGATATATAGGAATTTTTCTAGCAGGGATAAGGAGGTGATTATTCCATTGTATAAGGCAATGGTCAGGCCACACCTAGAGTACTGTATACAGGTCTGGAGGCCTCATTTCAAGAAGGATGTAAAGATGCTGGAACGAGTACAGAGAAGGGCAACAAGATTGGTGAATGGAACAAAGGGGTGCTCTTACGAAGAAAGGCTTAAGTTTTGCAAATTACAGTGTCTGGAGACTAGGCACCAGCGAGGTGATCTGATAGAGGTGTATAAAGCCTTGAATGGTTTGAGCATGCTCAATGCCGATGGGATTCTTCCTCTTGCTCAGAATAATCACTTGAGAGGGCATAAATTCAAATTGAGGAAAGACAGATGTAGGATAGCCGTGAGGAAATTTGCCTTTAGCCAGCGGGTGGTTGGTTGGTGGGACAGACTTCCATCCCTTGTCGTGGAGGTTGATAGCCTGAATAAGTTTAAGGCTCAGCTGAACAGGTATTTCGAATGAACAGAGGAGTGACGTGGAAGTGGTTATTTTTTATTTATTTATTATTTATTATTTTTTTTGGCTGATGCTGCATAAGCTTGCTTTCTTGCATCAAATGCCTCTACTAATGCTAATGTTTAGCAGATTATTTGGTTCTCAGCATTACTTATTTACTATTTTGTTTCAGCTAGCGGTCGGGCTAAATGTCATCCAGCCTGTATGCTGTAAAATACTATTAATAAGCTTCTTAATTTCTTTATTATAATTTCTATTTTATTATAATTATAATTTTATTATTATTATCATAATTTCTATCTTCTTATATTATACCCATATTACGGGTACTTATGGACTTCTTTAGGTCGTAGTTATACAGGCAGATGACAACAGAAACTGATAGCTCTGCCAGCCATGGGTTTGGTATTTTGTAGGGGTTTAGCCCTCGACAAAGTCCCTTGCAAAGTATCTTTTCCCGTGGACGGCTATTTATATATAATTTTTATTGAGTTTAACCATTGTTGCCTAGGGGCCGGTTAGTTCATGGATTGCTTCGTGTTTTTAAACGACAGGAAGGCCTCTACATTTTAACATTATTTCATTACTATATATATATATTGTTGTTATTATTTTGGTTTTTAGGAGCATTAGCAACTAAGGCCATATTGTTCCGGGATATGCGGTGGTCATTCCCTGACCTTTCCGCATCCTCCATATTTGGTGATGACGGGCTTGAACCCCGGTCTAATCAAGAAGCTACGCACTGCTGCTCCTTTCCACCTGGCTACGGAGGTGCCTATATATATATTAGTTGTTCCATAATATATGTTTTGTGAAATCAATAAGTATTGAGACAAGGACCATTTTATACAGGCAAAGCTCTTTATAGCAACCTCCTAGGGGAATGAAAAAAGACATAATTAGTTTGTAAAATCAACAAAAGAACAAAGAAAAGTTTTGTAGGATTACATTTAATGTAATCCTCCGAAACTAATATATAATCTGCTAATAGTATAATCTAATTCATCATATACAGGGTGTCTCAAAAATATTGGTCCAAACGTTTAGGGGAGGTAGGTAACATCTAAAGGAATGTGAATCGCATAGGAACCCATAACCGGAAACGTCACAGGAAAGTAGTAGCAGAGGCACAAGAAGTAGAAATGACACAAGACAGTAATTAGTGGCAAACATTTTTACATAATATTAATAATGGAGTATGAGATGGATGCATTTCATGATGTTACAACAGATGCTCGAAGGTTCTACCATGTGATGCGATGCATGCGTGACACCGACGCGGCATGGATTGGCGGACACCGAACACACCTGGAGTTTCTTTGACAGTAGCAGCAGTGCAGACGAGTCTCGCCACGAGATCCATTTCTGTCTCCACACCGGCGCCTCCGTAGCCAGTGCATAGCACATGCTTCTTGATTAGACCAGGGTTTGAGCCCGTCACCACCAAATACGAGGATGTGCAAAGGTCAAGGAATGACCACCGCATATCCTGCAGCAATATGGCCTTAGTTTCTAATGCTCCTAAAAACCAAAAAAAAATCCGTTTCCACAGGCGATTCATACACGATAGATTTGAGGGCCCCCACAGAAAGATATCAAGGCTCGATAAGTCAGGTGAGCGTGGGGGCCAGGCAACGGGTCCACCACAGCCAATCCACGGACGCCCAAAACACCTGTTCAAATGGTCACGAACACACCTTCCATAATGGGTAGGCGTCCCGTCATGTTGAAACCAAATGTTGAGTCTCACAATTTCTGGAACATCGTCAAGTAACCCTGGTAGAACTTGTTTATTAAAGATCCGATATTTAGCGGAGTTCATGCGGGATGGTAACAGTATGGGCCGACTAAGCAGTCACCGACCATATCTGCCCACACATTTATTGCGAAGCGACGTTGTGCCGCATGGGGGCGCACATCGTGTGGGTTGTCGTAAGCCCACACATGAGCATTGTGCTGATTGAATAAGCCTTCCCGAGAGAAATAAGCCTTATCCATGAACAAAACATAGGCTGGAAAATTCAAGTCTGGAACACTTTCTTGGAGAAACCACTGCGCAAAAGCCACACGTGCAGGATGATCTTGGGGGAGTAGTAACTGAACCCTTTGGAGAATAAAGGGGTGTAAGGAATCGTCGTGCCAGACATGCTGTACACTGCAACGAGACGCTCGTTAGGCAGGGGCAATGGCATGTGTGCTGGTAGTAGGATTATTCTGGACAGCATTCAACACACTTTTTTTTCATGGTGGGAGTTCGTGTCGAACGTGATCTGCCTGCACTACTCCTGTTACCTCTAAATGATCCATAATTGCACAAATTTTGATGCACATGCGCAAACAAACAGTGGTCCGGTACGTGTCTGTCTGGGAAGCTTTCTCCATAAATTTATTGAGCGGCTCGTCCATTGCCCTCTGCTAATCCATACACTAGGTGCATGTCTGCCAGCTCACAGTTTGTATATCAATGCATGCTCTTCGTGCGACGACTACTGCTTGAATTAGTAAAAACCAGAAATTTTCCTTCTCGCGAACTAATGAACAGCGCTGTCTACCGACTTACGGTGACGTTTCCTGTTATGGGTTCCTATGCGAGTCACATTCCTTTAGATGTTACCTACCTCCCCTAAGCGTTTGTACCAATATTTTTGAGACACCCTGTGTGTGTGTGTGTGTGTGTGTGTGTGTGTGTGTGTGTGTGTGTGTGTGTATACACATACATACAGTAAACCCTCACTATTCCAGTTACGGTTAATCCGGATGTCGGATAATACCGATCGAAATATGAAAAATTCTGTTCACAGTTGAGTACTTCGAAAGACACTTGGGATTTAGAACAGCAGATAAGTCACTCTGACTGTGCAGAGAGAGAGACGGAACATACATTACATTGTCTTGAGTGTTGTTGTTGTTGACTCTGAGTCAGATGGATGTTATTGCTTATATCGCTTCGTTTGCTTACTTCTTTATACATATATATGTACATAAGTTAACATATTTTATATAATTATTGGTTCTAAAGAATTGAAAAGTGGAATAAAAATAAAACACATTACTTTAACTATCATTAACAAGCTCAAAGCGATAGAACAACTTGAAAATGGTGTTCCTGGAAAAAAAAATTGCTGAAGAATTTGGAATTGGCCAACAAAAAGAATCTATAAAGACATTTGCTTTAAATTCGATGTGAAAAGTGATAAAAGCAGTGTATCAAATATACAGACAAAAAAAAAAGCCAAAAGAAGTGTTGCTGGAAGAAGCTGTATTTAAGTGGTATTCATAGCAACGATCAAGTGGCGTTGGAGTGCGATGCCAGCACCACCAGATAAATGTATAAAAATACAATACATTTATCTATCTATCTATCGATGGAAGAATATATTGTCTTTTTATAGTTTTTTTAAGTAGAGGCTTTACAGTGTTATTTTTTTATTTATTTTCATCAGCACAACCTATATTTTATTTATTAAATTTTCCATTTATTTGTATTGTAAGTTTGTGTTCTAATCTTTTGCTTCACCAATCCGGATTTTTGCTTAATCTGGATTAGCGTGGGTTTACCGTGTGTGTGTATATATATTATTATATATATATTTTTTTTACAGTATTAAACCAAAAAAATGGAGATTGTACATTTTGCAATAATTGTATGATATAATAAGATTAATTTGTAAATTAATCTTATTACCCCATACAGGAAAATTGATTTTAGACTAAAATAATCTGTCAAATTGTGCTGTTTCAGCGGTAGAACAACTAAGATAATTACGAAGGAGCATGGTAGCAGTTAATTCACTGTCACAGCTAAGCTTTGGGATGGGGGGGGGTACAAATTCTAATTCTTGATGACCGACCTTCAACAAACCTCTTGCCCAATCACAGTAGGTTCCATTCTTAATTGCAACAAATTTCAGGTTCCATTAAGTCTTTAATAAGTTCCTCTTCATTCATGCATATGCCTTTATTTGCATATCCTGAAACACAAAATGCCTTTATTCACTTCGGTAGTCTTCAAAAGACCTTTTCCAAGTTTAGGCAATGATGCACTTCCTCTAGAATTTCTGCACTATAATTAGACTATTTTTCATGATTGATAGAGGAAGAAGCACGTAAAGCTACATTCACTGCATCATTCAAGGCAATAAATCCACCATGTTTGAATCAGTTGGCAAAAACGTTTTCGTCAACTTCCTCCCATGCTCAAACATATAAATACATTGCCTACAGCACATTGATTTCTCATTGTGTTTTCCTTTAGAGACAGCATAATTTTGCTTAATAGCATTTTTTGATAGTTTTTCTTAAAAAACACTGGATTACACCTTGATCAGGTGGATCAAGAACTGATGTCATATTAGGTGGCCATATTCAATAGTAATTGGATGTAGGCCATTCATTTGGTAATAAGGGCTGCAGTTATCCACAAACAACAAAATTTTTCTATGCTCCCCTGCCCATCTTGTGATCTAAGTCTCTGATCCATCCTTTGTAGATTTTTGATAACATTCCAGAACCTTTTGGTTTGCTCAATACATAGTCTGTAATGTCTCCAACCTTTTAAAGCACTGGGGCATTTGGACTTTCCCAATGATTAAGAGAGAGAGCTTCTCTGTACGAGATATGTTTCCCACTAGAAGAATGTTAATCCATTCTTCTAATGGGAAATTTCAGTTTTTTCACTGATACATTTCTTACCTTCAATTGTATGCATTTTATCCAGTTAAAAAAAAAAAAAGTACAGTTTCATCAGCATTGAAGGTGATTTCTTGTCATGTATCAGCAAATGTTTTTTAGACAATCCTCCTTTCATTCCTTCATAGCTTTAGAGTCATTGGCTGAACTTACACCACACACTTCTTTAAAAGATATTCCGTGTGAGTCGTAAATTTCTGGAACTATCCATCTTCTGATGGACAGTTCCAGATCTTGTACTAAGGCTGAATAGTTAGCAATAGTTAGCTGAATGGTTTGCATCCAATGTGCAAACCATTCAACCTTAGTACAAGATTTCCATATACAGGAAATTTATTTGCACATATCATCATTATTTCAGAATACTTTTTCAAGATTCAGATATTCAGAACTAAGAAATACTGTTCCAGGCTTAGATCTAAATGGATGTCAAATGAACTGATGAGACTTGTAGCAGAGAATAAAAATGCATAGGATGCATAAAAATTATCAGGTGATACAGAAGCCTGTAGTTAGATATAAATTAGTTTACAATCAAGTCACAAATGGGGTTAGGCAAGCTAAGATAGATTATGAGCATCTCTCACAAAGGATGCAAAGAAAAACAGCAGACCTCTACTTATGTAAATACTAGAAGGAAGGGGATGAATTACATTAGTCCACTTATCAATGGTTTAACTGTTGATGATTCTGCTCAAGTTGCTGACAAATGGAATGAGTATTTTGCATCTACGTTCACACATGAGGAATTCTTTAGGGAAGGGTATGCCAGAAGTTTATAAAACTCTAACAGGTAGCTAAATAATTTTGTGATAAATGAGAGGAGTGGAAGAGAAATTATTGAAGCTAAACATAAAAAGGTGCCTTGGATAGATGGGATATATCCAATTATATTAAGGGAGACAGCAAAGGAGGTAAGCAAATCCTTAGCCTGAATTGTGAGAGCATCATTGGATTCAGGGGAGGTCCCTGTGGGCTAGAGATGTGTGAATGTATTCCCAGTTCACAAAGGTGTATCAAAGAGTGACATGAGCAATTACAGATCTGTTACCTTAATTTTTGTTCCTGGGGAAAATAATGGAGTCATTGGTTAAAGAAGTAATGCAGGACCATCTAGACAGAATTGAAATTGTATTTCAGGCACAGCATGGATATGTTATGGGTGGTTTTATCTGACCAATTTGAATGGATACTATGATGAAGTTACAATAATTTTGAAAAATAATTTTGACATCATATATTTGGATTTCAGGAAAGCTTTTGATACTGTTACACATAAAAGACTGCTATACGAATTGAAGCAGTGTTAAAAGATTAAGGGCAAGTTACTCTTATGGATAAAGGGATGGTTGAGTGGGAGAAGATGGTGGTTGTCAATGGAAACTGCTGTTTTATCCTCACTGCAAGACCTCTGAGCTGTATGCAAACATCTGATCTGAATGTGCCATTAGCTTGAATGTTCCGTTATTTGGGGTGCCATTATTTCGACAGTTTACTGTATTTTGACTTCGTTAGCAAATGCTTCTTTAGTAAGAAAAATGTTAAAATCTTTTTGGTCAGAGGATCTCATTATCCTATTAAAATATTGATGACACAAACAGTTAGTAAATTTTGATATTTTTCCCTTCCAATTACCATTTGCTAATTGGGAGGTCCAGAACTGAAATCTGCAGCAGTTCTTTCAGTTATAAAGCTGCTCAGAGCGTAATGATCACACTTTTTTTTTTTTTTTTTTTTTTTTTTTTTATGAGAACCCCAAACACGAGAGGTATTATAACCTATAGTACTTAGTACCGTGCTTGGGTTGGAGGTTGAGAAGACGAAAGAAGATATTTGTTGATATTGGACTTGAACTTCTGTAGATTGTAATTTTCAGGAAATACGTATGAAGGAAGGTTGTTCCAGAAAACGGCAGTTGAATGAATAAATGAGGAAGATGAAAAGTTGGTTCTGTGGGTTTGAAGTTGGACAGTAAATGGATGTTGGCTGGTGGCGGCGGCACGTTTTTGGACTGTTTTGAAAGAGAGAGAGGGAATTATAGAAGCCAATTCAGAAGAACAGTGCCCATGGAAGTATCTGTAGAAGAGGCATGCAGCAGAAACAGTGCGTCTATGAGAAAGCGAGTGGAGAGACTCTGTTAGAGATGAATCATTAATTAACCTAACTGCCCTCTTCTGAATGGAATCAAGAAGCCTGAGAGAGGTTTTGGGGGCACCACCCCAGATGTGGGAACAATATTCCATGGCAGGGCGGATTTGCGATTTATACAGAGTGAGCAGCTGTTTGGGAGAAAAGTAACGCCGAGAGCGAAAGAGAAAACCAAGTTTTTTAGATGCAGAGGAAGCAATATTTGTAATGTGCTTGTGCCAAGAGAGATTAGAAGTCAGGGTAATCCCCAAAAGAGATATATCATTTTGCCTAGAAATCGGAGTGTCACTAAAGATAAGCATAGGAGCAGAAGAATCCTTTTTGCGAGATATAAGACAAGATTGAGTTTTAGAAGGGTTGAAATCAACTAAGTTGTCTTTGCCCCACTGGAGAATTACCTGAAGATCGGCATTTAAGGAATTGGCAGCAGATTTTTGAGAACTTGAAGCTGATTGAGCTGGACAAGGTTTCCCAAAATGGAAAGTTGAATGCAATGTGCTATCATCAGCAAAACTATGGATAGGATTTCCAGTCAATGGAAGAAGGTTATTGATATACAAGAGGAAAAGAGTGGGGGAAAGAACTGAACCTTGGGGGACACCGGCATTAGTGGAGAAGTTAGAAGACAGAGAGCCATCTACCATCACCCTCAGTGAGCGATCAGAGAGAAAACTGAATAACCAATTACTAAAAACAGTTGGCAAACCATAAGATGGAAGCTTGTTTAGAAGACCTTTATGCCAAACACGATCAAAAGCCTTTGAGATGTCAAGAGCAACTACTTGTGTTTCACCGAACCTTTCCGTTGAATTATTCCATAAATGGGTAACATAAGCCAGAATATCACCAGTGGATCGACACTGACGGAATCCATACTGGCGATCGTTGATCAGACAGAAGGTTTCTAAGTAGTTTAAGAGTTGGCGGTTAATTGATTTCTCCATTACTTTAGGAAGAGTAGAAGTAATTGCAATGGGACGATAATTGGATGGGAGGGATTTGTCACCCTTTTTAGGAACTGGCTGGATATGAGCAAATTTCCAAGCAGAAGGAAAAACACCTTTGAAATAAGAAAGTGAAAAAAGGCGGCAAAGAATAGGAGTAAGTTCAGGAGCACAGGTTTTGAGAACAAGTGGAGAAATACCATCAGGACCTGGAGCTTTCTTAGCATCAAGATTCATCAAAATCCTTCTGATATCCTTTTGACGGAAGACCACAGGAGGCATTGAATGGAGCGTGTTAGGAATGGTGGGAGGTGTTTTACCAAGATCATTAATACATGAGCTCAAAGAAAAATGGGATGCTAGCAGGTCAGCTTTATCCTTGGCTGAAGTGACAACAGAACCATCTGGTTTGGACAGAGGTGGGAGCAGAGATGGGCAAAAGTTGCGGCCAATAGCTTTGGCAAGAGACCAGAATGCTCGGCTACCATTAGGGCAAGAAGCAAGTTTTCTACTCTTAGCCTGTTCAAACTCTAGTTTGGACTGATTAATAACTGCTTTACAATTGTTGCGAGCTTTGGTGTAGGCAGAAAATGAAACTGAAGAATTAGAAACAAGCCAATTACGATATGCAACGTTCTTCTCTTGGACAGCCTTAGCACATTTATTGGAAAACCAAGGTTTAGATAAAGAACGAGATTTTAAAGTGGAGTGTGGGATAAAGGATTCCATTCCTGCAAGAATAATTTCACTGACACGATCTGAGTAAACATTGACATCAGAAGTTTTGAAACAGTAATCAGACCAAGGAAAAGAAGAAAAGAAGTCTCGCAGGTCATCCCATTTTGCATTCTTGTAATGCCAAACAATACGAGGTTGGGAATAGCCATGAGATAAAGGTTCCATTGGAGAAGAGACAATCACCAAGTTGTGATCTGAAGTAACTAAAGGACCTCTCACTTCAACCTTGTACTTAGAAGGGTTGTTTGTGAGAAAAAGATCAAGCGTATTGGCTGTATGATTAGGATTGTCCGGTATTCTTGTAGGTAAATGAACAATCTGAGCTAGGTCATTAGTAATTGCAAAAGCCTCAGCATCTCGACCTGCTGGGTCTGTGTGACTAGAAAAAGGAAGCCAGCTGGAGTTGTGAACGTTAAAATCACCAAGGAAAATTACCTCACTGTTAGGAAAGTTGGACTGGAGAAAGTCAAGTTGCAAAGAGAGGAAGTCAAAGAGCTCCAAGTGATTAGTGGAGTTGGGAGAACGGTAGAGACAACAGATGAATTTTACACAGTGAGGTAGAGAGATTTTAAGCCAGAGAAGATCAAAGAGAGGAGATTCCATATTGCCAAGTCTCTGACAGGGAATATCAGAACGGACATATGCACAAGTACCACCTTTGAGGCGAAAGGAATCATACAGCAAATAATTTGGACATTTTGGACACTTAGCTGTTGCTGAGTATGCTCATTAGTGCTATAATGGGAACCAAGTCAAAGGCTTTGGCTAGATTGATGTAAATTACATCCATCTGTTTATTGGTATTCAGGGTTTTTTAAGCCCAGTATTAAGAGTTGGTAAGTTTGTGGGAGTATACCTTCCATGTAGAAATCCATGATGGCATTCATGGAAGGCATTTTTAAATACAATTGATTCCAGTTATTTGGGACACCGGTTCATTGGGGCAGCCGTTTATTTTGGACAACATGCCGTTCAATTGGGGCAGGAGATCGCTGCACTCGAGATTATCCTATGATTATCTCCAACCTTACCACATGGTCTGGTCAGATTTCTGAAGGTCACAACCATAAAACAATTAGCAGTTTCTGGTTTATTGTGCTTTTCTGTTAGTGCAATCTATTATAAATGGATAGTAAACTTGATCTTACTGAATTTGCAATAATACTGACAGCTGGAATTCTGTGGGTTTTTACGTTATTATGATGAAATGTGTTTCCCCTTCCTTGAAATCTTCAATCATATAAAAAACAAATTTTCAGAATCTCTTCATTCCAATTTTTTAAGCTTCTTAACTTGTTACTCCTTATCTCACTTGCACATATAATGTTAGTTGCAATTTGTGCATACCTTGTACTTTGTTATTAATTGCTTATCTTTTTTACTGTTTTAAATTTTAAACTCCCCTCCCCCCCAAATGTCAGTGAACAGAAATATCAACTAGTTAGTATGTACATATTACAATACATATTAATTTAGCTATGCACGTAAGAGTAAATTTATTTTTATTTTGCTAACCTGTGGAAAATATTTTTCCGATTTTCATGTATCATTTAATTTTTTAATTGGTAAGGTAATAAAATGTAAATTTGTGCTTAATATATCTTTACTTTTATAGCCTGTGGATAATATTCCTCCTATTTTCTCTTTTTAGAATGGCTGTTTAATAGAATTAAAATTCAATTCACAAACATGATCCAAATGACCGGCACTTACTGCATATCTTATCTTATAATGAATGGTATTTTACTGTAGTGAGTCTCTCGTAGCGTGATTTGATCATACAGAGAATCAATCATTATGATTGATACTGTATTTTTAACTACTTACGTGAAACTTCGCATAATTGGGGCAGCCGCTTAATCGGGCCGAAATGCACTAGTTCCAATGGGTTCCAAATAACCGGAATCCACTGTACAACCAAAGTTGATTGTGAAAATGAGCTCAAGGAGCATATTAAAAATATATTAATATATTTATATATAATTTTAATATGTTAAAAAAGTTTAATTAATATATTAAACTGAAGTACTGTGTTTGCCTATATTAGTGTATGGATAAGCTATCATAATATTAATCAGTTTTGTAATATGGATTTAATTTTATCAACTGTAAATACTACAGGCAATGTCAGCAACTAAATTATATATTTTTATATTATTTTTATATTTCTCTTTTGATTTAATTAATGTATTCTGATAGTTAGACCTAATTTACAATGAAGTGCATATCACAATTCTCTCCAAAACATACTTGCATTTTGAGAAACTTTATTGCATTTTGGTTTCTTCTGGCTGAAAACTAAACTATTATGACTTTTCTTCTAAAAGTTAGCAGGTCTGCATTATGTTAACATTAATTTTAGTCAGTTTTTTGTTAAAATTAATACTCTCCAACTATTTTTTGTTGAATGATTCTGTTCCATTTTCCTTTTGTTTTTGTTATTAGGCTATGTGAACGGACACAGAGAAGGTCAACTAGCTATTATAGCAAGGAGTAATGCTACATTATTCAATGAAGTGGTGCGACTGTGTTGTGGTGGTCAGTCTCGCAGTGGAGATCCACTCCACATTAGAGGAGCTTTTACTGGGGTAGGAGCTTTTACTGGGGTTTTATCTACCACAAAGGTTTTGTACTTATCAATTTTTAGAAATCAGAATTGGGTAAAGTTTTAATACAGATCTGTCTTTCATCCAAAATTTTAATTCCAGATTAGTAATAATGATAATTAATTAAGTTACAATGAAATGCAATAAATCATATTTTACAGTTGCTTGTTTCATTTATATGTCTGTATTGTCATTTTATTCAATAATACACTGAAAGGACAGAATTCATGGGATGCCCGGTTACTGGGCAATGCGATGCTGTCATCCCTCTTGCTAGTGGACGAACCTACTGCTTGCAGTTATCTAGGTACACTGCATTCATATAGACGGTAATTCGATGTCAGTATGGATAAACGTCGTGAGTTAATCGACTTTGAAAGAGGAATGATAGTGGGTGCCCGACGCATGGATCATTCTATTGCGGAGGGTGTACAGAAATTGCACTATCCCCCATTCAAGATTATATCGGGAATACGCCATTTCCAGAATAACATCTCATCGTGGACAGTATTGTGGGTGGAGAAAGGTGGTGGATGAACGTGGCCATCGACATCCCTCTCACATTGTTTCAGCCAACCGGAGAGTGACAGGAGCACAAATCACCGCCGACTTCAACGAGGGAGGTGCCAGAAACGTCTCCACCAAGACCGTCAGGTGATCATTATCCGCAGTAGGTTATGGGAGCCGCTGACCCACCAAAGTCCCATTGTTTACACCACGACTCTACTCCTCAACTTGGCAAAAGAACATCGGCACTGGACCTTGGATGATTGGAGACTGTTTCCTGAGTCTTGTTTACAGTTATTTCGAGTGGATGGAAGGGTGCATATCTGGCGGAAACCGCACAAAGCTATGCACCCGTCATGTCAACAAGGAACAGTTCAGGCAGGTGGACGGTTGGTAATGGTCTAGGGGGTGTGTCAACTGACACACGTTGGGACCTCTGGTACATCTAGATGCGTCTCTGAACGGTCCAGGTTACGTGTCCATCCCTGCAGACCATCTGCATCCCTTCATGGTCAGCATGCACCCACAGGGCAATGGACTCTTCCAGCAGGACAGTGCAGCTCCCCATAGAGCCATGGTGACTAGAACATGGTCCAAAGAGCATTCAGCAGATTTTACCACCATGGAATGGCTTCCCTGTTCCCCGGACATGAACCCCGTGGAGCATCTTTGGGATGCTGTGGAAAGGTCCATTTGAGCTTTGTATCCCCCACCCAGGAATGCAATGGAATTATGGACAGTGAGGCAGCAAGCATGGATGGAAATACCTGTGGAATGCTTTTGTGAACTAGTGGACTCAGTTCTCACCGTGTTTTCCAGTTTAAAAGACTGTCAGGCTCTTGAAATTTTAAATACACACACACGGTTGTTAAAATTAAAGTATCCCTCCGAGTTCTAAGCATGTACTGAAGAGAAATTTGGACAACAGGTACAATAAAGAATGCACTTGCCAGGATGCTGTGGAAAGGTCTGTTCGAGCTTTGGATCCCCCATCCAGGAATGCAATGGAATTATGGACAGCGGGGCAGCAAACATGGATGGAAATACCTATGGAATGCTTTCGTGAACTAGTGGATTCAGTGTCCTCACCATGTGACTGCCCTTATCTGGGCAAAAGGTGGACCTGCCCATTACTAGGTTTTTTTTTTTTTTTTTTTTAGGAGCATTAGCAACTAAGGCCATATTGCTCCGGGAATATGCGGTGGTCATTCTCTGACCTTTCCGCATCCTCCGTATTTGGTGGTGACGGGCTCGAACCCCGGTCTAATCAAGAAGCGTGTGCTACGCACTGCTGCTCCTTCCCACCTGGCTACGGAGGCGCCCCATTACTAGGTAGGTGTCCCATGATTTCTGTCGTCAGTATATGTTGATTACTGAAATTTTTTATGTTCTGAGACCTTTTCACTATTTCAACCTCACTATAGATATCGTGTATGCTGCTAGTGGTGTCTGTCCTATTTGTATGAAATTTTATAATTACTGATGCAGAGCTATTTCATGCATCATTTTTGTAGACCATTGCTATTATTGGAGTATCCAAGGGCTGGCATGTTAAAAAAAATGATTTATTTTATTTTATTTATTTATTTATTTTTTTACTCTTTAATAGTCCTCTGGCCAAAAAAGGGTACAATTTCATTATTACAACAGCTGAGTTGAACAGTGTTTAGTTAACAGAGGTGTTGAATGCCTGGAAATCTGTTGAAAAAAATGTATGTAGAGAAATTTGGTGACTGCTGGCCACTCACAGCAGTGAGAGAATTTATTATTAGCTTGGACTGTACCATGTGGCATAAATCTCATTGACAGCTGGAACTGTGGAGACTTGGAAAAACTGCTCTATCACCTGAAGAATTCTGCTTCACAGTTTTCTTTACAAATGAGCATAAATTGCGTTCATTGCACATATTGCTTGCAGATAGTACCAGAGTATATCCTAGCACCATAAAAGATTATCAGGGGTTCTCAAACTGTGACCCTGTGTGATAA
This sequence comes from Mastigoproctus giganteus, assembly GCF_048544385.1. Lineage (NCBI taxonomy): Eukaryota > Metazoa > Arthropoda > Arachnida > Uropygi > Thelyphonidae > Mastigoproctus > Mastigoproctus giganteus. The sequence continues at coordinate 70,933,147 of NC_143578.1, read as the reverse complement.
ATGAATTCATGCAGCACCTTCATGAATAAAAATATTGATTTCATTTGGGTAGTTGGACAGGAAATAAATAAACCACTTACTTTTAATAATTAAATATTAATCTATATACCAATTAAAACAATGATAGAGCCTTACAACTTAAAAAAAACACACACAGCTGTTACATCAGAAATAAACAAATGGCAAAACACAACCACATTTAAAACCCAAGGCTCCCCCCTTCCCATGGACCATAGCCCCTCGAGAGATCATGCTTGAGAATCCGACTTATTTTATAAATTAGAATTTTATTTCTTATGAGAATTGCTTTGTCCTACCATAGTGATATACAAGTTTGAGTTTATATATATATGGTGCAGTTATGATTTATGCAGTCTTATTTTGCACAATTTTGAAATATTGTGCCCTTGTAATATAAGTAATAATAATAAAAAAATCTTATTATATGCATAAAAATTAAAGTAATGCACCACATGAAGAATCTCATGTTAACAAGTTGACCAAAGGAGACCTGGTAGAACTGGAAAAAGAAAATTTGCATGAAGTTGAGAAGGCATCCAAAAGTCAGCAAGATTCATCTGAAAACAGCCTGTTCATAGTCTAAATATCAAAGATTTGTGCAAAATTTTAGCATATATCAGTGCTGCTTTGAACATAATGTAGTGAATGACCCAACAATGAACAAGAGTTCAGTTTCTCGGCACAAACCCACATAATTAAATGTGGTTTTGTGCAGAGAAAATGCTGAAAGTGCCACTTCTTCATAAAGCCAAAAGTGGCATCTCTTGATGCACCTTCTACTTTGACTGGAAAGCTTGCTCATTCCAGCCAAGCTCAAGCTCCTGTGGGATCACCAGTTTTTTCCTCTTTGGGCTCTTCCAAAGAGGAACTGTAATTTTTCCATCCACTCTTCAACATAGCTTAATTTGTGAAGTTCTTCTAGATTTAAACTAAAGTCGTAGTTTTAACATCTTAATTTTTTAATTTGTTTTTTACATTCAAGTGTTTATTTCTTAAGTTACAGGTTACCTGTACTTTTTACTGTACTATACATAACTTTCAGTTGAATTTTTTATAAAAATAATTTTCTCCTACGGTATGTGGAAATTTTCTTTAAAAATTTCATTCAAATTTACTTTGTTTATGTTAATTATAAAAAAAATTCTATTAATTTTAATTTATCTGCATAAAATAAGCCAAAAAATTTTTACTTGGTGACTGTTTATGAATTGTATCCTCCCAAATTTTAATGCATTTCTATGGGATAATGGGTCTTAATTTGCATTGATCTTTGTTTACATATGCATTCCAGGAAGGAAACCACACACAAATTGCAACTGTCCTGTACAGAGTCCAGTCACAATATTATGACCATCCCCAATGCAGACATCACACATGCTTAGCGAATCATACAGCGCACGTGTCAAGTTCACACACCGCAAGCATATAAGGCTTGTTCGGCATCCGTAAACACAGTAACAGCCTCTGTCATGGGCAAAGCACGCAACCTATTAGACCTAGAAAAGGGCATGATCATTGGCTATTGGGCCAGAGCTGCCAGCATTTCTGACACAGCAGACTTTGTGAAATGCTCACGTGCTGCAGTGGTGAAAGTGTATCAAGAATGGACGAATGGAACAGTTTTGACGACCCGATGTGCCAGTTGTGGAGCCCCATGCACCATTAATCCCAGAGGTGAACGTCAGCTGAAACTGTTGGTCAGGACTGATCGGCATGCTACTGTTGCTTAACTGGTGAACTGAATGAACCGTGGGGCCACCAGAAAGGTCTCCAACATGACAGTGCAGTGAACTCTGTTGGACATTGGGCTCCGGAGCAGACACTTGGTGACAGCACCCATGCTGACGGCTTTTCATCACAAACAATGCCATCAGTTTGCACAGCAATACTGACACTGGATCCCAGAAGGCCACCCAGCCAAGTGGCAATGGGTGGCCTTCTCCAATTAATCAAGGTTTCTGCTCCACCAAGCGGATGGATGGTGGCATATTAGGCATGAAACCTTAATTATGAGAACATCCTTGGATTCAGGGGAGGCCCCCCAATGACTGGAGATGTGCAAATGTATGCTCAATTCACAAAAGGGGTTCAAAGGGTGACACAAATAATTATAGACCTATTTAATTATAAATTTACTACTTAAGTTTAACTTCTATTTTAGGGAAAATAATGGAGTCACTGGTTAAAGAAGCATTGCAGGATCATCTAGACAAGACTGCAGTAATAGTTCAGAGACACAGCATGGATTTGTTAAGGGGAGGTCTTGTCTGACCAATTTGATTGGATACTACGATGTGGTCACAAAGCAACTGGATGCAAAAAAATTATTTTGATATCATATACTTGGATTTCAGGAAAGCATTTGATACTGTTGTATATAAAAGACTGCTGTACAAATTGGAGCAGTATGGAATTAAAGGCAAGTTGCTTCTATGGATAAACGGATGGTTGAGTGTGAGAAGACAAAGTGATAATCGGTGGACACTGCTTTTCACTGACTAATGTTATTATTGGAGTTCCCCAGGGTTTGGTGTTGGGACCATTGTTGTTTTCTGTATTTATCAATGATATTGATGAAGGTATATCAGGCTTAATGTTCAATTTTGCAGATAATATAAAAGTTGACAGGGTTGTTAATGACAGTAATGATGGTACGCTGCTGCAACAAGATCTAGAAAATTTGGCCAAATGGGCTGAAAAGTAGAAACTTAAGTTTAACCTTGACAAATGCAAAGTACTCCATATGGGTAGCAGCAACCCCAGAGTAATGTACCAACTGTGTGGTACTACACTCAGCGTAGTGGAGAATGAAAAAGACCTGGGGGTAATTGTGCAGTCAGATGTGAAGTTTTCAGAGCAGTGCAGACAGGCTGCTAGAGCAGCTCATCGGGTCTTGTCAATGATATACAGGAATTTTTCTAGCAGGGATAGGGAGTGATTATCCATTTGTATAAAACTGTGGGCAGGCCACACCTTGAGTACTGCATGCGTGTCTTGAAGGCCTCATTTTAGGAAGGATGTAGAACTGATGGAACAAGTACAGAGAAAGGCAACAAGATTGGCGAGTTGAACAAAAGGGTGCTGTTACCAAGAAAGGTTTCAGTTCTGCAAATTGCAGCATCTGGAGACTAGGCCTTTGCAAGGTGATCTGATTGAGGTGTTTAAGGCTTTGAATGGTTTGAGCAAGCTCAATGCTGATGCCATTTTTCCCCTTTCTCAGACCACATGCCCGAAGAGCCACAAATTCAAATTGAGACAGAATGGTTGCAGAATGGATGTGTGAAAGTTCAAGGAAGAATTAGACAAACTATTGGAGGGAATGAATAGGTGAAATGAGAGGTGTCTTTTTTTTTTTTTTTTTTTTTTTTTTTTTTGGCTAATGCTTTATAAGCTTACCTTCATGCATTTGCCACTGCTAATGCTCTAACTAGCTTGAAACCCATAAGGAATTTGACATGCCTTATGTGCAAATTATCAATACCTGATTCATGGCTTATATTTAAGGTTTTCTGCAGTAATTTTTCTAGACTGTTCTAAGCCTTTATTTCTAGCCTTGGCCATTCTCTGATAATTGCTAAGTGGGAAGAAGCTGCTCCTATTACTGCTGATTCATACAACAATATTTTGAACACTGCTGACATAGTATAATATTTTGGCCAGTATGTGTTTATAATTATTAGTAATATCTTGTATATAGCATTGGTGACATTTAACATGTAGTTCACAATTTCTTTTATAGGGGATGTCAGGATATGGATGGAACCAGCTTGTTGATATTTACAGATTATTTGCCTTAGCTGGTGAACAGTGTACTAAAGGTAGGAAAATGTTAAAATTTTAAAAGAATAATATGTAATATTGAGAATGTCAAAAAAAAAAAAAAAAAGAAGCAGCTCACTTTTTTTTTTTATTCTCGTGCATTATTTTTAAAAATTTTATACTCTTTAATATATGTGATTTAACTTTTCAGATTTATCAGTAGAAAACAAATGTTAAAAATATGATGTTTTTTTTTAACCCAGCAGTGGGTTGGGACCCAAAAATTAGCAAAAATGGTGGTGGGTTATGTGACAATATCCAACTTTCTTTTTAATCTCTGAAAAATGTTTTGAGTTTTTTGACTTTTGCTTAAACAGTGCCAATGTCATCTTTTCTTAATGGATTGTAGTACTTACTGTATACACTTTTAAGTTTTAAAACATGCTGTGTTTTCTGTTATTTTCAATAACAAAACAAAAAAATACTAATTCTGAAAAAAATTTCAAATGTTTTTGACATAAAATAGAATCATCAGTCTTTTATTCTTTTCCATTTTAAACAACTATTAAGTGCATGAAATTTCAAACAAACATGTGCATTTCTGCTTATTATGTGCAAAAATATTATTAGAAAATTAAAAAATCATATTATATATGTTCAATACCATTAGCTACTTCAGTTTTTATGTTATTTCAAAAATTGAAATAACATAAAAATATACCTATCTTGCTTCCTGCAGTGTAGTGGTGATCTTGAGAAAATATCAGATTTGCTGTCTTTACTGTGTGAAAACAATAATAAATCTTACAAAAACAATTAGGGTAAGACTACATGTTTATTGATCTAGTGAGAGAAGAAAAACAAGTAATCTTAAACTATAGACAAACACAGCATCAGCACTTGTCCAGTATCATGCCACTCTTCAAGCAAAATAGTCAAAGGCTCTAAAGATGATGGTGAGTTGCCTGACAGGTTTTCATGGGAAATTTTTATACAAATCCTAAAAAAATTGCTTCAGATTCTATTAAGTAATAATTTGACTATATTTAGGAAGGTAGAAAATTTTTTAGATTTTTAATCATCATGTAACAGTTAAAGCAGTAATATCATTTTCAAATGACACCTGTAAGGTGACCTGCCACCACCCCTGGGTTAAATAATAGCACATCAAAAGAGATTGACATAATAGCAGTGGATCCCAAGTCTTGGTTTCTTTGAACTACAACTTCAGAAATTTAATACAGTAATTGTTACAGTAATCATTAATTATATCAACCTTATGCTTGTCAAAAAAAAAAAAAAAAAAAAAAAAAAAAGGAGTTTTAAATAAAGGAGTCATTGCTTGAATTTTTTTTTTTTAGGCCATCCTTCAGGTAGCTTTGACTGATTCCGAAAGGTCTGAAAATAAATAAAAATAATAAGGAAAACATATATGTTTCATCAACAATACAAAAATATTGAAAAGCTATTTAATCAGTTTTTAAGCCACATCTACTACATAAAGAGGAGGTTTCTAATTACCAGTCTTCTGCAGACTAACTTTTATATAAACATAGCTGTCAAAAGTAAACACACACAATATAATTTGTACAGATATCAGTTATGCATGTGATGCAGTTTACACAATCAAACACCCCTCCTTTCACTTTTCATGTGATATCCGCAGACTTATACAACTTTTTAAAAAATTTGTTGAGTAAAAGAATACTTGCATTAATAACAATAACAAGGAAGAACAATCTCGGCAACACTCACTGCCATAATATTCATATTCTTTCTTCAAATGCACCAACCTTTGTTTCTTCTAAAACCAGTCAAATCGGTTGGTTGTCTATATCTGGATCCTGAATTAATGATTATGAATAATTTAAAGAATGATATAAGAAAATAACTAATAACAAAATACTTGATCATTCAAGCAACATAAAAATTAAGGCACATTCTGACTCTACACTTCAGAATTCTAAATGGCAAATTGTGTTGGCCAATTTAAACTTGTCATTAATCTAACTAAATTAGAAGTGGCAAATCACTAGAAGGAAAGGACAATTTTGCTTATCACATAAGCAACATAATCCAAAAGAGCACAGTTTGTACTGTCATTAAATAAGCAGGATTAGCGTAGTGTTATTCTCTCTGATCTCTTAGTTTCTTGTGATTTTTTTAAAATTAAATTTAGACTAAAATCATGCCTTAGACTAAAGCATCAAAACAAAGGGCTCAAAGTAGCGAGAATGCTTTGATTCGGAGAAGAATTCTGAAGGCAGTTCTGTGAATCAGGTTTCTGTTGTGTGCATTACTTGTGCTCTTTTTACAGAGCTACCTCTAGTGGGACATGATATAGTCATGGGGGGCTTGTGTATGTGTGTGTTGGTTTCAAACAGCACGAGGAGTTTAAGCACCATCTTGATACTCTGATGGGATTATATGAGTGCCCAAAGAAAACCATTAATTCCCCTTTAAGGATTAAAAAGGTGTGATTCATCAAACACTCAGCTGCCGAGCACAATGCTTAAGTCCATTCTCCAGCATCATACAACACAAAGACATCCTCTGCAGCAGAAATCCTTGGTTCCACAGGAAGTGGCTATAGCTGGTGATTCAATTGTCAGGAAAGTGGGAAATATATTGTGCAAAATAGGACAGGTAGAATAGGATCAGGGTATGTCTGCCAGGGACTAAAGTAGATGGCTTTGTGGTCATCTTTTAAGGGCACTAAAGGTGATGTTGTTACACCTGTTGGCACTAGTAATATAAGAGTAAGAGATCTGAGGATTTAATTAATGGGTACAGAGCAATGTTGAGAAAAAGTTGCAAGTTAAATTGAAAGTGGACATGTTAGGAGGGAGTATGTGATGAGAGCGTTGTCAATCAATTTGGCACTGGAGAGACTGTGCAAGGCTCACGGGGGTAGAATTTTTCTCAACATGGGCTGTGCTTATTAACACAAATGACTGTTTCTACAGGGAGAGATACATTTAAATGGAAGGGGGCACAAGAGTATTTGCTGAAGCTATCAAGGCAGTGTTAGCTGGGTCAGAAAACTGCTAGCCTGGGAGGGATGTACAGACATAGATGAATGGCTGCAGGCAGAAGTTAAAGGGATTCTTGCACTGCTTCTATTCAAACCTGCAACAGCCTGGAAAGCAAGGTGTTGGGGATTTCAATGGAGTTCCTTGAAGAACAAGCAAATATACAGACTTTACTAAGAATAACAACAGTTGCAAATAGACTTGAATGTACACTAATGATACTAATGATAGTAGTATAGTATAAGTAAATGAATTTCATGAATTTTAATTACTGATCAAATCATGAAATGCAGATATTGTGAGGATATTGGAGATATGGTGTTACTCAAATAGGAGGGATTCCGAATTTGAATATGGGTAGTACAATGTCTACAGAAAGGACATAGTACATAGTATTGCTTATTAAGCAGCACCCTTTGGGGGGGGGGCAACTCTGCATTTGTATATGCTGTGTTGCAGTGGAATCTCTATACTGCAACACTATACAGAGATAGTATAGTGTTGGTCTGGTGTTCCTCCAGCAGTTTAGCCACAGGTGTATTAGGGAATATAAAGGTCATCCTGAAAAAAGGCCTCTGAGGTTGGGCAAATTCATATTTTAGCATTAAATCAGCTCATACACCAACCATAAGAATAAGTATTTACTGTAACTAAAATATTTACAAAATAAAATAAATATTTACAAAAATTGCTATTAAATTATATACATGTGAAAAACATTAAAACTGTGATAAAATCCTTGAGATAAAATACACTAAAATAAACTGGATTAAAAGTGATAAAAATCTCTGGAGCTTTCAGAAGCATCGGCTTCCTTCCTTGACAGTAACAAAACTTCCTGCAGCAAGTCCATATATAACAGGCTCACGGTACTGATACATGTGGTGCAGTCAGCGCATGGTCTGAACTGGAAGCGGAAATAGCTCGGGAATGTGTTAAGCAAAACTGTTCATCCGTACTTAGGATGATAGTTTCAAACAGAGGATGCATATGCATACCTCTGTCCCTATTCATAATATTGTGGTCGGATGAACAGATTCGTAGGCTCTCAAGCCATTTACAGTTCCAGAACCCATGCGCTCGATTCACAATAACCGCATCCTCTGGGGAGATTTGATGCTCCCAAAAATGTTCGGCCACAGCATTTATTGTAATCAGCGGTTTTTATAGCATTTGCATGCTCCCCCAGACAATCCTTGAGCCATCGTTTTGTCTCGCCCACATAACATTCCCCACAATCCGGATATTTTATTCTGTATACTTACACCACTACTCAGGTCCTTTGCTATTGGGTCTTTTACCTGAGACAACACTGTGTGCAACCTCCGCCCGGGAAGCTGCACACAGCGTGTTTTATAACCCTGCAAAACTCTAGCAAGATGATCAGTAACACCCGGATAGTATTGTCAGGGTATTTGGCTAAATTGATTTCGCCTATAGTGGGCCAGTCCAACTATGTCATAAAAGTCAGTAAAGAATTTGTGAATTTTGTGGAAGATTTGATTGTAAATGAAAACGAGAGCATGATTTCTTTTGATGTGGTGTCACTATTCACATGCATTCCAATTAAACATGGAATATATTGTGTTAGAAAATCTTTGAGTAACGATGTCTCTTTGGGTAATAGATCACTTTTAAATGTAGAGGATATTTGTTCTGGTGTGGAACTTTGTCTGGCCAGCACCACTACGGTGTACCAAGGCGTTATGTACAAACAGGTTCACGGTACAGCCATGGGATCTCCTATTAGCGCCATCGTGGCCAATCTGGCCATGGAGGAGTTAGAGGACAGGGTTTTTAGTGGATGTCAGTTTCCCATAAAGAAATGGAAAAGGTATGTTGATGATACCTTCACCGTGGTCCAGAAGGGGAGAGAGGATGATGCACTCCATTGGCTTAATAGCTTCTCCCAATTTATACAATTTACCTCAGAGGTGGAGACAGGAGGTACCCTTCCTTTCTTGGATGTACTGGTCTCTAGGATAGGCCATAGACTCAAAACTTCTGTGTTTAAAAAACCTATGTGCAGAGGCCAGTACACCCATTATAGTTCAGCACAAGCTGGGCAGCATAAGAATAGTGTAGTGAAAGCTCTACTAGATAGAGCAGGGTCACACTGCACTACCTCTGAGGACAAAGAATGTGAAATTAGATGAGCCACAGCAGACCTTAGAAAATGCGGATACCCCCAGAGACAGGTTTAGTAGAGTTGAATAGAGTCTAACCGTCAGGAACCGTTTGTTCCTGTGGCTACTGCATACATTCCTTACTATCCGGCCGTTACTGAGCATCTTGCTAGAGTTTTGCAGTGTTATAAAACACTCTGTGTGCAGCTTCCCGGGCGGAGGTTGCACACAGTGTTGTTTCAGGTAAAAGACCCAATAGCAAAGGACCTGAGTAGTGGAGTAGTATACAGGATAAAATGCCCGGATTGTGGGGAATGTTATGTGGGTGAGACAAAACGACGGCTCAAGGATCGTCTGGGGGAGCATGCAAATGCTATAAAAACCGCTGATTACAATAAGTCTGCTGTGGCTGAACATTTTTGGGAGAAGCAGCATCAAATCTCCCCAGAGGATGCGGTTATTGTGAATCGAGCGCATGGGTTCTGGAACCATAAATGGCTCGAGAGCCTACAAATCTGTTCATCCGACCACAATATTATGAATAGGGACAGAGGTATGCGTATGCATCCTCTGTTTGAAACTATCATCCTAAGTACGGATGGACGGTTTTGCTTAACACGTTCCCGAGCTATTTCCTCTTCCAGATCAGACCATGCGCCGACTGCACCACGTGTATAAGTACCGTGAGCCTGTTATATACGGACGTGCTGCAGGAAGTTTTGTTACTGCTGAGGAAGGAAGCCGATGCTTCCGAAAGCTCCAGAGATTTTTATTGTTTTTATCGCTTTTAATCCGATTTATTTTAGTGTATTTTATCTCAAGGATTTTATCACAGTTTTAATATTTTTCACATGTATATAATTTAATTTAATATAATAGCAGTTTTTGTAAATATTTATTTTATTTTAATTTGTAAATATTTTAGTTACAGTAAATACTTATTCTTATGGTTGGTGTATGAGCTGATTTAATGCTAAAATATAAAGGTCTCTTGCATGGGGGGGGAGTGCAAACCCTGCATCAAAGCAAGTGCAGAATGGTATAAAATCAACTTCTTCATACACCACTCATTCTCATACAACCAACCATAACCATTTACATTAATAGAACTTAAAGAATCATTAATTGGATCTTCCAATAGTGCTGCAGGCCCAGATGGTGTTCATTATGTTATGCTGAAGCATTTACTTGAATAGGACTTGTGTATCCTGTTAATTTCGTATAATTGGATCTTCTCTGAAAATGCTTATCCTTCTTCCTGGTAACATTCTTTCATTATCACCATACCAAAACCAGGAAAAGATCCCTCCTTTGTTCAAAATTACAGGCCAATATCTCTTACAAGAAAATTATACCCACCAGCTGTGTGTGTATAATTTTCAAAAGAATGGTTCATCCTGGAGTCACAGCATCTTCTGCCAGATCATCACTATGGCTTTTGGAAGAACAAATAAACCCCAGATATGCTCATCAGAGCTGAATCTCATATCAGCAATACCTTTGTCAAGAACATCTAGTCATGGTCAACTGAGACTTTGAAAAGGCATTTGGCACTACCTGGCATCATGGTATTATTATGAATCTTTTTCCTTCTAGGGCTAAGCAGCTATTTGCCTGAATTAACTCAATTTCCTGCTCCTTCATTCTTTTCGGGTCCAATATAAAAACAATCCTCTGCATCCCACATTCAGAAAGGAGTCATCCAGGGATTAATACTTAGTTCAGCACTATTTAAAATTTGAGATAGCAACAACTGTTGAAACTTACATGTATTCAGATGACCATTTAATGGACATCATCCATTGGCCACTTTACTATTTCCTATCGGTCTCAAAGTATCTTCTTCTTCCAGTCATATAGCTCCCTGAGGAGCTGTTGTGGCCACCAACAAATTCCTCCAACTGCATTGATCGTGTGCTATACAAGCAGCATCGCAAAGTGTCATGCCCAGAAGTTCACTGATTGCATCCTTCCACCTAGTTGCATTTCTTCCTCTGCACCTCTTCCCCTCGGTTTTGCCTTCCATTATATTCTTCAACAGAAAGTTTGCCCTTCTTACTATATGACCAAAAAACTTCATTTTTCTTTTGTTCATTCAATGAAGAAGAATTTTAGGCCTGCCAATTTTATTCAATACCCACTCATTTGTTCTTCAATCCAAGTAAGAAATATGCAGTATTCTCCTGTAACATCACATTTCAAATGCCTGAATTTTCTTCCTATCAACTCTTTTCAGATTTCATCCTTTACATCCATAAATGGCAAATGGAAAAATTAACGAATCAGTGATTCTCAGTTTCGTCTTTAGGGGCAGAACATGATCTCTCCATAATTTTATCAGATCAGTGACCAAGGTTTTAGCAATTGCCTGTCATCTCTTTGCATTATTTGAGCAGTCACTATTTTTATTTATTCTTGACCCTAAGTAATCAAATTCATCAATTTCTTCGATATCTTGCCCATTGGAGAGCCCATCGCTTGCAAAACGACGGGTTCTCCAACCTGAATTGCAGGTAATCGGTACTCCATTCTCACTTTAATACCTTTATATTTCTTAGACTGATATTAAATAGCAAGCTAAATTTCCAAGCTCACTTCATTTAATAAATACTTATCTAAAGCATTGAATATACTTTAATCAGTCTCATCCACAGGGAGCTGATTGGTATACCTTACTACACCTCTACAAGTCTTTAATCCGTTCACATCTAGATTATGGTTTTCTGGTGTACGACTATGCTAGGAGAAGCACATTACAATGACTAAATGTCATCCAGCACAGTGCTCTGAGGACAGCCCTGGAAGCTTTCCAAGGCCTCTCCAGTCTAAAGCCTTTACACTGAAGCACATGATCTGCCATTACCATTCCACAGAAAAACAATGCTATCTCACTATGCTGCTAAGATCCGAAGTCTCCCATCTCAACCTAGTTGAGAGTACCTGTATAATACCCAGTGGGATTCCTTTTATGAGAGTAAACCACGTGAAAACTGACCTGCATGTTTCAGACTTGAAGAACTTCATACTTGGAATGTGATTTAAGTGACATTTCTCAGGACACAACTCTTCCCATGCCAACCTGGTTATATGTTCAGTCCTCTCATGATGACCACTTTCTCCAATGGGAGAAGAATATTTTATCTTCTTCCAATATCAGACAGTTGCATGCAGCTCATTCTACTCTCAACTCCAATGCCTGTGCAATATACACTGATGGATCAAACACTAACAATGCAGTAAGTGCTGCAGAAGTTTTCCCTTCATTTACAGTTACAGCCTCATTTCTAACCACATGTGGTATCTTCACTGCTGAGCTGTATGCCATAAAGCTAGCCCTTGACCAGATTGTTGAACATTCTATTTCATCTGCCCCAATCTATGCTGACTCTCTCTCTCTCAGTGCAGTTGTGCAGTCTTTGCCATAAGGGAAAATTTCTCTTCCTGTCATCCTATACTGAAAACTATTCACTATCATTATTCTTCTGCAGTGAGCCCAATCAATCAGTAACATTTTGTTGGACCCTGAGATATTCTGGAACTCCAGAGGAATGAAAATGCTAACCAACCTCTTACCACATTCTCGCAACACCTTCAAGTTCCTTATATGGATTACAAGCAGTGGCGTAGCTACCATGTAGTCAGGCAAGGCAATTGCCTCTAGGCCCGGGCCCTTCAGGGGCTCGACGTCTTTGACTGTCTCCTGTTTTTGCAATTTTCATTAATTAAATAGGGGCCCGAACATGTTCTTTGCCTCCGGGCCCAAAAAAGGGTAGCTACGCTACTGATTACAAGCCTATAATTCACAAGGCCTGTTATGAAAACTGGTCACAGATCTGGAAAAGTAAAACTAATGACAAACTTTACAGATAAAACAAGGTCCAAAGTTGTGGCTCTCTCAATTCAGACAAAACAGATGAGAAGTGGTGTTGGCAAGGCTGAGAATTGGGCATACTCATATTATACACCTGTTTTTGTTATTGAGAGAAGATCCACCCCCAGTGCACATCGTGTCACTCCCAACTTCGGTCTACCATTTTCTTCTAGACAGGCCTCTTTACTTATCCATCCATTCCAGCACCGTTCAGTCATACAGCAGATTGAACAAAGCCCAAAGTTTATCCCATTTCCTTGGAAATTATGCCAGTATAGAAGAACTCTAAACATCTTAAATACTGGCCTATATGCATGTATATCATTCAGTTATTATAAAAAATAAGCTGTTTCTTATAACAACTGAATAAACACAAATAAACACAATTCGGCCTCAGTAATCCTTGCGTCATTAAACTTCATACCAACAACAGCTAAGTCTGAAGTATGGAGCTGATTGTTATCATTGTCATGATAATGCAATACTACATGAACAGTCTTTTTCCTATCTAGTTTCAATACACTTAATTTTTTGCCTCAAAATTTACGTGAAGTTCAGTATTTTTTAATTTGTTATCATTTGTTTTAATTTGTTATTTTAAATATTAATATTTTCCTATTTTAATTCTACTGCAAAACACTTAGAGTTGGATTTATTGTCAAAAATACAATTAAAATTAAAATTTTGCATAAAAACATAAAACTAACAAAAATTCATTATCACTTAATTTTACATTATTTTTTCTGGTTTCCTCAAATACATTGTTATAACAGTAACACAATTTTACTGTAATTTCATTGTGCAAATTGGATATCCCATAAATTTAAATTGTGGAAGAAGAGAAAAATAAGAAAGAAAAATTATATTATAATAAAAAATCTAGTGAGAATTTGCATGATGCTGTGCAGGAATACAACAAATCTGTTTATGAGAAATTATAAAAATTATTTTACTCTTTGAAAGTAGCTTTATCTCTTTTCTTATTCTGATAGCTATATCTCTTTAAACATTCACATTTATTTTTCTTATACAGATAAAATCAAAGATAGATTTATAAAGAGATTTTCCAGTTTTCAAGAGCTAAGACATTATGCCATCAGTTCAGAAGATGTTGAACTACAAGGCAGAATAAGGCTGGTGGCTCAGCATGGACATTCAATCCCAGATTATGTGAAGATAATTTCAGACAAGTGTAGATATCCTATTCATATGGCTAGTAAGTATTAATATTATATTATCAATATATTAATATACAGTTGGATCTCATTAATACAAAGTTCAAGGGACCTAAATTTTCATTTTTTGTAATAACGAGGTTTGTAGTAACAAGGTCCCCCAAAAGTGTCAAAATTTTACCGTGGGTTTTTTTTTTTTTTTTTTGGCACATACTATATATCTAAGAATAATAATATCAAAAATAAATTAATTAATTAATTTAAATTAATAAAATAATAAAAATAAAAAATAATAAAAGCTAAAGCCTTGTCTAACAATACAGTAATAAGAATAACACACTTTTTAAAGATTTTATTTTATTTGTAAGATAAACTAAGAGAAAAGCAATTAACGTAAATGAAAATATTGTACAGTATATATTTTGATATATACAATATTTTAGTATCAAAGTTACAAGGATTAATCTTAATATAAAAGGAGACATGCAAACCATTAACTTTTTGATAAATTAATCTAATTTAAAGAAAGAATCCAATGTTCTTTGCACAGTTTTTGCCCTATATGCATTTTTAACTACAGCACAGACATTATCAAATGCAATAGTCGTTTCTTTAAAATTACTGCAGGCCAATACATTCTCTATTATGCTCAATGCATTTTGATCATCTTTTTTAGATTGCAGTGTGTATGCTTCTTCACTTTTGCTGTCACTGGTAACAAAAACATCATTGTTTTGCTTGGTGCTCAGCAGCTCTTCTGGTGTTGTGTTGCTGTGGTAGAAACTACATCATGTACCTTCACAAACTCTTCAAATTCGCCAACAAAATCTATATGCTTCTTCAAATTCCCCCATTCCTCAATGTTGCTATCACATTCGTCTGCTGGACCATGTTTTTTCGATGATATTCTCTCCAAAGCCACTCTTTCTAAAGCAGTTGATTATTATACTTGATGCAATACTGTCCCAAGCAATAACAAGATTATGGATAGCTTCCAAGATAAATTGTTCCCTCCTTCCATGTTGAGGATCAAATACCCTGTCAGGCAGGCTCTATATGCTGTCTTGTGGTTATAAATAATGCCTTGATCCAGTGGCTGCATAAAACTGGTGGTGGAAGCCATATATTTGTCAACTTAAGTGTCTCGGCAGGATGTGCTGTACGACGATATATAATCATCAAAATGTTCCTTTTTTCTGAAGCCATTCTTCTGTCCACTTTTGATAACCAAGACTGAAAAATTTTGTAAGCAAAGCACTTCTATTGACCTCATAATCACAGTTGTTGGTTAACTCTGGATGTTGTCAAAATTAGTAGTTTGACTAATCAATTTGCATTCTGCATCAATGTTTCAGGGTCATTTGGTTCACTGTTCCTTGTATCCCTCTATTGCTCTCCCACCTCTGATATTGCTTAGCATCTGCATTACCTGGATCATGTTATCTCTCTTGTTGGAACTTCTTGTTTAGTAATCATGGCTGATGTCAATGCTAAATCCAGTTTCTGGTTCTCTGGTGCTGCTAACTCCAAGGAGGACTTCTTGTTATCTCATAAATTTTCTGTTCTAAACAAATTGGGTATGCCCTTCAGTTTTAGTTTTTTAAATGGGGAAGGCAACATTGATATTACTGTCACTTCTCAGTATATTTCCTTGCTTGTTGCTGATTTGTGGTTGAGGAACCTCTAGTGACCACTAGGCTATCTCGTTTTCTATAACCTATAATGACAATACATTTAGTCTAATTCTTCTCATTAAAGCAAATTCTGTGGGATCGCTTTGAAAAGTTGGTTAACTTCTTTAAAACATCCTACAGATAATCCAGATTTACCTTCCTGAGCATTGCCAAATTCATATTGATAACTTTACGTACTTTTCCATGGTTGCTATTGGTCCCTTCTCTCAAACTGAAGTTAATCTTGCTGTTGCTAAAATGAATAGCTCCAGCTGCTCTGGTTTAGATCGTATTTAAGAAATTTTCATTACGCAGTCTCATACATTTTGTCCAACTGTCTTACCAACATTATAAATAAATAAATAAATAAATTTTCTGTTTATACTCCGGGATGACCAAACGGTCAGAGGAGTTCGCAAGATAGATTGAATACAAGAAACAGCATTGTATTCAGCAGTCACGGGCTTGAACCCCGGTCACTCAAGGCACATGTACTTATGCACCCACACGCCTGACCAGTAGGCTACAGCAAACTAATATATAATTAATGTTTGAATGAAGGCCTATTTATTTCAATTTGTCATACGGTCTTATTGCCCTTCTGCCCCATCTACATTGACTTTAATGGTGCATTCGTCTTTGGTTCCCCATATTTATTATATATTTTTTTTCTTGCTCAGTTGCATCACGCATCTTGTCCAGTCCCTTTGTATAATCTAACTAAAAGCTACTTTGAAGATCAATCTGTTACTGTTACTCTCAGGCCTCAACCCATCAGTCAGTCATCCACAAGGTTCAGAGTTAGGTCCATTTACTTGGAACCTTGTCCTGGATGGGTGGCTCTCTAGGACTGCTCATAACATCCCTAAACTGGCATATGCCGATGTTTTCACGCTGCTTGTAAAAGGATCATCTCATTCCTCAGTTGAATTTGATGCAAATGCTGTTATGACTGATTTATCTCAGTCGTGCACCATCATCAAGTTGTCTATTTCATCAACCAAGATTACAGTGATGATGCTAAAGGGATTGCTTGATCCTTCCCAGCCTCCAGGGGTTAAACTTTCAAATAAGTCCCTGTCTTTCATAGGTAGGGTCTTTAGTGATATTTTTTGAACATACACGCACACACAAAACTTTTATCTTGTTCTTATACTTTAGTCTAATGAATGAAAAGCAGCTTCAAGTGAACACTTAGGCGCCTCCGTAGCCAGGTGGGCAGGAGCGGCAGTGCATAGCACACGCTTCTTGATTAGACCGGGGTTCGAGCCCGTGACCACCAAATACGGAGGATGTGGAAAGGTCAGAGAATGACCACCGCATATACCCGGAGCAATATGGCCTTAGTTGCTAATGCTCCTAAAAACAAAACAACAACAACAAGTGAACACTTGTTTTCCTTATTTGTCATATGTGTGGCAAAAAATGGTGAAACTTCTACAAACTGTGAACATTAAATTTTTTTTGTAAACTTGAAAGTCAGTAATGTGAAATGCTCATTACAATTTACAAAGATGCTATGACAAAAAAAGGCAGTTTTTGAGCAGGTTCAAAGGTTTTGTGGAGGACCTTCCTTTGAAGATGTAGAAAGAAGGCAGTTTCATGTCAACATTCCAAAATGATCCAAACATTAATGAAGTCCACACCTCATTTGATTGGAATGATAACTGGCCATTTGAGAAATTGCCAAGGATATGTCCCTTTCAGTTAGTTCAATTCTGGACATTTTGAGTGTGGATTTGGGCATAAGGTGAGTGAGTGCCAAGTTTTTTCCCTGCATTGTCGCTCAAGATCAAAGACATTGTCTAGTTGCCATTTCATCTGAGCTTTTGGGAAAGCTGTATTGGAGCCTGTGTTTTTTTATTTTTATTTTTTTTAACAAAAATTATGACATGCGATATGCCTTGGGTGTATGGATATGGCCCAGGGACAAAGATTCAATGCCCCACTGAAAATAGCTCATCACTAAGGCCCAAAAACGGTGCAACAGTCAAAATCACTTGTGAAGGTAATATTTGATCGCAGTTTTAAACAACTATGAAATAGTGTTAATCAGAATTTGTTCTGTGAGGTGTTATTGCTAATGCAGCAACCATGAAGTTTTAAAATGGCTAAGAGATGCATCCTGCTGAACAACCTGAAAAATGGTGATATGGCGTGTCACACATCACTCACCATCCAGAAATTTTTAAACAATAAAAACATTCCCATCATGCTGCACCCACCTTATTCACCTGATCTGGTACCATGTGATTTTTGGCTGTTCGCAAAATTAAGACAGGATATGAAAGGAAAGCAATTTGAGTCATTTCGAGAAACCCAACCAAATGAAATAAATAATAATTTAAGATATTTCTTGAATGGAATGGAATGGTGCATAGGTAAACTGTTGTTTGGAGATAATAAAGCACTCAAACCAACATTGGTATAATTATGTTTATTTCCAAACTGGAAATATGTATGTATTTGAAGTTCTTGGGACTGAAGTGACCCTTTGTGATGGTGATATTGCAAAGACAACTGTCACTGAAGAAATGGTAAGAAATTACTACAAAACATTTGACACCATTATGTATAATTTCCAATTCAAAAATAAACATAATTATACCAACATAGGCTTGAGTGCTTTATTATCTTCAGACAAAACAAATAATTCTTGAAATCATGAAAGATTTCCAAAAAAATATTTTAATTGGTGGCAGACACGATGGAACAAATGAATGGTTGCAGAAGGAATATTCTTATATTGAAAGAATATTAACAAAGTAAAATCATTAAATCATTGAATAAAATTAATTTTTTTGCAACATTATTAAACCTTGTGTATAAGTTTACTGTAAAAAAAAAAAAAAGAAAAGTTTTAAAAAGGACATTATTGTGAAATACTTGCAGTATGGTTTATGGGACACTCATATGTGAGGGACAGTTCATATGTGAGTATTATGAATATCTTTTTTATCCTTTACTGGTGAATAAACTATCAAGGACATACAACACTAAAGTTAAGGATGCAATACAAGATCTGCATAGATATCAAATTACAAAGGAAAATTACAGCACGGTTTTGTTAATAGCAGATCATGTCTGACTAAACTAATTAGCTACTACAAGTTTGTTGGTAAAGAAGTGAATACAGGGAATAACTTTTACATCACATATATAGATTTCAGTAGAGTTTTTGGCAAAGGGGAAGTTACTACTTTGAATAAAGGGGTGGTTAAGTTGTGAGACAGAGTAGTTATAAAAGTTATAAAGTTATAAATGAACATACTCCTCATGGACTAGTGTTATGATTGGAGTACCACAGGATTCTGTTCTGACTCCTTACTGTGTCTAAAATTCATTAATATTTCAAGTTTAATGTCTAAGTTTGCTGTTGATACAAAGATGTGCAGGGTAATTAATGGTAATCATGGTATGCTACTTCAAGATTTAGATAAATTTTTTGGATAGGCTGAGTAATGGTAGCTGTGGTTTAACACCGGAAAATGCAGGGTCATGCAATATGGAATAAATCTACAATCTGATATAGTTTTCTTGGCAGAACTTCTTTGAATTTTGTTTTATTATTGTGTTATTGTTTATTACATCATTGTTAAAAACTGTGACAAAGATTATATATATAGGAGATAAATAGGCAATTACTTCATTATATAAAGCAGTGGTCACGTTGCACATTGCATCTTCAACATTGCATACAGACTTGGAGGATCCATTTTAAGATGTGGACTTGTTGGAAAGGGTACAGAGTAGAGTGACAAGATTGATTAAGGGCACAAAGGCTTATTCTTATCAAGAGAGACTTCAGTTTTGTAATCTACACTGTTTGGAAAATGTCTGAGATGGTCTGAGTAAACTAAATGCCTTAAGAATTTTTATGTTTAGCCACATGATACATGTGGGACATGAATTTAAATTGATAGGGGATAATTGTAGACTGGGGCAATATTATCCAATAGGCACAGTAGACGGTGCTTAAGGCTAAGGCCCACAAAAACTAAAGGGCCTATGAAAAAAAAACTGACCATGCTATTTTTTTCTTTGTGTGATAAAAACTGTAACAAAGATTAGCATGAACTGTTTGAGATTTTTTCTTCATAAAATCACCAATGATATCTTCAGATGATGTTTTTTTGCAAAATCACAATCTCATTCTCAATAGAGGTTAATGTAAGGGATGAAAATTGCTGTTGTTCCACGATTGATTGGAGACAGTTTGGCCCCCCCCACTTCCCAGCTCTAGCTTTGAAAAAGAACACCCCTTTGCAGTTTGCTCTCAGAGTAGCAAGATACATCATTAGAGTGCAAATGAGTAGCATAAAAGCATGAACACAACTTTATTTCAGTCAAAGTATACACAACAGTTGATCCATTTACTGTGTATAGCAAAGGAGAAGAAGAAAATACAATACACCTAATTTATAACAGTATAATAAACAATAATATAACTCTAAAACAATGTGATAAACAATAACACAATAATAAAACACAATTCAAAAGTATTTACAAGATGTTTTTACTATTTACATTGAAATACTTACACTATTTTCAAAGAACATAAAAAAAGATACAATACACAGATGAATTTCACAAAAGAGGCAATCAATAAATGGCTGAAGTTGCAGAGCAACAGTAAGCTGTAGCTTCTGTTTCTGGCCTGCTGGAGTTTGTGAACACTCATAACTGCAGTTGAATACACCAGCCATATATGACTGAAACTTTATTAACATAAATTAAAAAGAATAATAATAAAATAAGACAGGATAAATTTTTGCTAATTTTCCAGTCTTCATGTGGAGAATAATTCCCATGCTCCTACAGTAACGATATCCTGCTAATGTTATTTAAGGGTTTCACTTGATAAAGGAGGTGGTCACCTTTGAAAGCTACGGTTGTTTTATCACTTTTATTGATTTAATTTGTAATATTTGTATATTTTATTTTTATATATTTATCTATCATTTTATTGCTTTACAACTCTACAGTTGTCAGTGTATTTTATTTTTACAATAAAATTTTATCCTGTCTTATTTTGTTATTATTCTAATTTAATTTTAATTTAACATAAATCTATTTTAATTTATCTTAATAAAGTTTCAGTCATATATGGTTGGTGTATTCCATTGCAGTTATCATGAGTCAGAACTTTCCCAACCCAAAAGGCCTATCTGAAAAATGAAGTTTGTGAACAGCCTGTAAGAATTCTTTGAAATTTTCAGTTAAATCCAGCTTGGGTTCATTGGCAAGGGAAGTTGCTCAGTTAAGAAAGCTGTTCTGATGTATTTCAAGTTGAGACCTGGAAATATGAAAAGTAAGCTGTTTTTGTGTTTCAGCAACTGGAATAAAAGGCTGTTGAAAGCAGTCTGGTCCCTCTGATGAAGTGATTTGCTGGAGATGATTCAAACTTCTATATCAGTGAAGATCCTGATATAGCAGTTTATAAGATCTTGTAAAGCTCTGCAAGTTTCCAGCATCTCCAAATGGAAACAATTGCACGCCTGCTTGTTGAAGATCCCGTGGTAGAACATAGGTCCTCTTCTAGTAAAATAATTGATGAAATTCCTTTGCACTTGTTCCAACTGGTATTTCAGGTGACAGGTGTGTGGATTCCAACGTGGAGAGACAAATTCAATGATAAGTAATACCATTGACTTGAAGAGAAGAACATGCATGTTTGTCTTTTAATAAATCCACTCTGTTTCCTCACCTGGCAACTGCATTTCTTATGTAGTTATCAAATTTACAGTTGCTCACAAAACCCCGATATCTCTGACATCCAAAACCATTGGTAATATCTGAGCCATCAACATACATTTAAATGTGGGGTGACTTTTCTTCTTAGAATCAGCAAATGAGAGATAACAGTATTTGCTTGCTGAAGGTGATTAGCATCATTAGCATTGTTCACTGTCCTGAAAATTTTAACATGTGTGTTGATCAAGATGTGAACTTCATTATTATGAATTACACTGATAAAGTTGTTAATAAAGGTGCTGAAGAGTAGGGAACCAATATACGCTTGAAGGTGGAGTGACTTAGAATCAGCAAATAAGAAAGAACAGTATTTACTTAACCTTGTGAGACACCAGTCAGAGGAGAAAGGGACTTTGAAGTACTACCTTGTAAGATTTCATAATTTCTTTAGTTTCTGAGGTAACTCATTATCTATGTGTGTGTGGAGACCCAATTATTCCACTGTATGCAAGTCTGGCACTAAGCAGGTGGTATGGAACTTTGTTAGAGACTTTGGGGCAAGGTCCATGTAAATATGTACTTGGCTGCCACAGTCAACCCTTCCAATAACAAAGTTCCAGAAAGAGAGAGAGTTGAGGTTTGTGATCATGGACCTACTTCTTATAAAAATCCATGCTGTACATCTGTGGTAAATGGAAAGAAATAGGCTGAAAGATGTTGGTGAATGATAGTATCAAAAATCTTTGCCAGAGAGTTCAGGAGACTTATGGGGTATAAGTCTCCTGAACCTTTTAACCTTGTTGTTCTCAACCCTTTGTTTTAAACCTTTTAACATTGTTGTTCTTAGGAATGGGAGGGGCATTGGCCTGATTGTGTGTAGAAGTTAAAGATATGGAGCATTATCTGGGCAATTTGAAGCATATGCTTTCTCCAGAAGATATGTGGAATCTGTCCAGCAGAGAGTTCATTTGTGATTTTGGAAAGCACAAAGACCATGCCCTGAAAATTAATTTCGGTAGTATTAAGCACATCCTCCTTGATGATGAGGAAGCTGCAGATACCTGCTGTGTTACAATTATTGTTAGCATGCCTGGAAAAGAAGTTAGCAAAGAGCAATGCCTTTTCTGGAATGAAGAAAAAAAGTATGATCCTCAGTGTCTAGAAGGGGGACCACCTTCTGGTCTCTTTTACATTCCTTTCACTGTTCCAAAAACACTTCAATTCTCCCTTGGATTCAAGGCTGTCTTCTACTGATTTCAGAAAGCTTACATATTGTCAGTTAACGAGCAGTCTGATTTCTTCTCTGAGCTCAATGAAGCATGGATGATAGTGGACTTCTCCCAGTTAATCTGAAAGGTTTTTTGCACTCTGCCTATAGGTAGATAAGTTGTTCTTGGATTTCTGTTGAGAACTGTATAGTATACTTATTTTTATGCCTCTTCTGCCTTTTGAGCAGAGGGAATAAAATCAAAGACAGCCTTGTTAGCAACTTGGAGAAATTCCTCAGTGATCCAGTTGACATCTTTTACATATAATAAGTGGTCCCAGTGAAAATTTTTAAAAACTGCAACCAAGACAATCCCAATATCTTTCTAAAATTGAGACTTGAAGGATAGTCTTGATGTTTGAAACCTGTTGGTATCTTAAGGCTACAGGAAAGTGCTTTATGATCGGATTGAATTAAGGAAGGAATTTCATGTACAACTGTGAGTAATGAGTCAAAGAATAGATTGAGCTGTGCTGAATTTCTGATATTGCCATGGTTTGAGTAAATCCCACTTGATCCATTAAATTCTGAAGAAATTTTGCTAGATAAATGAACGTTGAAATTGCTGAAGATGAGCACCTTCTGAGAACTGCGGATAAAAGCTACAATTCAAGAAGAGACTGCCAAAGTTTTTCATCCTTTGATGTTAGTGGCTAGTTTCTGAAACTGTTGTTGCCTTTGGAAGATGCTTAGAGGAACAGATAATCACAAGAGATGAATATGAGGAGAATCATGTTTTAAGGCAGGGGTTCTTAACCTTCTTAGTTCCATGGACCCCTTCTCAGAATAATATTTTTAAATGCATAAAATAAAATTACAAAAAAACCAATTTAATGAAATAGTTACCAAAATTAAAAAAAAAAACATTATACAGTAATATATGTGTTTCTATCTTAACACATCGAATAATAATCAAATACATTTAAAATACAGGTGATCCCTGCTTAACGCTGATAATTCGTTCCGTAAAAACAGAGCGCTAAGTGAATCCGCGCTAAGCGAGCGCCACATTCCCATAAGGTAACATATGTATTTGTGAGTTGCGGTCGGTGCCATAGGATATTTCCTAATCAATAATAAACGGTAGTGAAAAGATGCACAAATATCGGTCAAAATGTTTAATATTCAAATATTTGTACACATAAAATATTCTGCATTACATACGTATATAATTATGTGGTAACTACTTACGTATCAAAATTAAACTTAAAATTCCAATTAAAATTATGAATTTAATTGATCTAAATTGATTTAATTTAATTAATGAATTTAATCATGAAAAATGTGTCAATTTTGGGTTGAACTTTGGCCCTCTTCCAAATAAACTAAAAGGGGTTATTAATTTTAAATCCCCCGCAGCATTACCACCTACAATAAAGTCAATCGATCCTTTGCCGCTTTGAAACCTGGCATGTTTTTTTCTTCTTTCAATATGAAACTTCTTTTAGGCATTCGTTTCCACAAAAGTCCTGCTTCATCTGTGTTAAAAACTTGTTGAGAAGTATAACCCATAATATCCCTCTTCAATAATTTTAACAAGTTCTTTTTTGAAAGTTTTGGCTCCTTCTGCATTTGCGGCTTCTCCCTGGATTTTAAATCTATTCAACCAGCCCTTACTAGTTTTAAATGGTTCCACATTTTTTTTTTTTTTATGTGAGTTTTCTTGAGATCATCGTATTGGCTAATCTCTCTCTCTCTCTCTCTCTCTCTCTCTCTCTCTCTCTCTCTCTCTCTCTCTCTCTTTTTTTTAATAATATTTAACTTAACTGAATTTTGCATTGGATATTATCTTCAATAAAATTGGTTATTCTTTCCATTTCAATCCTAATAGCCGGCCTAGCCCTAATTGCTTGCAGTGGAATAGCTATCTTTCCCGCTGCTAAAATTAATTCTTTATTTTTTTTTATAATTGTTCTTACAGTTAAACTTGCAAGTCCTGAATTATGGCACACATCTTGTCTTTGACCAGAATCGATTTGCTTCAAAACGTCTAATTTAATTTTCAAATTCAGTCTTTTTGTTACATTTATAGTCTTCGTACTGCGCTTAGACGTTGTTGCTTTTTCATTCTTATCGGCCATTATTAACTCTTCGAAAATGTAACTGCATTGATTGCATTAATTATGATACAATGTTCAAGTAAACTGTCCGTTTCGCACGATGTCTAATACTGTACTGAGTAATGACTAGACTTTGGATAAATGCAAATAATGCAAATATTACAAGCAATATATTTGATCATTTTTTAAAATGTTGATCTCGGAACTACGTAACAAGTCACTGTACTGCAATTAAATTAGCGTGCGAGAAAATTTCACTGAGCGTGGGAAAATTTCTCAAGTCGGTGTGGGAAACATTTTAATTCTGTTTTGCTATTCATTTTCAAGCTATCGACTCCGTCAAATGAAACGATTTCGTTAAATATGCCAAAAATGCAATCTGTAAAAGAGCGTTATAGTGACCTGTGACAGTGTTATAGTCAGATACGGATTATAATATAAGAACAGCGTTATAGCGAATCAGCGTAAAGCGAACCGCGTTATAACGGGGGTCTGCTGTATAGGAAAGTTGAAGTTAAATTTTATTTTTCAAAGACATAAGTGTGAAGACTGTTGTTGTTTATCTTGAATAAGAACATTAAACTGTGGTGTGGTATTTGACAAGACAACACACATGTCATGTTGGTCATCTAATCGATTTCGATTTTTTGTTTTCATTGTTACAAGTGCTGAAAATCCCGATTCGCACAGATATATTGTTGCAAATGGTATCAAAGCTTCCATAACTCGCTTTACAAGACAGGGATAGGCTTCTCTCGGGGAACACCAGAATTCTCCAAGGCTTTTTGAGGTAAACTCCAATCGTAGTAAGTTTTTTGACCTAAGATCAATGAGTTCATCTTTGGTTAAGTCAACATCTTCGATACAGTTTATATCAAAAAGGAAAGGATTTCGGATCCATGGTTCAATTTTCATGCCTTCAAGATAGAAATAACTTTTAAAAGAGTTCTGTAATGTTTCCAAGTGTTCGCAGATATCTCTTTTCAAAAAAATTGAGAAAGAAGTTTGCATTTCAACTACAACTTGGTAAAGTACTTCCTGAAACAGTGGAAAGTTTGCAAGAATGTCGATCTCTACTCTCTTCTTCCATATTGGTAACTTAGCCAAGAAAGCTTGTAATATTTCAGTTGCATCCATAGTGGTGACTTCATGACCTTGAATGGAAAGATTTATCTCATTCATATGGTGAAAAATATCTGCCAGGTAAGCCAACCCATGGATAAAATCCTTCCTTTCAAAATGTTCCAAGAGTGGGTTTTCTCTTTCTTCCAGAAAAAGTGAAACTTCTGCCCTTAGTTCGAACAAGCGCTTCAAGACTTGTCCTCTGAAAGCCAGCGCACTTCTGTGTGGTTGAGAAGCACTTCATATTCTTCTCCCATTTCTTGACAAAATCTTTTAAAAATACGATGATTCAGAGAACTTCTTTTGATAAAGTTGATAACTTTTATGGCTGTTGACAATACTTCTTTCAGGGTTGTTGGAAGAATCTTTGTTGCCAGTGCATGTCTGTGTAAAAAAGCAATGAGTGATGACGACTTGAGGAGCTTCTTTTTTCACTAAAGTAGCAAAACCAGATGTATTACCAAGCATCGCAGGAGCTCCATCAGTGCAAAGAGAATGAAGTTTTCCTTTCCATTCAAAGTTTCGCTTGTAAAAAAAAACTTTTTACCATTTCGAAAACGTCGACGGCCTTTGTAGTTTCCGAAAGAGACTCACAAAATAAGAATTCTTCTTTGATGGCGTCAGCATGCACAGCGGACAAAAACAAGGAGCTGGCTACATTGAGAAATGTCTGTAGTTTTATCCAATTGCATACTGAAGGAGAATGGCAAGGCTGCCATTTCCTCGATGATCTGCTTCAAAATATTAAAAGACATATCAACTATTCTATAATGTATTACATCATTTGACAAGGGAACAGCTTCCAGTTTTTTTCTCTGTTCCAGTCCACAGACCAGTTCAACCATTTCCAGTGCACATGGCTTTACTAAAGTCTCTCCAATAGTGTGGGGCTTCTTTTGCTTGGCAATCCGGTAAGCAACTTTATAGGATGCTTCAAGAAAAGGTTTTCGTGAAATGGCAAATCGAAGTTTGGGAAGTGTCCCTGCTTTTTCGAACTGAGATTTTTTCGTACAAATCGCAGCATCTTTAGATGCATTTTCAGCATGGACAGACTTGAGATGGTCTTTCAGTTTTGCTGGCTTCATACTTCCGTTTGCAAGAATTTTTCCTCAAAAAACACTGCGGTATTTGAGTCCCGTCACATTCATTAATGCAAGTGAAACCAAATAATACATAGTTTTCATCATACTTTCTTTTCTTCAACATTTCAACTTAAATTTGGTCTGTAACAAATGTTAAATAATTGATGTAAAAATAATTAATGTAATATTAGCAACTAAGAAAGACATATACGAAGACTGTATGCATCGACAGACACACTGTGGGTGTGCATACACGCCTGTAGAGCCCGTCACCACCAAATATGGAGAATGCGGAAAGGTCATGGAATGACCACCGTATATCCCGGAGCAATATGGCCTTAGTTGCTAATGCTCCTAAAAACCAAATAACAAATAACAAACACGCCTGTAGCACTGCAGGGGCCTCCACCGTTGGACCAGTATACACACACATTGCAGCGAAAAGGTTAAATTACACACTTCAACTGTTATCTAAACCGTAGGACATGTTTGAACATACCTGGTTTACACTCGTAGCCAGCGTGTCTATTCGTGTTAAAAGTGGCCTACTAGGTGCTGATTTGCCGGATAGTTTGCCAACTACGTCGCACGATAGTCTGTCCACAGCAGGACTGCAATCAAGTGCGATATAGCGGCAGGTCTAATAACTGCCGTAATTTCAAAGTAACGATGAGCGTAAGCAATTTTTCGAGATATGCAATAACTATAATATGATATGAAAATATCTGTTATTTCTATTGGTGACTACAGATACAGCTAATACAATTGTAATTTATTACATACATTCATAAGTGAAGGAAATTAATGAGTTGATTTTTTTCCCATCCAAGTTCACGGATCCCCTGAAATCCTTCCACGGACCCCTGGTTAAGAAACCCTGTTTTAAGGGCTCTAACATCAATCGTGATTCCTAATAGTTTTTAGATAATGCAGTGTAGTATTTAGTTTAGAGGCTGGGAGTGGAGCCTGCAATGTGGAAAAATCAACTGGTTGAAACACTGAATTCTTGTCATGGCTTAATTTTACATCTTCTGAAGATGAGAAATGTGAGTGAGGTGGGAACAGGATGTGAAGTACTAACATGTGAGATGTGTATGAAAGTGGAAGTAAGAATGCTTTTTGAATTGTTGGCACAAAGGAAGTGTTCCCAGAAGAAGGAAAACTGTTTTTGTATATAAGAGTGTTGCGATGTTTGTTGCCACTGATCACCAGCAAAGTTTGTTTCTGGTTGCATGATGGTACATAACAAGCTTTAAATCAATTCTTTTTTTAGGCTCTTTTTCAGTGTACATTAGTGATAAGGTGGGTTTTTTTTTTTTTTTTGGAATGTTTTTGCTCATTCATGATTGTTGTTAGAACACTTAGCTGTTGTTAATGGCATTAAATTGTTGCTGCTACTTTAAACATTTTTAATTTTTTAAGAACAAAAGATAAGAACATTACAATCAGCACACTGATCAAATCAGCTGTTAAGTACTGTCTTGCTATCTGAAAAAATTATTAAAGGTAATTTTGATTGCTCATGCACCCATTAGAAATAGATATGCCTATAAAAATGTGCATTCACCCTATTTTAGACTAATGTCCAAAAATTTTCCTTTAATTAAAGAATGATTGAATGAGTTGACTGTTGAAATAAATTACCACCTGCTCTTGTGAAGTTTGAAGGTTTATCAAATTTGAAGAAAGGTTTGGATAAATACTCCAGAGAAATAAGTAAATAATGTGAGGGAAGGTGATATTGATTGCTTTGTTTTATTTTAAGCTGGTATTACATAAGCTGCTCCTTATCATTTTGCTGATACTAATACTAAATTTTATTATTATTATTATTATTATTATTATTATTATTATTATTAGCTGTATGGTGCAAGGAAGCCTGAAGCTTATGCTGCACCAACCAAAAAAAAATTCCTGAGTTACCCTAAGAGAGAGAGAGAGAGAGAGAGTCGGAAGTAGAAGGGAATCACCAAGAAAGAAAAGAATAATGATATCCAGCTCAGGACCCTAGGTGTGCCAAGCCCATACTCACCAGATGTGAGCCCCTGGGGTTGTGGCTATGTGTCTAGTCTGTCTCTGAATCCTCAGGCCAGTATTGGGACTGAAGAATACTAAGTTGGAAAGAGACCAGAAATGTACCTAGAGTGAAATCTATTGTAGGTGCTTAGTAGTACAGTCAGTCCTCATATAACACGATAGTTGTGTTCCTAGAAACCCTCGTGCAATATAAACAACAGGCCCTATGGGAAAAATAGGGTTAGGTGCCGACCACCCAAGATTGAACACACATTTGTAACCAAAACATTACCAAACACAATAAATTAAAGTCGTATTTTATTACGACTATTACGTAATAAAATATTGCTAATGCTTTTGCTTCTATCATAAGCAAACTTGTTTTTTGTTTGATTTTCTATCCAAACAGATGACAGCCGTTCCATCTCTTCTAATTCTTTGTGTCTTAATCTAATGGATTTTAATTACACTTTGAGTTGTTCCTGCTATAAAAGTTGTTTTATTTTCTCTGCATTCTTTGTAATTCTTGGCGTTGCCTCATTTAGGCCTGTAGTCCGTGCAAATATCACATGGTCTTTCATTTTGCTCAAAGCGTTTCACAATTTCATATTTTTTATCTATCAATAGAGGTGGACTGGCCACAAGCCTTACCAGGAAAACCACGGTGGGTCGGAGGCCGGTGTGATTTTGGCCATAAACGCTAGTATGAGGCCACTACAAATTTTCCCAGGTAAGAATTTTTGACCCAGTCTGCCTCTGTCTATCCATATTGCTTTTCTTTTTCTCTCTGAATCTGTAGTGTTTTCACCAAGACGCTTCCTTTTCACACCTTTTAAGTATTTTACTCATTTTTAGGGAATAAAGCACAATTACAAAATGAGGAGGCATGCTTGATACACATAATTGCTGGAACAAACTTCCATCTGTCGTTGTGGAAGTTGATAGCTTGAATAAATTTAAGGAGGAACTGGACAGGCATTTGGAGGGAATGGTGTGATTTTTTTTTTTTTGGCTGATGCTGCATAAGCTCATACATTTGCTTTCTTGCATCACATGCCACTACTACTACTACTACTATAAACAAAGCTGTGCATGTGTAGCAACTGAATAAACAACACCGTAAAGGCAAAGACAACTCTACCTCACTAGCTCACATTTTACTAAAGCACATTTCTGGGGGTTACTACCATAAAACAATAAAAACAATTTCCAGTTGCGTTCCTGCTAGTGGAATCTGTTATAAACTGGTAGTAAACTCGATCTAATTGCATTTGCGATAATACCGACAGCAGGAATTTTATGTTATTATGGTGAAATGCGTTTCCCCTTCACTGATATAAAAAACATAAATATATTTTCAGAATCTTCTCCTCATTCCTATCGTGTTGCTTTCAGTTGGGGTGATTCCGGTCCAACTGCCATTTCTTGTAAACACAAAGGCGAATCGTGCATAAGCAAATTCAGTTTGTGTTATATACAATATCGTTCCCCTATTTATAAATTGTGTATGATCAAATTAGTGTAGTGTAAACACGTGTTATATGAGGACTGACTGTACAGGCAACCCCCATATAACACGGTACTTCTACAACACAAATGATAAATTGTGGCAATCCTCGCACAACACAGTATTTATATAACACAGTTTTGCTTAGAGAATTGCAGCAAACCTTGCAAAACACAGCAGTTTTAAGCTTTTATGTAGGGGAAACTCTGTGTTACGTTAGATTGTGTTAGATTCTGTGCTATTGAAGTTATCCTTGTTTGAGACCATAACAAATTGTGACTTTGAAGCATGCAGTTCATGACTTTAAGGTTTTTGTAAGATTATTTTTGGTGTTTTTTGATTTTTTATAAATTTTTCCGGGTATGTATTACTAAACTTTGTTCTTAAGAACCGTATGTAATAATTTTGTTGTGAATCCAGCTCTAAATTATGCCTAAGGAAAGTAAAAAAGTACTGCTCAAAAGAAACTATTTCTCTAGAATCAAAGATACAAATTTTGGATCATCTTAAAAAAAAGGGGAAAAGGTATCATACATTACAAAAAGTTTAAATTTAAATGAAGCAACAATCCAGACGATAAAGAAAAATTAACAGAAAATTAGATTAGAACTGCTGTTGCTGCAGGATCTTTCATTTCTGCAAATATGACGGCTCGTCCTTGAGCACCAATTGAGAAAATGGAAAAAGCACTCAGTATTTGGATTAATGATAGTAGTAAAAAAATGGATTCCATTAGACAGCAATACAATTAAATAAAAGGCACTAAAAATTTATAACCATTTAAAAGAAAATAGAGAATCTTCTGTTAAACCAGAATTTGTTGCCAGTAAAGGTTGGTTTGAGCGATTTAAAAACCGTTTCTCATTACATAACAAGAATTTAAGTTTAAGGAGAAAGTGCATCAGCTGATAATGAAGCTGCCAAGAAGTATACGGAGAAATTTCAAAAAATTATTGAAGAGCATGGATACACACCACATCAAGTTTTCAATGCCAATGAGACAGGTCTTTGGTGGAAAAAAATGCCCAACAGAACATTTATTTTAAAAAAAGGTAAACTGCACCAGGTTTTAAGGCATCAAAAGATCATGTAAGGTTACTTATGCATCAGAAGATTACATGATAAAACCTATGCTAGCTTATAGATTCTCTAATCCTCATGCAATGAAAGGTGTTTAAAAACAACATGTTACTGGTATATTGGAAAGCAAATAAAAAAGCTTGGGTAACTGCCGATTTATTTAAAGAATGGTTTCTAAATTGTTTTGTGCCAGCTGTGAAAAACTAAAGGGGAAAAAAAATCTAGATTTCAAAGTTTTATTACTATTGGATAACACACCAGGCCATCCAAAAGATTTAAGCCATCCAAACTTTAAAGTAATGTTCCTACCATCTAATACAACTTCTTTAATTCAAGGCATTATATCTACCTTTAAACCTCATTACATCAGAAAATCGTTACAATGTATTTTTGAAAAAAACTGATTCTGAATCTATTGAAGTGATGGAGGTATGGAAACATTTTTCAGTTGTGGGCTGTATCGGAATCATAGCTTTGTCGTTCAAAGAAGTAAAATTGTCAACATTAAATGAGTGTAGAAAAATGTATGGCCAGAGTCAGTTCATTCAGGAAATATGATTAAAACGGAATCGGTGCAATAGTAGAACTTGCTAGGTCAGTAGGAGAGGAAGGTTTTGATGATATGACTACTGAAGACGTTCAAGAATTACTGGTAGAAAAAGAGGCTGGCAAAGTGCATTTGGTGGAAATGGCATCAGAGGTAAACCAAATCAATTCAGAGGATGATAGCAGTGCAGATAAATTCTGAAGTTCCAAATTTTAAACTAAAAAGCATACAGGAAGGCATAAATTCAGCTGAGAAATTAGAATCTTATTTTTTGAATGCAGATCCTTCGACTGAAAGGAGCACAAAGTTCAAAAGAGAACTTCAAAAATGCTTAGCTCTATACCATGAAATTTACAAAAATCTATCAAGCAAAAGCAAACAAACCCAGATTACTGATTTTTTAAAGGTAACAGAAGATGCACAAAATCTAGATGCTGCAGAAGAAAGTTCAGAAGGTGAAGGTATTCTGAAACAGAAAATTGTTTGATTGTGCTTCGCAGCGATGAAGAGGAAGAAAATTAAATCAGTGTACATAATTTGACATACATATCACAGTTTATAAGATGTTTGTTCAGTTATTACTATTTTTAATAAAAATTAAGTTTCCAATAGGTAAAAAAAAAATAGTGTATTTTTGTTAGCTTTTTGGAACGTAACCTCCTTTTTGTACTGGTTCTTAGTCCTTTATAACAAGATTTCGCACTACACAAGATTAAAATCTCGTGTAGGAACCTAACTGTTGTGTTATATGAGGGTTGCCTGTATATTATATAATGATAATAATCCTAAAGTAAACTAAATTTTCATAAAACTCCCACGCAGAATCTGTGTTCCTCCCCGTAAGACTGTATTAAAAATAAGAATTCTAACAGGTAATACAACTACAAAAAAAATTGCATTTTACAAATTGATACACATACACGATGAGATGGGAATGGAAATATGAATACTGATAATCTATACTTAGTTCTTTCAGAAGTTATAAAATTATAGGAATTAAACAGTTCTTGGAGCACCACCAGCCAAAAAAAATAAATTATTTAATTCACTAATGAAGTAGAGATATTAGAGATACTGAATTTTTTTAAACATATCATAATTTATGATTAAGACTACTGTTTTTATTTATGAATATATGTCAATAATGAAATGTGTAATCAGCTAAATTTTTAATGGTATTTCAGATGTGATCTTCTCTACAGCTCATAAATGTAAAGGCTTGGAGTTTGATACTGTTTGTATAATGAATGATTTTACCATTGGCTCAGTTCCATTTGGGAGTTATAATAGTGAATATAGTAAGTATTTTTATTGAATAATCTTACCTTAAAAGAAACCTTGTTTGATATCTGAAATTTTGCACCTGGCATTAGATTGGTATATGGGCATTATATAATTTGCTTGTATCCATTCCTGAAAAGGGCAACATCACTCCCATCCAATTATCTTCCCATTGTACTTACCTCTACTCTTTCCAAAGTAATGGAGAAATTAATGAACCACCAAATCAGACTACTCCAAAACTTTCATGGGATCACTGATTGACAATATGGATTCTATCAGTCCTTATCCACTTATGATGTATAGGCTTATGTTACTCACCTTTTGATAGATCCAGTGGAAAAGTTTTGGTTAAACTTGAGTGTTGCTCTAGAAATTTCTAAGGTTTTTGTTCATGTTTGGTACAAAGGTCTCTAAACAAGCTCCCACCATCTTATGGATTGGCAACTTTTTTTTTTTTTTTTTTTCAACTGGGTATCCAGTTTTCTCTCTGCAGATGATGGTAGATTGTTCTCTATCTTCTAACTTCTCCACTGATGCTGGTGCCCCAAGATTTGGTTCTTTCTCTCACTTTTTTCCTCTTAAATATTAATCAACTTCTACCACTGACTGGAAATGCTATCCATAGTTTTGCTGTTGATGTTGTACTACATATTCCACCTTCCAGATTGAGAAATCTTACTCTACACAAGCAGCTTCAAATTCTTGAATATCCTCCACCAATTCCTTAAATGCCAATCTCAGGTAATTCTCCAATGGGGCAAATAAAAATGCAGTTAAGCTTCAACCCTTCTAAAACTCAGTCCTGTCTTATTTCTCATTAAAAAAAGAGAGAGAGAGAGAGAGAGAGAGCATGTCGTAACTTGTAATCTCTCTTTGCATGAGTGCATCACAAATATTGCTTCTTATGCATTAAAAAAAAACCTTGGTTTTCTTTTTCACTCATTACTTTTCATTATGCATTACTTTTCTTATAAACAACTATTCACTCTGTACAAATCTCAAATCCATCCTGCTGTGAGATATTATTCCTACATCTGGGGTAGTGCTGCCAAAACTTCTCTCAAGCTTCTTGAATCCATTCAAAAGAGGTCAGTCAGGTTAATTAATGACCCATCTCTTACAAAATCCTGTCTACCCTCCCTCTCTCTCATATGCTGCAGAGACATTCTGTTTCTGCAGCATACCTTGGGCACTGCTCTGAATTGTCCCCTCTTCCAAACCAGTCCAAACACATGTTGCAGTCAGCATCCATTCATTGTCCAATTCCAAACTTATAGAACCAAATGTTTTTCTTCCTTATTTATTGATACTAGTACTACTGGTTTTAATAACTTTCATGTTTGGGGTTTTGATTGAAAAATTAAAATAAAATAATGATAATTGTTGACTTCTGCTTAGGATCATGGATAGTCTTGAAAAGGGTCACTATGCAATAGCACTGTTTCTATACTTATCTAAAGCTTTAAACTTATAAAATTCTACTCAACAAACTCAACAATCTTGGCTTGAGAGGGAAAATTAACCCTTTCCTTGAAGATTACCTTACTGATCAGCCATTTGTCATAAAAACAAATCAGTCTTATTCGGACATTTATTATTTCTCCAGGGGAGGAACCCCAAGGCTTACTTCTTAGACCTACCCTATTTGTTCTTTACATCAATGAATTTCTCTCTCTTCTTTCATCTTCCTACCTACCTAGTAGTGTATGCTGATGATATTTCCATTCTAATCACAGATAAAGACCCCAACCAGCTTCAACTCAAAATCTCTGCCTTGATCTCTGTAATGCCTAGTTGGCTTCAAAAGAATCAGCTTATACTAAATCCAGAAAAATCCAAATATATGGTGTTTGGAACGAAAAATAAACCACTAAATATTGATTTTGAAATAATGTACAAAGGAAAATAACTCAAAAGGGTGAATGAAACCAAGTTTCTGGAAATCTGGCTAGATGATAAGCAAAGTTAGGATAAACAAATGATCACCTTATGAAAGAAGACTTCATCACTAGCAGGAATACTCAGCCGAGCATCTGCCTGGGTGTCTCCTTCCCTTCTCAGACTAGTATTCCTTTCTTTCATTCAGCCTCACCTCACCTGTGAAATAATTTCATAGAGTACCATCTGTCAAGAAAATGTTGCAAGAATCAACTCCATTCTCAGTCAATGCGTTCATTCAATTTTGTGCTTTCCCTGGAATGCATTGGTTACTTCGAGATACCAGGAAGTGAGACTCCTAAACATCTGCAACTGCTACAGAAAACTGAGGCAGTCTTTGTTTACAATGCTTTGAAAACACCAAACTTTCCCCCTCTATCTTCAGATCCTTTTTCATAACAATAGAAGAAGAAGAAGAAGAAGAATAAATATCATACAATTTAAGAAATGAAGCAAACTTGAAGGTTCTGCTTTTCAGAAAATCCATAAGACAGAAAAATATAAAATACAGAGGCACTAAAATCTGGAATAATCTTCCTGAAAATATCAAAAATGCAATTTCACTAAACCAGTTCAAGAAACTACTAACTAAACATATCACCAGAGAGGTGTGATTCAAATTACCTTCCATTCAACTCCTGAACTTTAAAAACATTGAGGAAATGCATTACCGATATGGAAATAATATAAATTTGTTAAAGGAACAGTTGTCAAAAAAGTTTGTAATATTCTATGCAGACATTTCATCATTTTTTCTTTCATAATTGTAATTATAAAAATGTTCAAAATGTAATAAGTACAGTTTGCAAGAACCACATAACACATGATTTTTTTTTTACTTCAATCCTCCAACCTGGAGGGACGTGGTTTTTGCAGATCTCTACAATGAAATGTGCAAAATTTCCAATTTATCCATTTAATAATACCGGTAAAACTTCAGAATTGTATGTTTTTATTGCTATTCATATCTTTTTTCTAAGGGAACACCCCCCCAGAAAAGCCTTTGGCTTATGTGTTCTCCCTCCTTTTTTGCTGTTATTTTCCAACAAATGTAACATGAAATAGAGATAAATAAATTATTTTTAGTATTATAAATAAGTGTTTCCCTCATCAATATATTGCCATATCACATTGCTTTATTGTTTTCTCAGTATAACTCTTAGAGGTAGCATGCAATTTAACTGCATTTGTCATTTTGTGTGGATATAAATAGTTTTCTGTATCATGAATAACTAAAATTTATTGCTTCCAATAACATCAGAGAGGGTGAGAAGGCGGGCATATCTGGTATTACAGACTACTCTTTGACATCATTAATTTCTTAGGACATTAATTTCTTTCCAGTGTTAATGTACAGCTTACTCTAAATCTAATACAAGTGTATTAGATTCCTCTAAATCAAATTTTAACTTAGATAGAGATTTTGCAGGTTATTACTAAGTATCGGTAAGGGTATCCATTCCACGTGTTTTACAAGTTTTGCAGCTCCAGCGAATGGAAAATTTTTTAAGCTATATTTAGCCGCTTTAATTGTTATATTAAATTATTTTCTATAAGTAGCTGATAGACCCATTCAAGCTCCTTGGTTTATTCTGAATTAAGACAGTGAGATTTTGGAAGTTAATTAATACTTAAATGTCTGTAGATTTACCGTTCGTAACTTGCTGCCATTGTTATACGATACAACGTTATATCCCGAACTAGCAATTTACTGATTAATATTACCAATTAATCAGTAAAATTTATTAATCTTGTTAAACTTCATTGTCAATTAAATTGTACTTTTTAACTAAATACATATAATGACTTAGATTTTACAAACGTAACATAATTAATTAATACATAACTTGATATGGAAGTTATATAACGGAACTCAGAGATAATACTCGATACTGAAAAAATATATATAGATATATAGTGTTACACCTGCATTGGGATACAAGTTTAGGGCTATAATTTTGTACTGAAATTGAAATTGAATCGAAATCATGACTCAGACCAGAGCAGCAAAGCAAAAGGCTCAAGCTAATAGGAGTGCTGTGGCTCAGGGGAGAACTAAGAGGGGGGGGGCAGTTGCCCTCTGAATCACAGCCTTTTAAAATGCACTGCTTGCTTGATGCTTGTGGAGAAATCAGGTATGGGACATGATATTGCCAAGGGGAATGTCTTTGTGTGTGCGCGATGTAAGGAATGTGAGGAAATCAGGCGACAACGCAGCGTTGTTATGGGCCTATATCAGAGCTTGAAGGACAGGGGTGGATGCCCTCAAAGGATCTAAATTGAGGGCCCATCAAGCTCTCAGCTGCCCACATCAACACCAGAGCTTGCACTTGATCATCATGCAACACAGTGGCAACCCCCAAGGCAGAATGCGCTGGTCCAACAGGAACTAGTAGTTGTTGGTGACTATTGTCAGGGAAACGGGCAACATATTGTGTAAAAAGGATTGTGTAAAAAAGATTATACACAAAAAAAGGGTCAGAACAGGACCAGGGTATGTCTGCCAGGGGCAAAGGTTGATGACGTTGTAGAGCGGATATCATCTTTTAAGGGCACAAAAGGTAATATTGTTGTACACATTGGCACTAATGATATTAAGAGTAGGAGACGGTGGAATTACTTAACAAGTACAAGTCACTGTTGAAAAAAAGACGTGAATTAGGGTTGAATTTGAAAGTGTCTGCAATTCTGCCCAGACACGATAGGAGGGAGTATATGATGAGAGCCTTGTCAATCAATGCGGCCCTGGAAAGATTGTGCAAGGCTCAAAGGGTAGAATTTTTTTCAGCCTGGTCTATACTTGTTAACAGGAGAGACTGCTTCTACAGGGATGGGATACACTTAAATAGAAATAGTGCAAGAATATTTGCTAATGCTATTGAGGCAGTGTTAGGTGGGTCAGAAAACTGCTAGCTTGGGGGAATACAAGGAGTAATAGATTAACAGTAGCCACTGGCAGATGTGAAAGTGATTCTTGCACTGCTTCTATTGGAATGAGCAGCAGCCTGGAAAACAAGATACAGGGTATTTCAGAGACTGCTGGGAGTCATTGTGATACAAGTAAACACATGGGTTGTGTTAGGGTAGCTAAGAATAGGAACAGGTGCATATATACTTGCGTTAACACCAATGCTAGGAGTTTGGTAAATTAAATTTGATGAATTTGTGGTATTGCTTAAAACATCAAAGGCAGATATTGTTGGGATATGAGAGACGTGATGTCACACAGATATTATTATTATTATTAGCCATATGGTGCAAGGAAGCCTGAGACTTATGCAGCACCAGCCAAAAAAAATTTCCAAGTTACCCTGAGAGAGAGAGAGAGAGAGAGAGAGAGAGAGAGAGAGAGAATCACCAAGAAAGAGAAGAATGATGATATCCAGCTCAG
Organism: Mastigoproctus giganteus; assembly: GCF_048544385.1. Taxonomy (NCBI): domain Eukaryota; kingdom Metazoa; phylum Arthropoda; class Arachnida; order Uropygi; family Thelyphonidae; genus Mastigoproctus; species Mastigoproctus giganteus. The sequence continues at coordinate 70,894,502 of NC_143578.1, read as the reverse complement.
GACCCTGGGTGTGCCAAGCCCATACCCACCAGATGTGAGCCCCTGGGGTTATATAAGGAATGCAGAACTGGAATTTGGGGAGTACAATGTGTACAGGAAGTTAGACAGGATAGGAAGGGAGGAGGGGTTATGCTATTAGTTAAGAAACACATAAAATCCAAGGAAGTGAAGTCAGTCGACATTGCTGGATAGTGCAGTGTCGAGTCAGTTTGGTGTGACATAAGCATTGGGAGATCAAAATTGAGAGTAGGAGTGTGTTATAGGCCTAATGACTCTGATGAGTATAATAAGAAACTGTACAGGGAGATAGAGTGGGCCAGTAAATCAGAGAATCTTATAATGGGGGATTTTAATTTCCCAGATATTGACTGGAATTTGTGGGTTGGTCACTCAGACACTAGCAACGCTTTTGTGAATTTATTGGATGATTGTTTTCTACATCAGCATGTTCAGGAGGCAACTAGAGGGAGTAATACTCTTGATCTGATTATCAATAGTGATCTTCATGCATTAAGAATCAGCAGATAAAGAAACCAATAGGTGACAGTGATCACAGTGTGCTGAAGTGGTATTTACTCAAAGAGGTAACTACCATCAGGGGTAAAGGGAAGGATTTTTTCTTTCGTAAAGGCAACTACAGTGGTCTGAGACAGTATTTAAATTCTATACGGTGGGACCAACCGATGATGTTACGAACAGCAAATTGAAAATGGGAAGCATTCAAAGAATTTATCTTGGAAGCTACTAGGCTTTACATACCAACTAAGAAATATTGTTCAAGGTTTAGGCCTAAATGGATGTCAGATGAACTAATGAGACATATGGCAGAGAAGAAAAATGCATGGGATACATATAAATTAATGGGTGACGTGAAAGCCTATGATAGATATAAGCTGGTCTGTAACCAAGTCGCAAAGGAGATTAGGCAGGCAAAGGCAGATTATGAGAAATCTGTGGCAAAAGATGCAAAGAAAAACAGCAAAGAGTTCTTTACCCATGTAAACTCTAATAGGAAAGGGATGAATCAAATTGGCTCAACTGTGGATGATCCTGCTCAGGTGGCTAACAAACTAAATGAGTATTTTGCATCTACATTTACACATAAGGTGTTATTCAGGGAGGGGAATGCCAGTGGTGAGTTAAACTCTGGCAGTGAGCTAGATGATTTTGTAATAACTGAGAGCAAAGTGGAAAAGAAATTGTTGAAGATAAACATAAAAAAGGCACCCGGGGTGGATGGGATCTATCCAGTTATAATAAAGAGGCAGCAAAGGAAGTAAGCAAACCCTTAGCCATAATTATGAGAGCTTCTTTGGGCTCAGGGGAGGTACCCATAGACTGGAAATGTGCAAATGTGACCCCAATTCATAAAGAGGATCAAAGGGCAACACAAGTAATTATAGACCTGTTAGTTTAACTTCTGTTCCAGGGAAATTAATGGAGGCACTGGTTAAAGAAGCACTGCAGTATCATGTAGACAAGACTGCAGTTATAACTCGGACACAGCATGGTTTTGTTAAGGGAAAGTCTTGCCTGACCAATTTGATTGGATACTATGATGTGGTCACAAAGGAACGGGATGCAGGGAATAACTTTGATATCATATATTTGGATCTTAGAAAGGCTTTTGATACTGTTGCACATGGAAGACTGCTGAACAAACTGGAGCAGTGTTGCATTGGAGGCAAATTGCTGCTATGGATAAAGGGATGGTTGAGTGGGAGAAGACAGAGAGTTGTAATCAATGGACACTGCTCATCGTGGATTAATGTTATTAGTGGAGTCCCTCAGGGTTCAGTGTTGGGTCCATTGTTGTTTTCTGTATTTATAAATGATATTGATGATGGTATATCAAGCTTAATGTCCAAGTTTGCAGACGATGTGAAGGTTGGCAGGGTTGATAAGGACACTAATGACAGTACGCTGCTGCAACAGGATCTAGAAAAGCTGAGCAGATGGGCTGAGAGGTGGCAAATGAAGTTTAACATTGACAAATGTAAAGTACTACGTATGGGAAGCAGTAACCCGAGACTAACGTATCAACTCTGTCGTACTACACTGACAGTGGTAGAGAACGAAAAGGACCTGGGGATAATTATGCAGGCAGATATGAAGTTTTCTGAGCAGTGCAGACAGTCTGCAACAGTAGCTCATGGTGTCTTGTCAATGATATAGAGGAATTTTTCTAGCAGGGATAAGGAGGTGATTATCCCCTTCTATAAGGCAATGGTCAGGCCACACCTTGAGTACTGTATACAAGTCTGGAGGCTTCATTTTAAGAAGAATGTAGAGCTGTTGAACGAGTACAGAGAAGGGCAACAAGGTTAGTGGATGGAACAAAAGGTTTCTCTTACGAAGAAAGGCTTAAGTTTTGCAAATTACAGTATCTGGAGACTAGGCACCTCCAAGGCGACCTGATTGAGGTGTATAAAGCCTTGAATGGACTGAGCAGGCTGAATGCTGATGGGATTCTTCCTCTTGCTCAGAATGATCACCTGAGAGGGCATAAATTCAAATTGAGGAAAGACAGATGTAGGATAGATGTATGGAAGTTTGCCATTAGCCAGCAGGTAGTTTGTTGGTGGAACAGACCCTCATCCTTTGTTGTGGAAGTTGATAGCCTAAATAAATTTAAGGCTGAGCTGGACAGGTATTTGGAACGAATGGACGGGTGAAATGGGAGTGTTTTTTTTTTTTTTTGTTTTTTTTTGACTGATGCTGCATAAGCTCACTTTCTTGCATCATATGCCTCTACTAATGCTAATGCTAAGTGCCACCCATCTGTTTGCTAGTGCCTAACCGTTGCCTGCTAATCACAAGTAGACATAGGCCATAGGGAAATGTGATCAGTGAGCCACTTCTTTTCCCAGGGCAACTGCTTGTCATTACTAAATAAAAAACTGGCACTGATGAAACAATTTAAGGCCACAGATGAAGAAGGGGGCTAATTTGGATACCCAGTTTCAAAATTTCTTGAGATAAGTGATGCCAAACTCCACACAATGTTTTAAAGATGTCTGTTGATCAGATCATTTTTGAGAACTGCTAAGTGGATTTTTTTTTCTATATTACTGAAAAATTATTGGTTTTTTGTAATCTTTCTGTTTAAAATTAGTAGTGCAGTTAGATCATAAGTATAGCATAGCTTAATTTTCATTACTCAGCTCATGGTAATCTGCTTGGTTTGATGAAACTTATAACAGGTACATAGTAGTTATAAAACTTATAAATTCCGATTAGTAGCTATTCATAACTTAGTATAATTATGAATTTTTAAAAAATTAAAATTATGAGCTTTAAAATGTGTTAAAATTTGCCTAATAAAGGAAAGTCCACATTCCATTCTGTAGTCTTATTAAATTCATGTATTAAAAATTAAAATTAAAACAAGATAACTAAACAATGGAATGTGCACTTTCCTTTCTTAGGCAAGTTTTGACACCTTTTAAAGCTCATAATTTAAAATGTTTTTTAAAATTCATAATTACACTAAGTTACGAATAGCTACTAATCGGAATTTAAAAGTTTTATAACTACTATGTACCTGTTATAAGTTTCATCAAACCAAGCGGATTACTACAAGGTGAGTGCTGAAAATTAAGCTACGCTATACTTATGATCTAGTTGTTACCTCAGAGCACATAAGGAATCCTTAATATATCATCAGTAGTTATTATTTGTGTTATTGTGTTTATCTTAGTGTCGAAGTTTACAGATGATACAAAGGTTGGTAGGGTTGTTAATGACAGTAACGGTAGTGTGCTATTGCAACAGGATATAGAAAATTTGGGCAGATGGGCTGAGAAGTGGCAACTGAAGTTTAACCTTGACAAATGCAAAGTAGTACTGCATATGGGTAGAAGTAACCCCAGAGAAACTTACCAACTGTGTGGTACCACACTTAAGGTGGTAGAAAATGAAAAAGACCTGGGAGTAATTGTGCAGTCAGATATGATGTTTTCTGAGCAATGCAGACAGGCTGCCAGGGCAGGTCAATGATATATTGGAATTTTGCTAGCAGGGAAAAGGAGGTGATTGTCCCTCTGTATAAGGCAATAGTCAGGCCATGCTTTGAGTACTGCGTACAGGTCTGGAGGCCTCATTTTATAAAGGATGTAGATTTGCTTCAGCATGTACAAAGAAGGGCAACAAAATTGGTGAGGGGAATGAAGGGATCCTTTTACCAAGAGAGGCTTGAGTTCTGCAAATTGCAGAACTCAAGACCAGGCACCTGGGCGGTGATCTGATTGAGGTGTATAAGGCCTTGAATGGATTTAGCATGCTGAATTCTGATGGGATTCTTCCACTTGTTTAGATTACGAACCTAAGAAGGCATAAGGGGGCATAAATTCAAATTAAGGAAAGACAGAGGTAGAATAGATGTGCAGAAATTTGCCTTTAGCCAGTGGGTGGTTAATTGCTGGAAGAAACTTCCATCTGTTGCTGTGGAAGTTGATAGGTTAAATAAATTTAAGGAGGAACTGGACAAACATTTAGAGAGAATGGTTGTGTGAATTTTTTTTTTTTTTTTTTGTTAATTCTGTATAAGCTTGCTTCCTTGCATTATTTGCCACAACTAATTGCTAAAATGATAATTTCACAATTTGTATATCTCAGAAAGATGGTGGAGCCTTAATCAGCATGCAGTGGTGTTAAAATCTTTTTTAGCATTTATAAATCAAAGGACTACAAGAAAATTGTCAACATGCTGTTTGTTTGTTTGTTTCAGGATTTGTTGGGCGCATCTGCAACTATGACCATAGTGCGCCAGATTGTCAACATGCATACTAATTCCAAAAGCTACCTTGCATCATGAGTATGCTGGTTCATTTTCTGTACAACGCACTTAAATACTTTTTTAGAACCTTGGTGCTGTGAATGAAGGATAGTGGGGAAGGCTTCATGAAGGTATCAAGACTATTGAAAAATTATACCAAGATAAATGCAACGATGCAGTTATAGTATACTACTTTTGGTGTTTGAAAAGGGATTCATGCAATGAGCACAAAGTGCAAATTCACCTAGGTGCAATAAAAAAACTTAAATGTAGACAGATGATATAATGAGATGATTTAGTGTGTATATTACCATGTGTTCTTAATACTCTCTACTGAACCCTCTGCTGAATGTTCGAAATACATATATTGAGATAATGTTTTCTCAGTAATTTTTTTTCCATCTTGCTTTCTTAGAAATGCTGTGTTTTTTACTGCTCCTCTGACAGCAACATGCTTATACTTTGCTCATTTTAGAAACTGTATTGTTATCCATTAGTCAGCTTAGAATTACTATTATTGTGTTTAACTGAATAATTTAACCAAAATAGGTGAATTTATAATTGATTAAAAAGTACCACTATTACAGACTGTTTTGACCAACTATCTGATGGGATCCTTACTGATATCTCCTCAGATTGGGTGGCCTCGGTCATGCAACCTTTAATGCATTCAGTCTAAATGAGCAATCATATAATGCATAGAAGAAAAACTTCTGATTAAACATGATACATTGAATATAATTCCTGCTATTGGGCTGTGTTTGGCCAAAGCAGCAAATTAGTAGATGAGTACAATTTTTATTTTAACACAGGAGAACAATAACCATCAGATCTAAACATTTTTGATTTTTCTTGTAAAAAATGTTATCCATATGTATTTTGTAGTGCTGAAACATGAATAATTATCACATTAAAATATTGCTATCATGTCTGGTTTTTGAGAAAATAAACATTTTTTTACTAGTTTATTAAATCATTGAACAAGCAATTTCCTTGAGTTTAAAATGTTTTAAATCTTAATTTCTCTTGTATGTTGATTCCCCCCCCCCCCAGTTGCCTGCATAAATGTACAGAAAGCATGAAGGCAAGTGAAGTTTGAACTTCACTTGTTTTAAGCTTGCCATACCACGCCATTTTTCTATGTAAGAAATGTCTTCATAAAACCTTTCCCTATGTTCATTGCTGTGATCACCCAAGTTTGGGAGAAAAATTAAAATGTGAATGCAGAAAATAAATTTTTAAACTCATACTACAATGCACTTCTTTATGCACTTGGAGGATTTGATAACAAGTTTCTCATAGTTTGCTGATCTTTGATTTCCTAAAAGGTTTTGGAAAAATGTCTTGAAAGCATTCCATTCTACATTTTACCCACACATTCATGATATCAAAAGGTCATAACCACTTGTCTGGCTTACCCTTATACAATGTGGACAGAAGTCCATGATATCAAAAGATCATAACCACTTGTCTGGCTTACCCTTATACAATGTGGACAGACATGCCAATAGAAAATTGATTTGCCTATACTGTTCTTCTAATAATAATAAAAGATTAATATGAAAGTTGTATATAATATGTAAGAAATTGTTTCAAAGCCATTCTGAATTAAAAATGATTCTGATTTTTTAAAATATGTAAGTTGGAAAATCTCACTTTATTTTAAATTTGTAAGTTGGCAAGTCTAAATTTTTGACAGTCTGAATGGTTTAATCAGGTAGACATATGGGCTACACCTCAAACCTTAAGCATTTAAGCTCATATAACCTAATTATGTAGAATAGATGTGTGGAAATTTGCCTTTAGCCAGTGGGTGGTTAATTGCTGGACCAAACTTCCATCTGTCGTTGCGGAAGTTGATAGGTTGAATAAATTTAAGGAGGAACTGGACAGGCATTTGGAGGGAATGGTGTGATTTTTTTTTTTTTTTTTTTTTTTGGCTGATGCTGCATAAGCTCATACACTTGCTTTCTTGCATCACATGCCACACTACTACTACTACTACTATTCTTGATTATTTCTCTTATTATTTTTGATTAATTATTATTTGACTAATAATAATTAGTCAAAAATATTATTATAAACTTTATGAAAATAAATGAAATTTATAATCGAAGTAACCATTTGTGTATAAAAAAAAATCTTAAAACAGCTCTCAAGACATTAATAAATATTTGTCATTGGTCTTTCTGCACTGAGCAGTGTTACAGTATTATCATTACCATTAGTAGAGGCATATGATACAAGAAAGCAAACTTATACAGCATCAGACAAAAAAAAAACCACTTCCCATTTCATTTATCCATTTGCTCCAAACATTTGTCCAGTTCTTCCTTCAATTTATTTAAGCAATAAACTTCCACAATGACAGATTGAAGTTTGTTTCAGCAATCAACCACCTGCTGATTAAAGGCAAATTTTTGCACATCTATTTTGCAGTTGGCTTTCTTCAATTTGAATTTATGTTCCCTTAAGTGTGTAATCTGAGCATGAGGAAGAATCCCATCAGCATTCAGCTTGCTCAACCCATACACCTCAGTCAGATCACCTGGCAGGTGCCTAGTCTTTAGAAGCTGCAATTTGTCTTTCTGTAAGAGCATGCCTTTGTTCCCCTCACCAATCTCATTACCCTTCTCTGTACTTATTCCAGCAGTTCTACATCCATCCTAATAAAATTAGGCCTTCAGACCTGTAAGCAATACTAAAGGTGTGGACTGACCATTGCCTTATACAATGAGATAATCACCTCCTTATCCCTGCTGGCAAAATTCCTGTATATCATTAACAAGACTCTCATGAGCTGCTCTGGAAGCTTATCTGCACTGCTCAGAAAACTTCATATCTGACTGCACAATTATCCCAAAGGTCTTTTTCATTCTCCACTAACCTGGTGTAATGCCACACAGTTGGTACATTACTCTGGAGTTGCTGCTACCATGTGCAGTACTTTCATTCGTCAATGTTAAACTTCAGTTGCCACTTCACAGCCCATCTGCCAAACTTTTCTAGATGCTGTTGCAGTAGTGTACTATCATTACTGTCATTAACAACTCTACCAAACTCTGAATCATCTACAAACTTAGATGTTAAACCTGATATACCTTCATCAATATCATTGATAAATATAGAAAACAACAATGGGCCCCCATGGGACTCCACTAAAAACAATAGTCCAGGAAGAACAGTGTCCATTGCTTACCACTCTTTTCTGTCTTCTCCCACTCAACCAACCCTTTATCCATAGCAGCAACTTTCCCTTAATACCATACTGCTCCAATTTGTACAGCAGTGTTCTCCCCCAGAAAATTTTGCCAGCCAGGTGGCATTATGAAGTAGCCAGATGGAAAAGTGTAATACTTCACAATATCATAAAATTTTGTTATTTATAAATGCGACTTAAGTGATTCAGAGCAAAAATTAATTGCATAATTTAACATTATATGCTCCTGTCACATTGACCTCGATCGCTTAGTATGTTCAAATTAATATTGATCGAGATCAGTGAGCAGTACCGTACGGTACCGCAAGAATTGCTTAAATTTTAGTTGGGCCATCAGTTCAATTCATTGGGTGGTGCGCCCATTCAATAGGTCCTGGGGAGAACACTGTACAGCAATCTTTCATATGGAAATGGTATCAACAGCTTTCCTGAAATCTAAGTATATGATAACAAAATTATTTTTTGCATCCAGTTCCTTTGTGACCACATCGTAGTATCCAATCAAATTGGTCAGACAAGATTTCCCTTAACAAACCCATGTTCTGTCCGAAGTATAACTACAGTCTTGTCTAGTTGATCCAGCATTGCTTTTTAACCAGTGACTGTTATTTTCCCCGGAACAAGTTAAACTAACAGGTCTGTAATTATTTGTGTCACACTTTGATCCTCCCCCTCTTTGTGCATTGGGGATACATTTGCACATCTCCAGTCTGTGGGAACCTCCTCTGAATCCAAGGATGCTCTTATAATTATGGCTAAAGGTTTGCTTACTTCCTTTGCTGCCTCTCTTAATATAACTGGATAGATCCCACCACCCCAGATGCATTTCTTATATTTAACTTCAACAGTTTCTCCTCCACTTTGCTCTCCGTTACTACAAAATCATCTAGCTCCGTTAGAATTTAGTAAACTTCTGTCCTCCCCTTCTTTACAGAAATCCTCATGTGTGAATGTAATGCATATGAAGTGAACCAATCTGATTCATCCCCTTCCTTCTACAGTTTAAGGAGTAAAGAAGTCTTTGCTGTTCTTCTTTGCATCCTTTGTCAAATATTTCTTGTAATTTGCCTTCACTTGCACTTTGTGACAATTACAGACTAGCTTATATCTAATATAGGCTTCTGTGTCGCCTGATAATTTTTATGCATTTTCCTTCTCTGCCACAAGTCTCATTAATTCATCTTACATCCATTTAGGCCTCATTCTTGAATGGTATTTTGGTATAAAAAGCCTGGTAGCTTTTAAAATTAATTCTTTGAATGCATTTAGAATTGGCTGATGGTATCATCATAAGTTGGTACCAGTCTATAGAATGTAAAAACTGTCTGAGATCAGTGTAATCACCTTTACGAAAGCAAAACCCACCCCTTTACCCTTGTTGGTAGTTACATCTTTAAGTAAATCCCATATCAATACACTCTGATCACTGCCACTTAGTGGTTCTTTTATCTGCAGCTTCTTAAAGCATGAATAGTCACTGCTGATAATCAGATTAGGAGTATTACATCCTCTGGTTGCCTCTGTAGTGTGCTGCTGTAGAAAACAGTTATCCAGTAAATCCACAAAAGTCAAGTTAGTGTGTAAGTGATCAATCCAGAAGTTTCAGTCAATATCTGGAAAGTTAAAATCTCCCATTATAAGACATTCTGACTTACTGGCCCATTTATATCTCTGTATAGTTGTTCATTGTACTCATTCAAGTCATTAGGCTTATAACACACTCCTACTCTCATTTTTGCATTCCCAGAGCTTATGTCACATGAAACCGACTCATCATCAATCAACTGGATGTACTGCCTTAGATTTTATGTGCCTCTTTACTAAAAGTATAACCCCCTCCCTCCCTCCTGTCCTGTCTGTTCCTTTCTATGCACATCGTACTCCCCATATTCAAATTCTGCATCCCTTATATCTGAGTAATATCCCAACAATGTCCGTATTTGATGTCTTGACCAGCACTTCAAATTCATCAAATATATTTACTATGATCCCATAGGGATCATAGTAAATAAATTTGTATGTACACCAAAAGCATTGGTGTACATGCAAATATGTATGCACCTGTCTTACCTTTAGTTACCCTATCACAGCCTATGTTGCTACCTGTTCCATGATTGCTTCCAGCAGGCCTTGAATTCTCCGGCACCTTGCTTTCCAGGCTGCTGCTCGTTCCAATAGCAGTGCAAGAATAACTCTGACCTCTTTCTCCTCCCCCTCAAGCTACCACTTTTCTGACCCACCTAACGTTGCCTCGATAGTATCAGCAAATATTCTTGCACCCTTTCTATTTAAGTGTATCCATTCCCCGTAGAAGCAGTCCCCCTATTAACAAGCACAGACCATGTTTGTTGTGAAAAACTTTACCCCATGAGCCTTGCACATTCTCTCCATGGCCGAATTGATTCACAAGGCTCTCATCATATATTCCCTTCTATCGTGACTGGGCAGAATTGCAGACACTCAAATTTAATCCTAACTTGTGACTCTTTTTCAAAATTGACCTGTACTTGTTAAGTAAGTCCGCAGATCTTCTACTCTTGATGTCATTAGTGCCAATTTATACAACAATATCACCATTTGTGCCCCATCAGACAAATATGATATCTGCTTTACATCATCAACTTTTGCCCCTGGCAAGCATACCTTGGTCCTGTTCTATCTATCCTTTTTGTACAATATATTTCCTGTTTCTCTGACAATAGAGTCACAGACAACAACTAGCACCTGTGGGACCAGTGCAAGCTGTGGCATTGATATGGGCAACTGAGAGTTTGATGTCCCCCCACTTAAATCCTTTGACGAAATCCACCCTGTTCTTCAAGCTTTAATAATGGCCTACAACAATGCTGAGTTGCCGCCGAGCTCACACAGAGACATCCAACTTGGCAATATCATGTCCCATTCATGATAGCTCTGCAAACATCAGACAAGCAGTACATTTTGTAAGGCTCTGATTCAGAGGACAGCCACTTCCCTCAGTTCTCTCCCAAGCCATGACACTCCCACTAATTTGAACCTTTTGCTTTGCTGCTGTGGGCTGAGGCATGATTTCAGTTTAAATTCAATATAATTAAAAATACTACACTAAACTTATATCCTAATGCAGTAATAACACTATGCAGTGGTTATGCTATGAAGTCTACATTACTGAATGTATATATAGTATTTCAGTAATATGTACAGTATTTCACTAGTAGGCATTGGAAAAATAAAATAACATGCTCATCACTGTAATAGTGATAACATACCAGTGTAAAACAATTTCTCTGAAATTCTTTTGTATTATTCACTATTTTTTTCGAAAAAATAGTCTGCAACTATTTGCATGTGAGCATCACGATACTATTTTTACATAGTAGAACTGCTGCAGTGCTAAGCGAATAACAATGCATTTATTATAACAGACAGTCAGAGGCAGTGATGTCATGGATGCTTGTGTGCCAGTGGTGGAAGATATGTTTTAAGTTAAAACTATTTTTATTTTTGTACAACATAAAATGGCTGAGGTGAGTCAACCTATACTCTGTGTTTTGACTATAGTGTTAATCCAAATGCCATAGGAAGTTTCCTGTACTGCTTATGCAGTATTTTAATAGTATATTTTTAGATAAATTTTGATATATGCTTCATTATTATTCTAGTTTGCGCTAATAGAAATCTTTCCCAACATGTGCAAGTTGAACACACCCCAGACCATTACCGACCATCCACCTGCCTGACCAGTTCCTTGTTGACATGATGAGTGCATAGCTTTGTGCGGTTTCCACCAGATATGCACCCTCCCATCTTCTCGAAATAACTGGAAACGGGACTCATTGGACCAGGAGACCAGTCTCCAGTCATCCAAGGTCCAGTGCCGATGTTCTTTCACCTTGTTGAAGCGTAGGGTCCTGTGTATATTTTTACTTACTTTTTTTTTTTTTTTTTTTTTGTACACCTATTCAAATGCTTCTCCCTTTCCCTTTGTTCTGATATTTATGATAAATAATATATTTTAATGAATTGCTGTGTACTTAGTTTTATTTTTAATTTTACAAATTACCCCTTTTTTTATGGTATAATTCAATCCTCATATAATTCAATATAATTGAAATCTTTTTTAAGTTGATCCTGATGGAGATAGGGGAAGGCAAATAAAATATTTTCATTTGACCTTGATTTACAGGGAATTATTTTTTTGAGGACTGTACTCAGATAAATTAATGTGCAATGCTTCATTTGCAAGCATTTTCACATTGTTAGTTCCACCAACAGGTATTATATCAGATATGTCATTGACACATTATGCTACTACTGAGTGCAGTCTTTTAACTGAAAATTATAAATAAATTTCAGTTTATCTTCTTACACTTATTGGATAAAACAGTGTCTTACTTCCCTAACTTATTTTCATTAAGGTAGATTAGGGAAGTAAGAAAAGGGAAAATAGGGAATTTATTTTCCCTTTTCTTACTTTTCAACATTGGTAGCAGCAGTAGGTCATATCAGGAGTCAAATTCTGTGCTAATTATGGATCCCTACTTTGATGTAGAGTTTGGCTTTTTTTTAAATAGTTAATTTTGTTTGATATTAAAATCAGCAAAAGTATCAATCCTTGGCAAGGTGTATCATATTGCTTTTGTTCCTGTTCTAATATCATCCTTAAACAATAGTGAAAGTAATTTTTTTTTATGTATATATCTGAAAACGAAATGCACAAGGCATAATTCTTATGGGTTTTGGTAATTAACTATATAATATCGGTGTAAATACACCATAGTTAACCCATAAATTTGAACTACGTAAGTAATGTAGAAGGCATCGTTTTAATTGTATCTCATATTGTGGTTGCCTTCACAACGAGATAGCGGTATTGCACTACTTCAAATAAATAACACTTCTCTAGTAGAGAAGACTACTGTTATTTATTTTTCAGAGGATAATACCACCCAGACGATCATTTTGAAGCTATTGGGCTTCATCATCAGTGGGCGGGCAGGTACCCTGGCATGTGACGGCATGTTGCATTACTAGGGTACCTGCCCGCCCCCTGATGATGAAGCCCAATAGCTTCAAAACGATCGTCTGGGTGGTGGTATCCTCTGAAAAATAAATAACAGTAGTCTTCTCTACTAGAGAAGCTTTATTTATTTAAAGTAGTGCAATCCCGCTATCTCGTTGTGAAGGCAACCACAATATGAGATACAATTAAAACGATGCCTTCTACACTACTTACGTAGTTCAAATTTATGGGTTAACTATGATGTATTTACACCGATATTATATAGTATATATCTGAGTACAGTTCTCAAAATATCTCGCTGTATAATATTTCTTAAATAATTGTATTGCTTCTTTTTCAATTTCTTTCAAAACTATTTCCTTACATTCGGTTTCAAAAGTTTTTAAGAAAAATATTGGTTAAGAAAAACTTTATTTGTATTACATTTTCAATTTATAGATAATTATTTTCCATTGTGTTCTGCATAATATAGACTCTTCACTAGAAGATGAATTCAATGCTTTGTATGTGGCCATTACTCGAGCAAAAAAGTGCTTGCTTATCCCACATTCTGTGTATTTTTGTCTTCTTGCCGCTCAGGTATGTACCCCTTCCCCTCTGTATCCATCCAGTTATTTAATTAAATTTGTTTTGCATATTTAGATAGATTATCTTAAATCATATAAAGGTTTGTTATTTATTATTATTTTTTTTTTATGTAAACCCCAAACACGAGAGGTATTAGAACCTATAGTACTTAGTACCATGCTTGGATTGGAGGTTGAGAAGACAAAAGAAGATATTTGTTGGCATTGGACTTGAACTTCTGTAGACTGTAATTTTCAGGAAATACGTATGAAGGAAGGTTGTTCCAGAAAACGGCAGTTGAATGAATAAACGAGGAAGATAAAAAGTTGGTTCTGTGAGTTTGAAGTTGGACAGTAAATGAATGTTGGCTGGTTGCGGCACGTGTTCGGACTGTTTTGAAAGAGAGAGTGGGAATTATAGAAGCTAATTCAGAAGAACAGTGCCCATGGAAATATCTGTAGAAGAGGCATGCAGCAGAAACAGTACGTCTATAAGACAGCGAGTGAAGAGACTCTGTTAGAGATGAGTCATTAATTAACCTAACTGCCTTCTTCTGAACAGAATCAAGAAGTCTGAGAGAGGTTTTGGGGGCACCACCCCAGATGTGGGAACAATATTCCATGGTAGGGCGGATTTGTGATTTGTAAAGAGTGAACAGCTGTTTGGAAGAAAAGTAACACCGAGAGCGAAAGAGAAAACCAAGTTTTTTTGATGCAGAGGAAGCAATATTTGTAATGTGCTTGTGCCAAGAGAGATTAAAAGTCAGGGTAATCCCCAAAAGAGATATATCATTTTTCCTAGAAATCTGAGTGTCTCATTTCTCATTATTTCTCATTACTTTAGAAAGAGTAGAAGTAACTGCAATGGGACGATAATTGGATGGGAGGGATTTGTCACCCTTTTTAGGAACTGGCTCGATATGAGCAAACTTCCAAAGCAGAAGGAAAAACACCTTTGGAATAAGAAAGTGAAAAAAGGTGGCAAAGAACAGGAGTAAGTTCAGGAGCACATGTTTTGAGAACAACTGAAGAAATACCATCGGGACCTGGAGCTTTCTTAGCATCAAAATTCGTCAAAATCCTTCTGACATCCTTTTGACGGAAGACCACAGGAGGCATTGAATGGAGCGTGTTGGGAATGGTGGGAGGTGTTTTACCAAGATCATTAATACATGAGTTGGAAGAAAAATGGGATGCTAACAGGTCAGCTTTATCCTTGGCTGAAGTGACAACAGAGCCATCTGGTTTGGACAGAGGTGAGAGCAGAGATGGGCAAAAGTTGCAGCCAATAGCTTTGACAAGAGACCAGAATGCTCAGCTACCATTAGGGCAAGAAGCAAGTTTTCTACTCTTAGCCTGTTCAAAATCTAGTTTGGACTGATTAATAACTGCTTTACAATTGTTGCGAGCTTTTGTGTAGGCAGAAAATGAAACTGAAGAATTAGAAACAAGCCAATTACGATATACAAATTTCTTCTCCTGAACGGCCTTAGCACATTTATCGCAAAACCAAGGTTTAGATAAAGGACGAGATTTTAAAGTGGAGTGTGGGATAAAGGATTTCATTCCTGCAAGAATAATTTCACAGACACGATCTGAGCAAACGTTGATATCAGAAGTTTTGAAACAGTAATCCAACCAAGGAAAAGAAGAAAATAAATCTCACAGGTCATCCCACTTTGCATTCTTGTAATGCCAAACAATACGAAGTTTGGAATAGCCATGAGATAAAGGCTCCATTGGAGAAGAGACAATCACCAAGTTGTGATCTGAGGTGTCTAAAGAACCTCTCATTTCGATCATGTACTTAGAAGGGTTGTTAGTGAAAAAAAGATCAAGCGTGTTGGCTGTATGGTTAGGATTGTCTGATATTCTTGTAGGTAAATGAACAATCTGTGTAAGGTCATTAGTAATAGCAAAAGCCTCAGCATCTCGACCAGCTGGGTCGTATGACTAGAAAACGGAAGCCAACTGGAGTTGTGGACATTAAAATCACCAAGGAAAATTACCTCACTGTTAGGAAAGTTAGACTGGAGAAAGTCAAATTGCAAAGAGAGGAAGTCAAAGAGCTCCAAGTGATTAATGGAGTTGGGAGAACGGTAGAGACAACAGATGAATCTGACACAATGAGGTAGAGAGATTTTAAGCCAGGGGAGATTCCAAATTACCACGTCTCTGACGGAATATCGGAATGGATATATGCACAAGAATCACCTTTGAGGCAAAAGGAATCATACAGCGAATAATTTGGGCAACTGAGATGAGCAGTAGTTGAATCAACCGATAACTGAGATTCTGTCAGAAAAAGTACATGGGTTTGGCAGACTGCAAGTGTAAATGGACATTGTTGAGATTAGAATTGAGACCACATATATTTGTGAAATTAATTAGGAAGTGTTTGAGAAGTTTAGATCTTTTCGCAGATAAGTGAAAGTCAAATTGACAATTCATGGTGTATTCAATAGTAAGAAAAAGTGGAATGGATATGCTGTGTGAAGTAATGAAATTTTTGGATATGGTGTACACATGGTAAGAATATACCCAGATCCTTGATATAACGTGGCCTCGACAATGCCCCCCACATGCACACTATTCAGACTCCCTCCAGTCACTATCTGGCATAGTAGAGGTAACAAGATTATACACTAGCTGATCCGGAAGCCTCCTAGAGAATTACCAATAGGTTCGGTCCAGTGTACTAACTAGCGTCCGGCCTGCGAACACACACACAAACACGTGCGTGTGTGCTGAAAAATTTTGAATTTGATGTTAAAATTTGATTTGTGTAAAAAATTATTGTATGTTATGTACACTCTTCAGTATGTACATTTAGGTAAGAACAGCCAGGTGTATAAGGGCAGTTAAGTGTCATCTCTTCATGCTGCAACCAAGCTTAAACCAAGGATAGGAAACAACTTTCCCATAGAGGAAAAAAGTCAGCTGATTAGGCAAAATTAAATTTAGAAATGGTAAAATCTAAATAGTGATAATACTAAATACCACATTTACCTGTATTGAGATGAAGGAAATGGCTTACCAAGGTCATCTTACAGTAAGAGTTAATAGGAAAAAAGTATGGTATTAAGACAGTTTCATCTTTACTGCTAAATGCAGATTTACTGCTAGCACCAGTGGCTTGTCAAGCCCTGATACGGAATTGCTTCCAATGAAGATTAAACTAAGTTAACTTATTCCAGGGGTAGGATTCTTTGCTGACATTGGAACAGCATGAACTGGCATGGGATATCTCCACCTTGGGGGCTGTTGACCTTACTTCAGTTGGGTAGAATCACTGCTGACACCATGGATTTGGGGTACTCTCCTGGTGTGGAATGAACATGTCCACGGGACCATTGTCTCCTAAAGTCACCGGGACTTGGAACCCAGCCTTGACCCTATCTCACATTTCCTTTTCTCCTGTTTTTTTCTTTTTTATTTTATTGGATTAGCCCACTGTATTGCCAGTCAAATGTATGGCCCCACTTCTTCATGGCAAGATATAGATACTGGATAGTAGTTCTCATTGTGATCACTACTCCCTGGTAGCTAAGAATCTAGTCATGCAACATATAACACCACACGCAACAACTGGTTTCCAGTTCAGCAACATCACAAGAAATCATGGAGTTGAAGGAAACTTCCAGCATTGCTTCAACCATTATTCAATACACATTGTCCTTTCTGTATGCATTGTACTAACCATATTCAAATTTCGAATCCTCTATGTCTGAGTTGCACCATGTTTTCAATATACCTACACTCTCTACATTAGGTGACCTAACTAATAATTTAAATCTACGAGGTTTATTTACTAAATCCCTGGGATTAGTGTATAAGCATGTATATGTTGGGAAAATAGTTGCAAGTTAGGATTGAATTTGAAAGTGTCTGCAATTCTGCCCAGACACGATAGGAGGGAGTATATGTTGAGAGCCATCTCAGTCAGTATGGCCCTGCAGAGAATCTGCATGGCTCATGGGGTAGAGTTTTTCTGTGTGGTCTGTTCTTGTTAACAAGAGACACTGTTTTTAGAGAGATGGGATACACTTGAATAGAAAGGACGCAAGAATGCTATCGAGGCAGTGATAGGTGGGTTGGAAAACTGCTAGCTTGGGGGAATGCAAAGACTAACAATTTAACTAGAACCACAGGCAGAGGTGAAAGTGATTTTCACATTGCTACTATTGATACATGCAGCACACTGGAAAGCAAGGTGTATAGGATTTCAGGCCCTGCTGTGGGTCATCATGGAACAAAAGAATAAATGGGCTGTGTTAGGGTAACTAAGAATAAGAACATGTGCATGTACACTGAGTGTACAGAAAATAATAGGATACCGACCTATTGACGGTAAGGCCCACCTTTCGCCTGGATAAGGGCAGTCACACGGCAAAGCATTGAGTCCACTAGTTCACGAAAGCATTCCACAGGTATTTCCATCCATCCATGTTTGTTACACCGCTATCCATAATTCTGTCGCATTCCTGGGTGGAGGATCCAAAGCTCGAACAGACCTTTCCACAGGGTTCATGTCCAGTGAATGGGAAGGCCATTCCGTGGTTGTAAAATCTGCGGAATGCTCTTCGAACCATGTTCTAGTCACCATAACTCTGTGAGGAGGTGAATTGTCCTGCTGGAAGAGTCCCTTGCCCTGTGGGTGCACGATGAACATGAAGGGATACAGATGGTCTGCAAGTATGGACACATAACCTAGACCGTTCAGAGATGCATCTAGACATACCAGAGGACCCAACGTGTGCCAGTTGAACAAACCCCAGACCATTACCGACCATTCACCTGCCTGACCAGTTCCTTGTTGACATGAGGGGTGCATAGCTTTGTGCGGTTTCCACCAGATATGCACCCACCTGTCTGCTCAAAATAACTGGAAACGGGACTCATCGGACCAGGAGACCAGTCTCCAGTCATCCAAGGTCCGGTGCCGATGTTCTTTCACCCAGTTGAAGTGTAGGGTCCTGTGTCATGGTGTTAGCAATGGGACTCTGGTGGGTCGGTAGCTAATAATCGCCTGATGGTCTGGTGGAGACGTTTCTGGCACCTCCGTCATTGAAGTTTGTGGTGATTTGTGCCACTGTCGCTCTCCGGTTGGCTGAAACAATGTGAGACAGGCGACGACAGCCACATTCATCCACCACCTTTCTCCACCCACAGTGCTATCCACAATGAGATGTTATTCTGGAAATTGCATATTCCCAATACACTCTTGATACTGTTGAATGGGGATAGTGCAATTTCTGTACCACCTCCACAGTAGAGTGACCCATGCGTTGGGCACCCACTATCATCCCTCTTTCAAAGTCAGTTAATTCATGACGTTTATCCATACTGACATTGAATTACTGTCTATGTGAATGCAGTGTACCTATATACCTGCCAAGCGGTGGGCTTGTCCACTAGCAAGGGGTGACAGCATCGCATTGCTCAGGAACCAGGTATTCCCATGAATTCTGTCCCTTCAGTGTATACTTGCATGTACACTAATGCTAGGAGCATTGTAAATAAATTTGATGAATTTAAATACTGATTAAGTTGTCAAATGCAGACATTGTAGGAATCGCAATGATGTGGTGTCACTCAGACATAAGTGATACTGAATTTGAATATGGGGAGTACAGTGTGTACAGGAAGATGAAATGGAGGGGTTATACTCTTAGTTAAGAAGCATATTAAATCTAAGGCAGTGCATCCAGTTGACAGAGGTAACAAGTGCAATGTTGGGTCAGTTTGATGTGATATAAGCACTGGAAAAAGAAAACTGAGAGTAGGAGTGTGTGTTATAGCCTAATTAATGTGAGTACACCAAACAGCTATACAGAGAAATACAGTAGGCCAACAAATCAGAATGTCTCATGATGGGGGATTTTAACTTTCCAGGTGTTGACTGAAAATTGTGGATTGTCACTTGCACACTAGAAAGACTTTTGTGGATTTCTTGGATGGATGACTGTTTTCTACAGTCATGTTAGAGAGGCAACAGGAGGAAGCATTACCCTTGATCTGGTTATCAGCAGTGATTCTTCATGTGTTAAGAATCTGCAGGTACAAGATTCACTTGGTGGCAAGCGATCACACTGTACTAATGTGGAATTTAATTGAAAACAATACTTCTGTCAAGGGTAAAAAGAAAGGCTTTTGCTTTCATAAGGGTGACTACACCATTCTCAACACCTTTGTTAAATTGTGTGCAGTGAGACCAACTAATAATGTTACCAGCAGCAAATTCTAAAATAAGAATTATTCAGGAAAGTAATCAAAGAAGCTACTAGGCTTTTCATACCAAAAAAGAAATACTGTTCAAGGCTTAGAATTAAATGGATGTCAAATGAACTATTGAGTCAAGTAGCAGAGAAGAAAAGTGCATGGGATGCATATAAATTATTGGGCACCAGAGAAGCCTATGGTAAATATAAATTAGTCAGTAATCAAGTTAAAAAGGATGTTAGACAAGGTAAGCCTGGACTGTACTTGTTAACAGGAGAGATTGCTTCTACAGGGATGGGATACACTTAAATAGAAAGGGTGCAAGAAAATTTGCTGATGCTATCGAGGCAATGTTAGGTGGGTCGGAAAACTGCTAGCTTGGGGGGAGACAAAGACCAATAGATTGACAGTAGCCACTGGCAGAGGTGAAAGAGATTCTTGCACTGCTTCTATTAGAATGAGCAGAAGCCTGGAAAACAAGATGCATGGTATTTCAGAGACTGCTGGGGGCCATTGCGGTACAAGTAAACACATGGGTTGTGTTAGGGTAGCTAAGAATAGAAACAGGTGCAGGTATAATTGCGTGTACACCAATGCTAGGAGTTTAGTAAATAAATTTGATGAATTTGAGGTATTGCTCAAAACATCAAAGGCAGATATTGTTGGGATATCAGAGACGTGGTGTCACACAGATATAAGGGATACAGAACTGCAATTTGGGGAGTACAACGTCTACAGAAAGGATAGACAGGATAGGAAGGGGGGAGGGGTTATGCTATTAGTTAAGAAACACATAAAAACCAAGGAAGTGAAGCCAGTCGACATCGCCGGACAGTGCAGTGTTGAGTCAGTTTGGTGTGATATAAGCATTGGGAGATCAAAATTGAGAGTAGGAGTGTGCTATAGGCCTAATGACTCTGATGAGTATAATAAGGAACTGTACAGGGAAATAGAGTGGGCCAGTAAATCAGAGAGTCTTATAATGGGAGATTTTAATTTCCCAGATATTGACTGGAATTTGGGGGCTGGTTACTCACACACTAGCAGGGCTTTTGTGGATTTATTGGATGATTGTTTTCTACATCAGCATGTTGGGGAGGCAACTAGAGGGAGTAATACTCTTGATTTGATTGTCAGCAGTGATTCTTCATGCATTAAGAATCTGCAGATAAATGAACCACTAGGTGGCAGTGATCACAGTGTGCTGAAGTGGGATTTACTCAAAGAGGTAACTACCATTAGGGGTAAAGGGAAGGGTTATTGCTTCCGTAAAGGCGACTACGATGGACTGAGACAGTATTTAAATTCTATACAGTGGGACCAACTGATGATGTTACCAACAGCAAATTCAAAATGGGAAGCATTCAAAGAACTTATCTTGGAAGCTACTAGGCTTTACATACCAACTAAGAAATATTGTTCAAGGTTTAGGCCAAAATGGATGTCAGATGAACTAATGAGGCATATGGCAGAGAAGAAAAATGCATGGGATACTTACAAATTAACACATGACACAGAAGCCTATGATAGATACAAGTTGATATGCAACCAAGTTACAAAGGAGGTTAGGCAGGCAAAGGCAGATTACGAGAAATCCTTGGCAAGGGATGCAAAGAAAAACAGCAAAGAGTTCTTTACTTATGTAAACTCTAGAAGGAAGGGGATGAATCAGATTGGTCCACTTGATATTGATGAGTCAACTGTTGATGATCCTGCTCAGGTAGCTAACAAACTAAATGAATATTTTGCATCGAGATTCACACATGAGGAGTTATTCAGCAAGGGGAATGCCAGAGGTGTATTCAACTCTAGCAGTAAGCTACAGAATCTTGAAATAACTGGGAGTAAAGTGGAGGAGAAACTGTTGAAGATAAACACAAGAAAGGCACCCGGGGTGGATGGGATCTATCCAGTTATATTAAAGGAGGTAGCAAAGGAAGTAAGCAAACCCTTAGCCATAATTATGAGAGCTTCCTTGGACTCAGGGGAGGTACCCATAGACTGGAAATGTGCAAATGTGACCCCAATTCACAAAGGAGGATCAAAGGCTGACACAAGTAATTATAGACCTGTGAGCTTAACTTCTGTTCCAGGAAAATTAATGGAGGCACTGGTTAAAGAAGCACTGCAGGATCATTTAGACAAGACTTCAGTTATAGCTCAGACACAGCATGGTTTTGTTAAGGGGAAGTCTTGCCTGACCAACTTGATTGGATATTATGATGCAGTTACAAAAGAACTGGATGTAGGGAATAACTTTGATATTATATACTTGGATCTTAGAAAGGCTTTTGATACTGTTGCACATGGAAGACTGCTACACAAATTGGAGCAGTGTGACATTGGAGGCAAATTGCTGCTATGGATAAAGGGGTGGTTGAGGGGGAGAAGACAGAGAGTGGTAATCAATGGACACTGCTCATCGTGGACTAATGTTATTAGTGGAGTCCCTCAGGGTTCAGTGTTGGGTCCATTATTGTTTTCTGTATTTATAAATGATATTGATGATGGTATATCAAGCTTAATGTCCAAGTTTGCAGATGATACAAAGGTTAGCAGGGTTGTCAAGGACACTACTGACACTATGCTGCTGCAACAGGATCTGGAAAGGTTGAGCAGATGGGCTGAGAGGTGGCAAATGAAGTTTAACATTGACAAATGTAAAGTACTACACATGGGAAACAGCAACCCCAGAGCAACGTATCAACTCTGTGGTACTACACTGACAGTGGTAGAGAATGAAAGGGACTTGGGGGGTGGTTGTGCAGGCAGATATGAAGTTCTCTGAGCAGTGCAGACGGGCTGCAAGAGTAGCTCATGGAGTATTGTCAATGATATACAGGAATTTTTCCAGCAGGGATAAGGAGGTGATTATTCCATTGTATAAGGCAATGGTCAGGCCACACCTAGAGTACTGTATACAGGTCTGGAGGCCTCATTTCAAGAAGGATGTAGAGCTGCTGGAACGAGTACAGAGAAGGGCAACAAGATTAGTGAATGGAACAAAGGGGTGCTCTTACGAAGAAAGGCTTAAGTTTTGCAAATTACAGTGTCTGGAGACTAGGCACCAGCGAGGTGATCTGATAGAGGTGTATAAAGCCTTGAATGGTTTAAGCATGCTCAATGCTGATGGGATTCTTCCTATAGCTCAGAAAAATCACCTGAGAGGGCATAAATTCAAATTGAGGAAAGACAGATGTAGGATAGACGTGAGGAAATTTGCCTTTAGCTGGTTGGTGGAATTTGCCTTCCACCAACCAGCGGGTGGAACAACCAACCAGCGGGTGGTTGGTTGGTGGAACAGACTTCCATCCCTTGTGGTGGAGGTTGATAGCCTAAATAAGTTTAAGTCTCAGCTGGACAGGTATTTGGAACGAACAGAGGGGTGAAGTGGAAGTGGGTTTTTTTTTTTGGCTGATGCTGCATAAGCTTGCTTTCTTGCATCAAATGCCTCTACTAATGTTAATGCTAATGCTAAGGCAGATTATGAGAAGTCTCTGGCAAAGAAAAACAGCAGACTCCTATGCCTATATTAACAGTAGAAGGAAGGGGTTGAATCACATTAGCCACTTGAGCACCAAGGGTTAACCATTGATGACCCTGCTTATGTTTCAGACAAATTGAATAAGTGCATCTAACATGCTACTGTAGAAAACATTCACACATGAGGAATTCTTTAGGGAAGGGGATGTCAGAAGTTCATCAAACTCTAACGAGCAGCTAAATGACTTTGTGATAACTGAAAGGAAAATTGTTCAGGATGGGCTTAAAAAAGGCAGCTAGGGCAAATGGAAGCTATCCAGTTATATTAAGGGAGGCAGCAAAGGAGGTAAGCAAACCCTTAGCAATAATTATGAGAGCATCCTTGGATTCAGGGAGGGTCCCTATGGACTGGAGAAATGCAAATATATCCTCAATTTATGAAGGGGGGATCGAAAGGCAAAATGAGTAATTACAGACCTATTAGCATTAGTAGAGGCATTTGATGCAAGAAAGCAAGCTTATGCAGCATCAGCCAAAAAAAAAAAAAAAAAAAAAAACCCCACTTCCACTTCACCCCTCTGTTCGTTCAAAATACCTGTCCAGCTGAGCCTTAAACTTATTTAGGCTATCAACCTCCACCACAAGGGATGGCAGTCTGTTCCACCAACCAACCACCCGCTGGCTAAAGGCAAATTTCCGCACGTCTATCCTACATCTGTCTTTCCTCAATTTGAATTTATGCCCTCTCAGGTGATTTTTCTGAGCTAGAGGAAGAATCCCATCAGCATTGAGCATGCTTAAACCATTCAAGGCTTTATACACCTCTATCAGATCACCTCGCTGGTGCCTAGTCTCCAGACACTGTAATTTGCAAAACTTAAGCCTTTCCTCGTAAGAGCACCCCTTTGTTCCATTCACTAATCTTGTTGCCCTTCTCTGTACTCGTTCCAGCAGCTCTACATCCTTCTTGAAATGAGGCCTCCAGACCTGTATACAGTACTCTAGGTGTGGCCTGACCATTGCCTTGTACAATGGAATAATCACCTCCTTATCCCTGCTGGAAAAATTCCTGTATATCATTGACAATACTCCATGAGCTACTCTTGCAGCCCGTCTGCACTGCTCAGAGAACTTCATATCTGCCTGCACAATCACCCCCAAGTCCCTTTCATTCTCTACCACTGTCAGTGTAGTACCACAGAGTTGATACGTTGCCCTGGGGTTGCTGTTTCCCATGTGTAGTACTTTACATTTGTCAATGTTAAACTTCATTTGCCACCTCTCAGCCCATCTGCTCAACCTTTCCAGATTCTGTTGCAGCAGTGTAGTGTCAGTAGTGTCCTTGACAACCCTGCCAACCTTTGTATCATCTGCAAACTTGGACATTAAGCTTGATATACCATCATCAATATCATTTATAAATACAGAAAACAATAATGGACCCAACACTGAGCCCTGAGGGACTCCACTAATAACATTAGTCCACGATGAGCAGTGTCCATTGATTACCACTCTCTGTCTTCTCCCACTCAACCACCCCTTTATCCATAGCAGCAATTTGCCTCCAATGTCACACTGCTCCAATTTGTGTAGCAGTCTTCCATGTGCAACAGTATCAAAAGCCTTTCTAAGATCCAAGTATATAATATCAAAGTTATTCCCTGCATCCAGTTCTTTTGTGACTGCATCATAGTATCCAATCAAGTTGGTCAGGCAAGACTTCCCCTTAACAAAACCATGCTGTGTCTGAGCTATAACTGAAGTCTTGTCTAAATGATCCTGCAGTGCTTCTTTAACCAGTGCCTCCATTAATTTTCCTGGAACAGAAGTTAAGCTCACAGGTCTATAGTTACTTGTGTCAGCCTTTGATCCTCCTTTGTGAATTGGGGTCACATTTGCGCATTTCCAGTCTATGGGTACCTCCCCTGAGTCCAAGGAAGCTCTCATAATTATGGCTAAGGGTTTGCTTACTTCCTTTGCTGCCTCCTTTAATATAACTGGATAGATCCCATCCATTAGCTTAAATCTCTTCCAGGGAAAATAATGGAATCACTGGTTAAAGAAGTAATGTAGGACCATTTGGACAGGCATGCAATTATTCTGTAACTACAACATGGATTTGTCAAGGGGCAGTCTTGTCTAACCAATCCAATAGATTATTATTATTGTGCGGTGGCCAAGGAACTGGATGCAAAAAATAATTGTGATGTTACATACTTGGATTTCAGGAAAGCTTTTGATACTGTTGCACATAAAAAACTGCTATATAAACTGGAGCAATGTGGCATTAAGGGAAGTTACTGCTACGGATAAAGGGATGGTTAAGTGGAAGAAGACAGAGAGTGGTTATCAATAGGCACTGCTCTTTGTGGAACAATGTTATTAGCAGAATTCGCTGGGGTTCAGTGCTGGGTCCATTGTTGTTTTCAATATTTATCAATGATATTGATGAAGATATATCAGACTTAATGTTGAAGTTTGCAGGGTGATTCATCAGGGTGAGCGACTGCATCAAGATATAGGATAATTGTGTCGATGGGCTGAGAAATGGCAGTTGAAGATTAATATCGAAAAATGCAAGATACTACACATGTGTAGCAATAACCACAGAGTAACTTATCAACTGTTTGGTACTACACTCAGGATAGTGAAGAATGAAAAAGACCTTGGGGGTAATTGTGCAGTCAGACATGAAATTCTCTCAGCAGTGCAGACATGCTGGCAGAGCGCTCATGGTGTTTTGTCAATAATATACAGAAACTTTGCTAGCAGGGATAAGGCCATGGTTAGACTGCATCTTGAGTCTGTATACAGGTCTGGAGGCCTCACTTTAAGAAGGATGTAGATCTGCTGAAACAGGTACAGAGAATGGAAACCAGATTGGTGAAGGGAACAAAAGCTCTTACCTAGAAAGGCTTCAGTTTCTAGTGACCAACCATATACAGGGAGATCCGATTGAGGTGTTTAAAGCCTTGAATGGATTGAGTAAGGTGAATGTTAATGGTATTCTTCCACTTGCTGAGACTACACACACACACAAGGGGGCAAAAATTCAAGTTGAGGAAGGATGATTGTAATATAGATGTTGAGAATTTTGCCCTCATCCCTCAGGTGGTTGATTGATTGTTGGAACAGGCTTCCATCTGTTGTGGAATTGGATGGGTTGGTTGAATAAATTCAACTGAGAACTAGACAAATTCTTGGAGGGTACAGATAGGCAAACTGGTTTTTCTTTTTTTTTTTGCGCTGATGCTAAATAAGCTTCCTTTCTTGCATCATCTGTCATTACATACATATACCTGTTTTTGCTCATGATTTTCCCTAGCACATCCCTTGCATTTGCTTCTTTTGTGAAGACAACCAGTAGGCCTTGTAAAATTCAACCAAATTCCACGCGAGCACACAAATACTGTGTGCACGTGCCACAGGAAGTAGTGCTGCTGTTTAGTCTGATTCATGAAAGTAGGTTCTGACATTGGGTTTAGCAGCTGATGAGTCCCTTGTTTTAATTCATTTGAGGCTGCCAACACAGTTCTTCAAGCCCTCATGTTTGCCATTCAGAATGCCGAAGTTGCACTTAATCTCTCACACTCTTTGCAATGAAAACAGTTTTCATTGCAAAGAGAATGGGACAAAACACAAAGGCATCCCATTTGGATATATAGGAAGACATGGACAAATGTTTGGAGCGGAATGGATGGGTGAAATGGGAAGGGTTTTTTTTTTTTTTTTTTGGCTGATTCTGTATAAGCTTGCTTTCTTGCATCATATGCCTCTACTAATGCTAATATGAGGTCCCACTGTAGATGACTTCATGTCATTTATAGTGATACATGATACAAATAGTATACATTATAAAATCCTGATTTGTAGAATTTTTATTTTTTTTTAAATATGATATCTTGTCAAAAAGCCCACTTTCTTCTTCATCTGCATCAATTAATTTCATTTTATTGTATTTTGAAATGTATGCAAAACTTTTTTTCCACACATTGCCAATTAACACAATTTTTAAGATCGATCCATCTAAAACAATCAATATTTTGAAAATGTGTAAAGCGGAGGTCTAAATATTGGATAAAGTTCCGATAAAAACCGTTCACATTGGAAATGAAGTAATTTTTTTTGGAGCAACCATTTTCTTCTAAATTTGTTAACTAATTGCATATAATGGGTGGTAGATACTGCATATCCATTCTTTCTTTTAATTTGAATTTTAAATTGTTTATCTCTTCAAAAACTTTCATATTTTATCGCCTTCAATATTTTTCACTGCACTGTGGAATGCTGCCTGACTGTGCATGAAATACAATCATACTTCTTGAGAGATCATCTTCAAAAAAACTTAGCAGAGTCCTCAGATGGTTGTCGATGGATAAGAAATAAGATTTTAGAGGCAAATACAATTTTAAAACTCTTTCAGTCACAGGTGTCAAAGCCAGCCATCTGGTCTTACTGTATCGTAGCAAGTACATGTACTCCACCTCTGCATTTTCACAGATTTCTTTTAATAACGCTGCCTTTACTGTAAATATATAAGAATAACTATAAATTTTGACAATGATGCCCTCAATATTAGTAGGAAGTTGATCTGCTAACTGAATAGTATTATGCACTATATGTGCAGTGCAACCTACTACAATACTTGGTTTCTGAAGATGGTTCTTTAACTTATAATAAACATTATTTGTTCCTTTTTCTAGAAGACCTCCAAAGTTTGTATTAGCATTGGCAGCACAAACTGCTAGAAGTTTATTTTCTAAATTATTATTTTTTATTATTTCTACA
The DNA here is from genome assembly GCF_048544385.1 of Mastigoproctus giganteus. Lineage (NCBI taxonomy): Eukaryota > Metazoa > Arthropoda > Arachnida > Uropygi > Thelyphonidae > Mastigoproctus > Mastigoproctus giganteus. The sequence goes on along the minus strand of NC_143578.1, from coordinate 70,866,444 downwards.
ATTGAATCTGTAATTATTTCAGAAGTTTCTCCTGGAGAGATACAAAATCCAAGAGTTTTATTTGCACCCCTACTTTGTAGTAAAAAAAACAGGGAAATTAAAGAGGGAAATATTTTAATGTCGTGATTTGATGCATCTGTAAATATTGTTATAAAATGAACACTTTCTAAAGTTTTCAAAAGTTAAAAATTTTATATGGCACAAGTACCTTTTCTATAATTGCTTCGGTTTTTGTACAACCACAGGTAAATTTTTGATTGAATAATTTACGAATAATTTATGTTTTACAATCCACTGATCGAATACTGCCTCAGCATTGCCAATTCTTTTTCTTTGGATCCGAATTCAACTTTTTGAAAAAAAAACTACTTAATTTTGTTGAAGAAGCTGCAGCTGATAACGGCTGTTTATGCTTGTGATGTTATTCTTTCCTCCCAATGCAGTCGAAAACTCTGTTGCAGATATTGCACTGTACATTGTGCTCAATTTTGGATTTTTTGATGAAACCAAATTCTTCTTTTAATTTATCTGTAAATTTACAATATTGTTCTTCAACATGGTGGGTAAATCTGAAATTTATTATTTTTTTAAAAATAATAATAATTTCAGATTTTAGAATTTAGATTTAATATTACACTCAGGTTTTAAAAAAAAAATAAACATAATGCATACATATTTGTTTTTGTAAACATAATGCATACATATTTGTTTACAATTATCATGCAGCTAATAAACAATTAATAACCAACCTGCCAACCTTTGTATCATCTGCAAACTTTGACACTAAGCCTGATCAATATCATGAATAAATATTGAAAACAACGAGTCCAGAACTGAACCCTGGGGAACTCTACTGATAACATTACTCCACGAAGAGCAGTGCCCATTGATAACCACTCTCTATCTTCTTCCACTTAACCATCCCTTTATCCATAGCAGTAACTTGCCCTTAATGGCTCATTGCTCCAGTTTATACAGCAGTCTTTTATGTGCACCAGTATCAAAAGCCTTCCTGAAATCTAAGTATATGATATCAAAATTATTTTTACATCCAATTCTTTGGTCACTGCATCATAGTTACCTATCAGATTGGTTGGACATGACCACCCCTTAACAAATCCATGCTGTGACTGCAATATAATTGCATTCCTGTCCAGATGGTAATGGATTACTTCTTTAACAAGTGATTGATTCCATTATTTTCCCTGGAACAGGTGTTAAGCTGACATGGCTGTAATTAGTAACAGCAACTCTTTCATATCAGGTGGATAGTGCAATGTTTAATCAGGTTCGGGTGACAAAAGCACTGGAAAAGCAAAAATAAGAGTAGGAGTATGTTATAGGCCTAATGACTCTGATGAGTACAATGAACAACTGTACAGAAAAATAGTGGGCCAATAAATATGAATGTCTTATAATCGGAGATTTTAACTTTCCAGATATTGGCTGGATTTATTGGATGACTGTTTTCTAAATCAGCATGTTCAAGAAGCAACCAGATGAGTAATAATACTCTTGATCTGATTATCAATGATTATTCATCCATTAAGAATCTGCATTTAAAAGAAACAGTGTACTGATTTGGGATTTACTTAAAGATGTACCTACGATCAAGGGTAAAAGGAAGTGTTTTTGCTTTCATAAAGTCGAGTACAGTGGAACCAACTGATGATCTTACAAACAGCAAATTCTAAATGGAAAGCATTCAAGGAATTAATCATAGAAGCTACTAGGCTTTTTATACCAACTAAGAAATACTCTTCAAGTTATAGGCCTAAACAGATGTCAGATGAACCGATGAGACTCGTGGCAATGAAGAAAAATGCATGGTATGCATATAAATTATCAGGCAATACAGAAGCTGATGGTAGATATAAACTAGTCGGTAATCAAGTCACAAAGGAGGTTAGGCAAGCGAAGGCAGATTTCGAGAAATCTTTGGAGAAGGATGCAACAGCAAAGACTTCTTTGCTTACGCTAGAAGAAAATGAATCAATTTGGTCCAGTTGACATCGAAGTTTAATTATTGATGATCCTTCTCAGATAGCTGACAAACTGAATGATTGTTTTACATCTACATTCACACGTTAGGCATCCTCTAGAGAAGTGGAGGCCAGAAGTTTATCAAACTCTAACAGGGAACTAAATGATTTTGTAATAACTGAGAGGAAAGTGAAAGAGAAATTGTTGAAGTTGAACATAAGAAAGGCTTGGGATGGGATCTATCCAATTATATTAAGGGAGGTAGCAAAGAAAGTAAACAAACCCTTAGCCATAATTATAGAAGCATCCCTTGGATTCAGGGGAGGTCCCCGCAGAATGGAGAAGTGTGAATGAATCCACAATTCACAAAGGGGGATTAAAGGGTGACACAAGTAATTACAGACGTGTTAGTCTTTCAGTTTAAAAGAATGGAGTAGCTGGTTAAAGAAGCAATGCAGGGTCATCTAGAAAATACTGCAATTATACTTCAGACACAAGATTGGTTTGTTAAGGGAAAATCTTGTCTGACCAATTTTAATTGGATGTCACAGAAGAACTGGATTCAAAAAATAATTTTGATATCATATACTTGGATTTCAGGAAAGCTTTTGATATTGTTACATATGAAAGACTGCTGTACAAATTGGAGCAGTATGGCATTAAGAGCAAGTTGCTTTGGATTGGGCAAGTTGGATTAAGGGATGGTTGAGTGAGAGAAGACAGAGTGGTAATCAATGAGCACTGCTCTTCCTAGACTAATGCTATTAGTGGAGTCCACCAGGGTTCAGTGTTGTGCCCATTGTTGTTTTCTATATTTAACAATGATATTGATGAAAGTATATCAGGCTTAATGACCAAGTTTTCAGACGATACAAAGGCAGGTTGTTAATGATAGTACACTACAGCACCTCTGTAGCCAGGTGGGCAGGAGCAGCGGTACGTAGCACACACTTCTTGATTAGATCGGGGTTTGAGCCCGTGACCACCAAATACGGAGGGTGCGGAAAGGTCAGGGAATGACCACCGCATATCCCGGAGCAATATGGCCTTAGTTGCTAATGCTCCTAAAAACCAAACAACAAACATAGTACACTACTGCAACAAGATCTAGAAAAGTTGAACAGATGGGCTGAGAGGTAGCAACTGAAGTTTAATACTGACAAATGTAAAGTACTGCATATGGGTAGCAGTAACCCCAGAGTAATTTACCAACTGTGTGGTACTACATCAGGGTAGTGGAGAATGAAAATCACCTGGGAGTATTTGTGCAGTCAGATATGAAGTTTTCTGAGTAGTGCAGACAGGCTGCCAGACCAGCTCATGTCAATGATATACAGGAATTTTGCTAGCAGTGATAAGGAGGTGATTATCCCATTATATATGGGAGTGGTCGGGCCATATCTTGTTTTACTGTATACAGATCTGGAGTCCTAATTTTAGGAAGGATGTAGAGCTGCTGGAATAAGTACAGAGAAGGGCAACGAGATTTGTGAGAGGAATACAGGGGTGTGCTTACCAAGAAAGGCTTCAGTTCTGCAAATTATAGTATCTGGAGACTAGGCAGTTGTGTGGTGATCTGATTGGGGTGTTTAAGGCCTTGAATATTGAGCAAACTCAATGCTAATGGGATTCTTCCTCTTACTCATACTATACACATGAGGAGGTAAAATTCAAATCGAGGAAGGATGATAACAGAATAGATGTGTGGAAGTTTGCCTTTAGCCAGTGGGTGGTTGATTGCAAGAACAAACTTCCATCTATTGTTGTTGTGGAGGAGGTTGATAGTTTAAATAAATCCAGAAAAGAACTAGACAAACAATTGGAGGGAATGAATAGGTGAAATGGGAAGTAACTTTTTTTTTTCTTTTTTTTTTTTTCTTTTTTTTTTTTTATTTGTGATGCATATAAGCATTCTTTCTTGCATTGTTTGCCACTACTAATGCTAATAGGTTTTTGCATGCCCTGTTTTAAATCATATATTTATCCCTACAGGGGTTGGATCATTTTTATGAAATTTGTCTATTCTGGTGAGAATTTTTTTCCCTTTTGATGTATTTGGCTCAAAATAAAAGTTGATGTGATTCATACTTAATTAGTGCAGATTTTTGTACCAAAGCATTGATTGTAACAACACACTGGTGGGTTGCTCTCCTAGATGAATTTCCACTGATGTGGGGCTGATAAAACTCACTAGTGGTTATACATGCAGTTGCATGCTTGATGATGTTTCTTTCATGATAAGTTCCCTCACAGTGTTCAGAATGTAAAATAACAATTCCCCTTTGTTGTTTTGTATAGTCTAAGATACCATACATGTCTATAAGATACCATGCTGTTTTGTATTATATAGTAGTGAAGAATTAGAGATGAATGCCAATCAAAAATTCCAGTGATTCACCAGTGTGCCATTCCATCTGTTGAATTAACATTGATGAATGGGCAGAATGGTCTCCATTTATCTATTCTGTGCTGCAATATAACATGACTTGTTCTTATCTGTTGTTTGAAATTACATTGCTGTTAAAGTTCTGAGTTGCTCTTTGTGTTATAGTAAGAAACTATTCAAAATTAATAAATAAATAAAGGCACTTGTAAACTCTCATTTATCATTCAGGACATATACTTATATAGAAAAACCACCTTTCAAGGAAAGGAAAAATAAATATTCCCATATAATTAAAATTAGTTACTGCTTTTTTAAAATTGGGAAATACATCTAATTCATAGCAAATTATATTAACATAATGAAAGACTATTAATTATGTAACAGATATAAGGGGAAAATGATTAATTGGAAGAGAGGGCACTATATAATAATATAGTGCATCAAATTGAATTAATAAATTCAATTTGATGATATTATTATTAATATGATTATGATGGAGTTACTTCAACATAGTCAATAATAATAAATAATAATAAGAAGAAAACAAATCATTATAAAGTTACTCTTCTGTACAGGGAGAGAGGTGTTTGGGGAGAGGGTGACATAAGATTAGAAAAATAAGTCGGGATTATTTTGTAATGAAATGCTATGTTAGATAACATATATTACTATTCTTCAATATTAGTTACTTGAAATATTCAGTTTGCAATACTGTTATTAATAATAATAATAAGCCATTATAGAGTTACTCTTCTGTATAGAGAAATTTAGCGGAGGGGAGAATTACATAATATTAGAAATGTCCTAAGTCATGGTTGGTTTGTGATAATGGAACAGGAATGGCAGTAAGCAGTGCTTTATAATTAAAATTGGAGAGTTTGGGAAGAAATGCTGTTAAAGAAACAGAGAACTATGGAAAAAGGCTTACCTGTTGGAATGCAAGGAAGTGCATAAACTGAAGAGTACATGGAGGCAGAGGGATTTATAAAGCCTAAGGACAGATTTGTGGCAGGCAGTGGGAAGGAAGATCAATGAAAGGTTCCAGGAACAGGATTATTGGAATATATTCCAACTGCCTCTGATGGTTGGTGAAAAGTGGAATTGGAAACTATATTAAATGTCACCAAAGTCTTTTGACAGATAATAATGTTTAATTTCATGTACCTCTTTGCGAATTCAGTCCAAGATCCATTCCAATAAGTAAGTAAGCCTTTTCTGTGGTTCTCTCATGTTCTTTAAACAGTATTTTCTTCTCAGACTTTTCTGTCTTAATTATAAAGTGCTACTTATTGCCATTCTTCTTTAGTGTCACAAACTAACCCTAACTTATGATATATCTCTAACCTTATGTTACCCTTTACCCCTCCCCCAACTATCTCTCTCCAGAAAGGGTAACTGCATATTTCCAATACAGTGGTACCTTGGTTTGCGAGCATAATTTGTTCCGGAAATGTGCTCGTAATCCAAAGCACTCGTATATCAAAGCGAATTTCCCCATAAGAAATAATGGAAACCCAAATGATTTGTTCCAAAACTCAAAAATATTCATATACTGTAAAAATGATTAATACAAAATTTATAATATATATATATTTTAAAATATATTTTTAATATTTAAATTTAATATACATAAAGCAATCGAATTTATTAATTATTGGGTAGGACGGCTTTCACTGTTACTAACGGAATCACTGCTATCTGTTGACTTTTTCTTTTTGTGCGACTTTAACAAGGAACCTATCCAATAACACTTGCTTTTCCCTCCTTTTGAGGATTTCACGGAAATATGACATTGCATTGTCGTTAAACTGATTCATCGCTCGCACTGCCACAGCCTTACTCGGGTGGTGCTTTTGTACAAAATTTTGCACTGTTTTCCACATTTTACACACCTCCCTAATCTCATTTGAAGAGAGGGATGTCTCCATTTTTTTCTCCTCCTCAGACGAGACCTCTTCCATAACCTCTTGCTGTTGCTCGCGATGCAGATCCATCAGTTCATCGGTGGTAAACTCCTGGCCATGTTCCTCCACCAGCTCTTGAATGTCGTCCTTATTCACCTCCAATCCCATGGTCGTCCCCAAGGACACAATTTCATTGACAACTGGCAGCTCCTGTTCATGAACAAACCCCTCAACGCAATCAGATCACAGTTTTCTCCAAGCAGAATTGAGGGTTCTCTTTGTGACCCCATCCCAGGCTTTATCAATAATCGTGAGGCAGTTTACGATGTGGAAATGATTTTTCCAAAACTCTCAGAGGGTAAGGTTAGTTCCTTCGGTCACCTCAAAGCATCGCTGAAATAGTGCCTTGATGTAAAGCTTTTTAAAGTTCAAAATGACCTGCTGATCCATGGGCTGGAGTAATGGAGTAGTAGTGTTGGGAGGAAGTAACTTGACCTTAATGAACTCGAATTCTTCCAGTAAGTCGTCCTCAAGGCCTGGAGGATGAGCAGGAGCATTATCCATAACCAGCAAGACTTTGAGTGGCAGTTTTTTTTCTAAAAGGTATTTCTTCCCTGCAGGACCGAAGACCTCGTTGATCCACTCAACGAACAAGATACGAGTGACTCAAGCCTTGCTGTTGAACCTCCACATAACGTTTAACTGGCTATTCTGCACCCTGCATTTCTTGAACACTCGTGGATTCTCAGAATGATACACAAGCAGGGGCTTGACTTTGAAATCGCCACTTGCATTAGCACACAGCAAGAGGGTGAGACGGTCTTTCATGGGCTTGTGACCGAGCATTGCATTCTCTTCTGCTGTAATGTAGGTCCTCTTTGGCATCTTTTTCCAAAAAAGCCCCGTCTCATTGCAATTAAAAACTTGCTGCAGCAGGTAACACTCGGAAACCATGAGCTTCTGGAACTCGGCAACGAATGCCTCAGCTGCCTTAGCATCGAAACTTGTAGCCTCTCCGTGCCTCACAATACTATGGATGCCACTTCTCCTCTTAAAGTTATCAAACCATCCCCTGCTCGCCTTGAAGCCTTCTTTGTTTTCTGTAGACGTACCTGGCAGTTTACTTACGAGGTCGGCGTACAAGGCCTTTCCCTTCTCACAGATCAAGTTCTCGGTCACAGTATCACTTGCTAGTTGCTTCTCGTTTATCCACACCAAAAGCAACTTTTCTACATCTTCCAGAATACGTGGCTGTTGCTTTGATATTCTCGTGACTCCTTTTGCTACATCTAGTCCCCTTAGTTCTTCTTTCTTCTTTAATACTGTGCAAATCGTTGATGTAGACTTCTTATAAAATCTTGCGATGGCGGCCACTTTCACCTTGTTCGTGCTTCCCGATGATTTCCTTCTTAACTTCTACCATAATCATCTCCTTCTTCTTACCGCCTTCCTTTTCAACCCTTTTCTTCATTGGGGCCATTTTCGTAGTGTACAGTTAACAAAGAACAGTCACTACATTTGAACACAAAATAAAAAAATGCTTTACGCACATACACGTGGTCACAACGCTAGCACGAATGTTGACTACAGTGTTGACTACAGTGTTGACTGTATATGAATGAGGTATGCCGACTGAGATCGAGCATGCGAGACGATTACCCACAATCCCGATCAGCATGTGATCACGTGACGCTCTGCAGACAATTTTTAGGAAATAAAGCACAATTACAAAACGAGGAGGCACGCTTGATACACATAAACAAAGCTTTGCACATGTAGCAACTGAATAAACAACACCGTAAAGGCAAAGATACACTATTAACACCTCACATTTTACTAAAGCACATTTCTAGGGGTTACTGCCATAAAACAATAAAAACAATTTCCAGTTGCGTTCCTGCTAGTGGAATCTGTTATAAACTGGTAGTAAACTCGATCTAATTGCATTTGTGATTATACTGATAGCTGGAATTGTGTTAGTTTTTACGTTATTATGGTGAAATGTGTTTCCCCTTCACTGATATAAAAAACATAAATACATTTTCAGAATCTACTTTTCATTCCTATCGTGTTGCGTTCGATTGGGATGATTCTGCGTTCGACTGCCAATTTCTTGTAAACACAAAGGCGAATCGTGCATAAGCGAATTCGGTTTGTGTTACATAAGATATCGTTCCCCTATTTATAAATCGTGTATGATCGAATTTGTGTAGGGTAAACACGTGTTATATGAGGACTGACTGTACTCGTATTGCAAGACCTCGCTCGTTTATCAAGTTAAAATTTATTAAAAATTTTTGCTCGTCTTGCAAAACACTCGCAGACCAAGTTACTCGCAATCCAAGGTACCACTGTATATATATTAATATATTTCAAATATATTAATAATATCACTGCAAAATAAATAATCCACGTAACTAATACTGAAGAATAGAACCAGTGGCATATTATACCCTCATAGGCACAAGGAAAATTGGAATTTGGGGGTCCCATCTAAAAAAAAAAAACTAATAAATAGTATTTTCAATTTCATTTTTTTGTGACAACAAAACAAACAAATCATATGACATAAGAACTAAATATAAAATTTCATCAAACCATTTTTGAAAAAAGCGAGTAAAGTAAAAACGGTTAATCTTTTCAAAAGAACTTTACTTGAAGATTAATTTGAAAATTAGTCTTCAAGTTCATTGACCTTGGCAGGTAGAAAGTTAAGTTTCTGATAAAAATCACTTAAATATATTAGTAAAAAACAAAGTATTTTATTAAATTTTTGTGGGCTCCAGGGTTTTGAAGCAGTGATTTTGCCCCCCCCCCCCGCTGATCAGGGCCTTAGGCAGATGTCTTTTTTGCCTATAGGATAATGCGCCACTGAATAGAACAGTATGTTATCTAACATAGTCGTATTAATAATAGCATCACTGTAAAGTAGGTAATCCATATAACTAATATTGTCTGCAATTAATTTCTAACATCAGCTATTATTATTTATTGTAGTCAACTACTAACTTTGGCTATCTGGATATTGTAGCATAGCTGTTCTTTATCGTAAATAGCTTCTAACTTGTGTTATTATTATAACCCCTCTATAGGCCTGATAATGGGAAACATTGTATTCCCAAAGCATTGTCATATTTGTTTGTGTTGATATTGAGGTATTTTAAATTTAATTGTAACATTTCAATAAAAACAACTTAATCTATCATGTGATACATTAGTGTGGTATTATTAATTCTTTCTCAAAAGAGAAAAATATTTTAATATTTTATTACAAAACCAGCATGTCTTGCTTGGTAAATTACCTTTCAGACGGAATGACTCACCACCACATCCATGCATTCTCACAGTTTAATACTGTCTTTCTTTGTATTAATACAATGCTGTATCATTAGCTGTGTCCTATAAAATACAGTATAGTTGATATAAGAAGTGCAGGAAGAGTACTTCATTTTTCAGTGCATATTTGTACATCAGCTATAACTTGTTTATAACTGTAATTATGACTTACAATTGAAAGATACATCAAAGGAAGTAAAGATGGAAATTCTTGTTGCTTCTTAAATTTATAGAGCCTGAAATAATGCTAAGCAAATTACATCTGTTTTAGGACCCATTTTTTATTTAGAAAGAAACAAATGCTTTCCTACTAAAATCCCATTGACAAAAAAGCCTATAAGAAATATGCATTTAGTCAAAGCTTAATAAAGAGATGGCACTCACCTCAATAATCCATTGTGGTTATATGAATCATGAAACAGTAATGTGAGAAATCATTGGTTAAACTAAAAACGGAGTTTAAAGATCGTGATAAAGGAAAGAGTAATTGAAAAACTTAGCCTAGAGGCGGAGTGTACCACATCGTTCTCTAGTTGTCAAATTACAAAGCTGTATAAATAAAATAAAATTATCTGAAATTAAAATTTAAAAAAAGGAATAAGGCCAATAGTCGAGAACGACTGACTTTCGAAAGATTCGTCTTCAGTTGCTGATAAAAAGAAGAGCAAAAGTGTTGCTGTAGATCTTAAGTACCCGAAATGTTTTGCTGAACACATAATTTAATTTGCGTGAGATTCCAAATGGTAGACAAGGTAACCAGAAGTTTTCTGTTTAAGACGTCAAGATCAGTGTTGAGATGATACCATTCTATTACCAGGGTTTCGTATAGGAGGAGTTTATAATTTGAATATAATGTGATGATGGTTGTTTCGGCATCAACTGAGAGGTTGTGGTTATGAGTGTATACATGTTGAGACAGTTCAGTATTTCCTTGCTGTGTCCGAAAACTATGGACGTGGTAGTAGGCATGTGTGTTTGCGATAGTGGATGATCCAAATTTATTAGTAGTGCTCCTGATGTAACATGCGTTACAGTCGGGTTGACATTTGATTAAATAAACTATGTTATTGATGTCTTTAGTGTCGTAAATGCAGGTTTCTTTATATTTGTTAAAAGAGACTCCTAATTTATTATAGGCAGAAAAAATTATAGAAACATCAGTGTTTGAAGATATGACGTAATCGTCTAGCGATTTGGCAGTGGTAAGGGAGAACAACATGAATGTTGGATGGGTTGGATTTTTTATAACTGGGTTTAGAAACACTTAAGCTACTAATCTTATTTTTAACAGTTGAAATAATTTGTTGGATTAGTTTGATGTGATATTTCCTGGCTGTAAATTTTTCAGTGAGATATTTTAGCACAAAAGATAGACTATATTAATATAGTCTTATCTTTCGAGCTAAAATATCTCACTTGAAAAAATACTATATTAATTTGTAATACAAGTCATTTCTAGTACAAACTAAGGAATAAAAATAAATAATAATGAAGGAAACAAAAAAAAATATTAAATCATATCTGAAAACTCAGAACCTGTACCAAATATTTTTAACCTCACTTCCATTACCAACAAATCTGTCCTAATTAAAGAAGTAAGAAAGCAAGCTGATGTATGCTGTTAAGAAGTGAAACAGTGGGTTATTTTCTAGCTATGGCTCATACCACTGCATTATTTCAGGGGGTTTGGGGAAAGGAAGAAATGAAGGCAAAAGAAAAAATAAAGATGATAATAGAACATTCCCACACTCATATTTCACTAATAGCTTGGGAAAGGAAAACATTTGAGGAAAAAATAAAAGAAAAAGGGTGAAGAAGAAAGTTGAAAGGTTTCACGCAGAAATCCATGTGCATAACTACCCATTCCCTGCAGTTGAGGCTCTGAATAAAGAAGATTTAAATGTTAATTTTAAAAAAATTAAAGCCATTAAAGGAAGGGGAAAACAATTTTAAGTTAATAAAATAATAATAAAAATATTTTCATATTTTAAAAAAACTTGGAATTAACGTTAGAGCCATTAATTTCAAACAGAAAACAAATGCTTATGCTGACTCATGTGAACAAGGTTGCATTTTTTCGTATGCACAGGCAATATTAGAACTTCATTAAACACTCAGTTGCAGAAACACACGAGTATTTTAAATGTAGCTACAAACAAAATAAGAAAACCGGATGATGATGACAGATCTGAATTACTAGGACATTTTTGGAAAGCACGGATTATACCAAATTTGATAATAACATAGCATTAGATACAAATTTACCAAATTTAAAGTAGAAACAAGTGAGACTTTAGTGATAAGACCATTTAACAAGTCTGGAGACATTTAAAGGCCTGTACTGTTATCTGAAGAATAGAATCTTAAACAATGTCATATAAATTCAATTTTAGTATCAGTAGTGGAAAACGATGCATGAAAGCAAGCATCAGCCAAAAAAAAATCACGTCACCAGTCCGTCCACTCCAATAGTTTGTCTAATTTTTCCTTGACTTCCACATTTTTTACTAATTTTCCCTTGACTTCAGACTTCCCATTTCCACAACAACAGATGGAAATTTGATCTAACAGTCAACCCACCAGCTTAAGGCAAACTTCCACATGTCTATCCTACAAACATCCTTCCTCAACTGGCTCCAACTGCCAAGTGATTGTGATCAAGCATTTTCTTTGTGCTTAAAGTGCAATTGTCTAAAAGCGATTTATAGTTCTTTTAAGTTCCTATCCTTAAGAAATTTATTTATTTAATAACAGCTCCTGTTACAAAAGTACTTGTACAGAGCAAGAAAGAAAAGCCATCTTTCTTTATTTTTCATATTTTTATTACTAACACTTACTACTTTACTCTTGGTCACACCAGACACTGCTCCTGCCTCCCTGTGGCAGGCCGGAAACCTTGGCAGAACAGTTAATCTGCCATGGGCCAAAATAAGTAATTAGGGAACACAATATGCTTCCTCCTTTAGAGACAAGCTCTTGGCCAGACATAGAAACTGAACATGACACGTTGAACCTAAGAGGGTTTAAGACTAACTTCTCAGCGATAGATTGTCCTGCATTTCTCATAATGCACTCTCTTACAGATTAGCCTCTCACTAAACTGTTTTGCTTCTTATCCTGGAAAGTCTTGCAGGATCTCCTAAAACAGTCAAGTGACTGCAATCAGGACTGTAGACACAATCAGCCGGAAACATTCGGAGCATCTACTGAAAGTTACAAATTTTGCTGGAATTTCAGTAAAAGTCTCTTCCCCACGGAACCCTAAACACATCTAAAGGTGTTATATCCAGCTGGGATCTATTGAATATCTCGGAGGAGGAGATTCAAGAGTTTCAGGAGCAAAATGTAATTGCAGTGAAAAGAATCATGGTTAAAAAGGACAATGCACTCACATCTACAAGAAATATTATACTCACTTTTAATACCCCAAACTTACCTTCGTCCATAAAAGCAGGTTATCTTCTTTGCCGCATTCGACCCTACATTTCTAATCCCTTGAGTTGTTATAAGTGCTAAAAGTATGGCCATTCTCAAACAGCATGCAAAGGAAACCCAGTTTGTCCCAACTATGGGTCCTCCGATCACACTCAAAGTGATTGTTTGGCAACAGAAATGACCTGCCCTAACTGTACAAGCAAAACCATTCTGCTTATTCTAGGATATGCAACAAATGGAAAACTGAAAAGAAAATTGTGAAATATAAGATTGAAAATAAAGTAAGCTTTCAAGAAGCAAAGAAATTAATTTCTCCCAGTATTTCTAAACATACATACTCCAGTGTGGTGCAAAAATATCAATCAGTGGCCACCCAAACTGATGTTACAGTCCCTTCAAACACCTCAATCTCTGACTGGGCTCAGACTGTCCTCTCTCAGCAACAGTCCAATATAATGTTGGACTGTTGCTGAGAGAGGACAGGCAAGTTGAACCAGGCAAGTAATACTGCTCTTACGGTACCTGCAAAATCTCTTCCTCTAATGATTGATGCTACATTAAATAACTGAGGTTCAAGCATAAAAAAGAATATTCAGGACACATCCATGGATACAATTGACTCATCCAGACAAGAAGACCCAATTTTAGAAATATATGTGGAAGAAGATATGGATACCAGTCGGCCATTCTTCTCCAAAAAAGAAAAACCAAAGCCTGAATGTCATAAACCAGTCACATCAAAAAAACAGTCAGATACAGCTTCTTTTACTTAACACCAATAATGCCTTACATTCTACAATGAAATTTTAGAGGATTTCGTAGCAATTTTAACAATATTGATATTCAAGACTTAATTAACCGCTATTTGCCAGTTGATTTCTGTCTACAGGAAACATATCTAACTCCTCAAATTTCTACCACCATGAAGAACTATTCTATCTATTGACAAGATCGTAATACTTCAAATGCCACACTTGGAGGATGTGGCCATCTTGGTCAGTTCAAAGATCCCAACCAAACAAATTGTTCTACAAACTGAAATTGAAGTTGTTGCTGTACATTTGATAGCCCAGATTGTGTTAACTCTAGTATCAATATATCTCCCAACAGGACATACCTTCTCTTACCAAGATCTTGAAAACCTGCTAATACAGTTACTTTCACCTGTTTGTCTCTTGGGGGATTTCAATAGCCACCACTCCTTATAGGGATAGACTAAATTAGATAGACATGGCCGACTAATTGAAACCTTTCTGGATAAACAAAACTTTACCATTCTTAGTCCAACCACTCATATACAATTACCAACTGGACAAACTTCTGCAATCGATCTCTCAACATGCTCCCCAATTCTGTTTCCAATCATGGACTGGTCTGTTATGAACGACCCCCGTGGGCACTGACCATTTTCCAATTATTTGTGATCTGCTCACTGCACAACCATCATTAGCCCAACCCTGCAGGAAATGGAAGTTCTCTCAAGTGAACTGGGTCAAATTTCAGTCAGCTGTCACCCTGGATGAGAAATTTATATGAACACAGTCAACAGATGAAGCCACAGATTATATCAATTCATAAATGTTCAATTCCATTATTGAATCCCCAGTCTCCCCCTCCGCAATTAACCTGTGATACTTATCTTCATAAATAGGGAAAGAATCACCTACCAATAATCAATGTGAAACAACTCCATGCAAGCCATATTCAAAAATATACTGATTTTTTGGCAATATATACTGATGGCTCAAAATCATATTCAGCCGTTGGAGTAGCAACAGTACTTCCTTCTACTACCATTTCGGCTGCTATTCCAACTGAGTATAGCAACTTCTCAGCAGAACTCCATACAATAAAATTAGCCTTAGAAAACCTGAATCTTCTAATAAATACATAGTATAAAATACCCTTCTATAAAATACATAGTATACATGGACTCGCTCAGCTCAATTACAGCAATGCAAAATTCCTCCAACAAAGTTCACCCTGTGTTAAATCAAATCAGAAGTCTTCTATTGCAAATTGAAGAATGTCATCAATCAGTGACCGTTTGCTGGATCCCAGCACATTCAGGGATAAAGGGGAAGGAACTCGCTGACAAAACTGCTAAAAATCCATCAACTTTTGAATTAACCTCCGTCCATGTTCCAGCCTCTGACTACAATCCAATACAAACAGCATGTCTCATGCAGTAGAAAGATCTATGGCTCACTCAAACCAATAATAAACTCTACCAGTTGAAACAGGACCCAAAACTTTGGCACTCTAGCACCAAAACAGTCCGAAGGGAAGAAGTGGTACTTGCATGGGCACGAATAGGATATACATATCTGACTCACCCCCACTCAGAGGATCCTCGTCAGTGTCCACACTGTTCAGCACATTTATCAGTGAAACATATCTTGATTGACTTGATTGACCCACAGTATCAGTAGGACAGAACATCCGTCCTGTCTTCTCTAACAAATCTGCGAGAACTGATGACATTAAAGCATATTATTGGCAATGAAGCAAATATCAATGAATTTTTCTCTTTTCTAAAAAAAATTGGAATGTATCATAAATTCTGAAAGATCGCTGTAATAAAAATGAAGTCATTACAAGTGAATTTTGTTTTTTAGCATTTCACTATGAATAGGCACACTATAGGCCCAGAAGCTCCATTAAACCTCCATAATACACTTCCTCAATTTGAAATTATGCCTACTTGTGTGTAGTCTCAGCAAGAGGGAGAATGCGAAGCATTCAGCTTGCTAAATCCATTCAAAGCCTTAAACACCTCAATCAGATCACCTTGCAGGTGTCTAGTCTCCAGATGCTGCAATTTGAAGAACTGAAGTCTTTCTTGGTAAGAGAGCACCCCTTTTGTCCCCTCTCCACCAATCTCTTTGCCCTATTCTATACCCTTTCCAGCAGCTTTACGTCCTTGCTAAAATGAGGCCTCCATATTAGCAAGGATTTGCCATTGCCTTATACAGAGGGACAATCACCTCTTTATCCCTGCTATCAAAATTCCTGTATATCATTAACAAAACCCTATGAGCTGTCCTTTCCTGTCTGCACTGTTCAGAGAACTTCATATCTAACTGCACAATTATCCCCAGGTCATTTTCCACTACCCTGATTACAGTACCACACAGCTGATATGTTAATCTGGGATTCAATAAGAAGTACACTTGGTCGTCGACTTACGACCTATGCGACTTACGACCACAAAAAAAAATAATAATAATAAATAAATTAATCGATGACGGGAGGCCTGAAGACAGCACCAGGCACATACACCCAGTCACTCTCTCTCACATACACCCAGTCGCTTTCAAGTATCTGTTGCGTGTGGTGTATTAATTAAAATTCTACTGAAATACGCATAAAATGTTTAGTAAAAGGAAAATGACTTCATCTACATATACGCCAGCTAAAAAGTCAAGGAAAACTATTGATTTAGAGTGTAAAATGAAAATTATCCAGCAGTATGAAGGCGGAAAGAAAGTGAATACGATAGCATGTGACTTGAAGTTATCACATTCCACGGTATTGACGATACTTAAGGACAAGGAAAGAATTCGGGAAGCTGTGAAAGGTTCTGCACTTATTAAGTCTACAATTTTAACCAAACAACAACAGGAACCCATCCATGAAATGGAGAAATTGTTGTTTATGTGGATGGAAGATTTAATACAAAAAAATACACCCATGAGCCTTCACACAGTGCAAGCAAAGGCTAGAAGTTTGTTTCAGTTTAAAATCACGCGCCGGAGACGATTACACAGAAGATTTTCAGGCTAGTACTGGGTGGTTTAAGCGTTTTTAAAAAAAGATTTTCTTTGCATAATGTCTCTATAAATAAACATTTCCTACCTCAACCCAAGAACATGGCCCTGACGATGCACAACCCAGCACAAGCAAAGATTGAAAATTGATTTTGTAAATTTCATTTGTATTAATTTTTACATTAATTTTAGATTGTATTTTTGTGTTTACAGTACATTATGTACAATATAATTATAGATTGTAGTTTTGTTTTTTTATAAACAGTATGAATAATAAACCAATTAAAATGTAGAGAACGTTTGAATTTAACCTCATAGAGAGAGAGAGATAGCCTAGGCGTAGAAATGAAGGTATATTCAGTATCGCTAAGTAAAAGATAAAAACATTACTGTATTTAAAATGAAAAATAAAAGATTATAAAAATAAATCATAAAGATGATAAAAAGATTAGAAAGGTTAAAAAATACTGTTAATAAATATATGGCCGACATACGACCAGATCGACTTACGACCTGTCAGTCAGAACGGAAGTCGGTCGTAAGTCGACGACCAACTGTACCTTGAACATGAGAATTTTTCTAGATCTTATTTGCAGTAGCTTAGCCTTGATTATTGTCATTAACAACCCTAGCAACCTTTGCATCATCTACAAATTTAGTCATCAAGCCTGATATAATTCATCATTATCACTAATAAATAGCATTAACATTAGTAGAGGCATATGATGCAAGAAAGCAAGCTTATACAGCATCAGCCAAAAAAAAAAAAAAAAACCCTTCCCATTTCACCCATCCATTCACTCCAAATATTTGTCTAGTTCTGCCTTGAATTTATTTAAGCTGTCAACTTCTACAACAGATTTAAGTTTGTTCCAGCAATCAACCACTCGCTGGCTAACGGCAAATTTCCGCACATCTATTCTACAACTATCTCTCCTCAATTTGAATTTATGTCCCCTCAGGCGATTAATCTTGGAAAGGGGAAGATTCCCATCAGCATTGAGCATGGTCAGACCATTCAAAGCCTTATACACTTCACTCATATCACCTCACACGTGATCTGATTGAAAGTGATTGCCTAGTCGCCAGACACTGTAATTTGCAAAACTTAAGGCTTTTTTCATAAGAGCAACCCTTTGTTTCATTCACTAATCTTGTTGCCCTTCTCTGTACTCATTCCAGCAGCTTTACATCCTTCCTAAAATGTGGCCTCCAGACCTGTATACAGTAATCAAGGTGTGGCCTGGCCATTGCCTTATACAAGGGGATAATCACATCCTTTTCCCTGCTAGAAAAATTCATGTATATCATTGGTAAGACACCATGAGCTATTCTTGCAGACCATCTGCACTGCTCAGAAAATTTCATATCTGACTGCACAATTACTCCCAGGCCCTTTTCATTCTCTACCACCCTCAGTGTAGTACGACACAGTTGATATGTTACTCTGGGGTAACGGCTACCCATACGCAGTACATTTGTCAATGTTAAACTTTGGTTGCCACCTCTCAGCCTGTCTGCTCAACTTTTCTACATCTTGTTGCAGTAGTATACTGTCATTAGTGTCATTAACAACCCTGCCAACCTTCGTGTCATCTGCAAACTTAGACATTAAGCCTAATATTCCATCACCAATATCATTAATAAATACAGAAAACAACAATGGACCCAACAATGAACCCTGGGGGACTCCACTAATAACATTAGTCTATGAAAAGCAATGACCATTGATTACTACTCTGTCCTCCCACTCAACCATCCCTTTATCCATAGCAGCAATTTGCCTCCAGTGCCACACTTCCCCAATTTGTACAGCAGTCTTCTGTGTGCAAAAGAATCAAAAGCCTTCCTAAGATCCAAGTATATGATATCAAAATTATTCTTTGTGACCACGTCATAATATCCAATCAAATTGGTCAGATAAGACTTCCCCTTAACAAACCCATGCTGTGTTTGAACTATAACTGAGGTCCTGTCTAGATGATCATGCAGTGCTTCTTTAACCAGTGCCTCCATTAATTTCTCCAGAACAGAAGTTAAACTAACATGTCTGTAATTACTTTGTTTCCCTTTGATCCTCCTTTATGAATTGTAGTAGCATTCTCACATCTCCAGTCCATGGGTACTTCCGCTGAGTCCAAGAAAGCTCTCATAATTATAGTATAAGGGCTTACTTCTTTTGCTGTCTCCTTTAATATAACTGGATGGATCCCATCCACCCCAAGTACCTTTCTTATGTGTATCTTCAACAATTTCTCCTCCACTTTGCTCTGAGTTATTACAAAATCATTTAACTCACTACCAGAGTTTAATACACCTATGACATTTCTCCACCCCCCCCCCTAAAAAATAACTTCTCATGTGTAAATGTAAATGCAAAATATTCATTCAGTTTGTTAGCTACCTGAGCAGGATCATCAACAGTTGAACCATTGATATCAAGTGGACCAATCTGATTCATTGCCTTCCTTTTAGAGTTTACATAGGTAAAGAACTCTTTGCTGTTTTTCTTTGCATCCTTTGCCAAAGATGTCTCATAATCTGCTTTTGCCTGCCTAACCTCCTTTGTGACTTGATTACAGACTATCTTATATCTACCATAGGCTTCTGTGTCATCTGTTAATTTATATGTATCCCATGCGTTTTTCTTCTCTACCACATGTCTCATTAGTTCATCTAACATCCATTTAGGCCTAAACCTTGAACAATATTTCTTAGTTGGTATGAAAAGTCTGGTAGCTTCCAAGATTAATTCTCTGAATGCTTCCCATTTAGAATTTGCTGTTGGTAATATCATCAGTTGGTCCCACTGTAAAGAATTTAAAACCTGTCTGATACCACCAGTCACCTTTACAAGCAAAAACCCTTCCCTTTACTGCTGATGGTAGTTACCTCTTTAAGTAAATCCCACATCAGCACATTGTGATCACTGCCGCCTAGTGGTTCCTTTAATCTGCAGATGCTTAATGCATGGAGAATCACTACTGAAAATCGGGTGAAGGATGTTACTCCCTCTAGTTGCCTCCCGAACATGCTGCTGTAGAAAACAATCGTCGAATAAACCACATTTATTGGATGATTGTTTAGAGAAACAACAGAGAAAACTTACCTCTTTAAGTAAATCCTACATCAGCACATTGTGATCACTGCCACCTAGTGGTTCCTTTATCTGCAGATGCTTAATGCATGGAGAATCAGTACTGATAATCGGGTGAAGGGTGTTACTCCCTCTAGTTGCCTCCCGAACATGCTGCTGTAGAAAACAATCGTTGAATAAACCACATTTATTGGATGATTGTTTAGAGGAACAACAGAGAAAACAATGCCAGGAAACAAATCCTGGTGAACTCCACTAATAACATTAGTCCATGAAGAGCAGTGTCCACTGATAACCAGTCTTCTCCCACTCAACTATTCCTTTATCCATAACAGTAACTTTCTCTCCAACTAATAACATTAGTCCACGAAGAGCAGTGTCCACCAATAACCACTGTCTTCTCCCACTCAACCATTCCTTTATCCATAACAGTAACTTTCCCTCCAATTCATACAGCATTGTTTTATGTACAACAGTATCAAAAGTCTTTCTGAAATCCAAGTGTATGATGTCAAAATTATTGTTATATCCATTTCCTTTATTACTGCATCATAGTATCCAGTCTAATTGGTCAGGTAAGATCGCCCTTCTATTTAAGTGTATCCCTTTCCTATAAAAACAGTTTCACGGACCACGCTGAGAAAAATTCTACTCCATGAGCCTTGCACAGTCTCTCTAGGGCTGAATTGATTGACAAGGCTCTCAACAGGTACTCCTTCCTATTGTGTTTGGGCAAAATTGCAGACACTTTCAAATTAAAGGGGAAATTGCGATTTTTTTTCCCAATGTTTTCCTTTACTTGTTAAGTAAGTTCTCAGATCTTCTCTTAATGTCACCCTTGCCAATATTTGTACAGCAGTTCACCTTTTGTGCCCTTAAAACAACATCATCTACTTTTGCCCCTAACAGACATACCTGGTCCTGTTCCACCTATCATTTTCATACAGTGTATTTCCCATTTCCCTGACAATAGAGTCACCAACAGTAACTCCCTGTGGGACCAGTGCATTCTGCCATGGGGATTGCCAATGTGTTGTTTGATGCACAAGTGTAAGCTCTGGCATTTAATTGGGCAACTGAAAGGTTGATGGGCCTCCCATTTTAATTCCTCTGAGAGTATCCACCCTATTCTTCAGGTGCTCATAAATGCCCATTAGAACACTGAGTTCACACCTAATTTGCACACACTCTTTGCACCAAAAAACAGGAAGGCATCCCACCTTGGCTGTATCATGTCCCATTCTGGATAGGTCTGCAAACATCACACAAGTAGCAAATTTTTAAAGCCATAACTTGTAGGAGAACTGCCTACAAGTTATGAGCTGCCTACAGAAGTTCTCCCCTTGTCCATAATTTCCATTTAAACTCAATTTAAGAATACTATGCTATGCTAATTAATAGATACTTAATGCAGTAATATGTATTGTTTTATCAAGTTTATGTTATATGTATTATGCTATACTGTTGTTTGTAGTGTTTTAAATTTGTTATAGCCTTACTAGAAATAAAATTTATTTGCTAAAACAAAAAAAAAAAAAAAAAACTGTTAGAACCTTCAAGCTACTTATTTACCACAATTAAACCATGCAATTCCACTACCATGCCCCTATGTACTAGTTATATGATACGAATATTAAGTCATAACTTACAAAATCTCTAGTTAAAATTAAAAATAAGTAATGAAAATGTGACTGGGACTATTAAACTGTTTATTGTTTATGTATTAAATGTTAATTAAGTCAAAAAAAAGCAAAAATTTTCAAAAAACTTGTCCATTTCCACGAGCTCAAGATTCTTAGAGTGCAGTTCACAGCCTTGAACTGGATAATTTTTATAATCATAAACTTAACAAATTATCCCCCCTTCTCTCTGCAAACCTTTTCTCCCTGTAAAAGAAAGAAAAATACTGCAAGAATAAATTTAAATATATAGCTTTTTCCAAATTCTAAATTAAAAGGATATTAGAAAATAGCAAAGTGAGTCTGGATTCAAATTGATCCCCCAAAGTTGCAAGGGTTGAATTATCCCCCCCCCCAAGAAACCCAGGTTTTTTTCATCTAGTAAAACAAGCAAATCAACCATAGAATAATAGAAAATTCACAGGCATTATACATCGATACATTTTAGCCTCTGTGACTTAATGAAAAAATAACTCAGAGTGAGTTGCAAAGTAATGCCTCATATTTCATAACTTCTGAAGGAGTAGAGATAAATCAAAAAGAAAAGGAAAAAAAAGTGTACTTAGATTTAAAAGTAAGTCTAATATGATGTGTAATTTTCTACAATATGCCTTGCCTAACTCGATACATTTCATCAAATTTTTGTTTGCATTTTTCAAGTGAAATGCTTTTGGCTTAGAAACCAACCATCTCTTCAAGACTAGTTTTAACTTCTTCATGTGAGTCAAATCTGTTGTCTCAGAGATGTTCTTTTTAAGCTTTAGGAACAAAAAAAAAGTTGCTCAGGGACAAATCTGGACTATAGAAAGAATGCAGCACAACTTCAGACCACATGTTGTTGTGTTGAAAAAAACATTGCTATATTCCAGGAATTATTTGTTTGGTTTTTTTTTTTTTTAACTTGTCCAGTGTCTCAATGTGCTGAATTGACTGGCCCTTTTTGAAAAAAGTCAAACTTTTTTGGTAGTCAGAAACTCAGTAACTGCACATTGTTTGAATTGCATTCAAAATAGTGTGACTTCTAAATGAACATTTACAAATAAACACAGCTATGCATATGCTAACTAGAAACTTAGTTACACAGTAAACCTATTTGGAATTTGCTGCACCACACTATTTGCTATGCCTAGCACTGAGGTTATGAAACAAGAGGCATCACTTCTCAGTCAGTCCTCATATATGCTATGAATTTAGAGTATGAATGGCATTCCATTCATATTTACATTCCATGCAAATACTTAACAAAACTGGAATCCTTGCTGCTAAGTTATAAGTAAAGAAAGGCTTTCCTGTGAAAGTTTAGTTTTTAATTTTATGGAATTGTTGATGTTTTAAGCTCTTCTTCATAACTGTTATTTGTTTTAAAAATAGGAAAAATATGAGTATCCAGTATCAAGCAAACACTTGATTAATAATCTTGGAACAGATTCGTTGCATTGCACACAGTGCAAAGATAGCTTCAAACCAAATAGACTTCTAGTACTGTTGCGCCTTCAGATGGTTTTGGTAAGATTAGTTAATAAATTAAATAAAATTATATACTCTTAATTTTAATATATAATGTATTCTCAAAAATATGTATATACATTCTCATTGTAAATGTTTAATCACATATTTACAGTTGAACTCAAATTTTTTTCCATCTTTGTTTGGTATATTTTGATGATAAAAGGTGGCATTAGCTGTTAAAAGTAAAAGTAAACAATACCCATGATGCAACATTTTAAAAAAATGGTTGCTGGGCATTTGTTCAAACGGTACAATGCAATTTAAAAGAGGTTCTGAAATCTGAGAATGATTGTAAATATCAGACATTGAAGATTTGAATTTGCCATAAACCCACCATCAAAATGAAAATTCTCAAGAATTTTTGATAAATTTGAGGTGTAGGTACTATGCAAGATTTGTGCAAGCAGAGGTCCGGAAAACCCCTAATAATCAACAGGTGAGGAAAATTTTAATAAGGCATTCACCACAAAAATCTGTGAAGCAAACTGCTGCTGGGACTGGAATCTGAAGAGTAATTGTACATCACATTCCCAAATGAACTAAATGGAAATATTGTGCCAAGATTGCTACATGATTTGAATGAAGATGATCCCTTCAGTCAAGTTTTGTGAATGGTTTAAAACAGGGGTCCCCAACCTTTTTCATCGGAGGGCCACACAGAAAATTCATAACAAGTGGCGGGCTGGAGTTGGTGAAATTTTGATGACTAAAAACACTGTAAACCAAAAGCACAGTTTTAGCGACTTCACCAGGTCAAACGGAGTGTAACAAGATAGAAAAACTATAAAAAATTATAAACAAGGGATATTTATTGTAAATAAAGCCATAGTCATATCAAAAATCACAATTTTTATTGTTATAATCACATTTGTTATTACAGAATTAGCAAATCAATGAGATGTTTGTAGTTGTTTTGATTTAGCAATAATTGAAATGTTAGGTTTAATAGTAGAAGTTCCCAATCTTAAAAAGTCTTGCAAAAATGTTCATCGATGTTTGGATTTTATATATTTCATTTTTGAATATGTTTGTTCACATAGGTAAGTGCTATCAAAAATAGAAATTATTCTTCTTTCTAATTTTTTTAATTCTGAAAATTCATTTTCTGTCAAAGTTTTATAATTAATGTTTCATTTTTCAATAATGTTTTCAGGTTATCGTTACTTTAAAGATCTATGATTTCTAATTGTAGATCTTTATCTATTTGTGAAACATTTACATCAAATGGATTCTGAAATGTAAATAATTTTCTATTGTTTTCGAAATCAACAAATGCTTCCATCAATAATTCAAGATTTCACTTTCATCAATTACAATCGAAAAATTTATAAAATCTGTAATTTGTTGTTTCATCTTATCTTTAAAATTAGCAGACAAGTCTTCGATTCTTCTTGCTAAAGTTGATGCTGATAAACTTATAGCATCAAAGTGCTTAACTTGATCAGGGTATATTTCTTCTGCAATTGATAGGCACACTAGTTTCACCAACTCGCCATCAGTAAAAGCCCCTTCAGCAATGATTTGAGATGCTCGCAAACTAGCTCTAATTAAATTTAAATTCTGATTAGTGAAACATGTCATCTGTTGTTGTTGCCTCTTGAAATCAAAGCTCAGCTCTTGTAATTTCTTGTTTCGCAACTCTCCTTGAAGTTTATCGTAAGTTCAGGCATGTTTTGTCGTATAATGCCGTTTCAAATTATATTCTTTCAACACAGAAACTGCTTATCGGTTATTGTCCCTTATAAAAAAAATAATTAATCGACTAAAGTTCATTGAAGACACAACATTCGGAATCAATTTTTCTTTTCCATGACTCTTGATTTGCTAAAATTAAAATTAAAAATCCAAAGTTAAATAAAATTAAAAATAATACGCATTTATATAAATAGCACTAATAAATTGTTGCGCATGATAATCGGTACAGCGGCCCCGATGACCACGGTCTGAATGAGAACAGCTGACCAGGAGAAAGATTAATACGCGTACTCGTCTTTACATTGCAAACTGCAAAGAATGCATTGCATACAATTATTTCCCTAATACTTACTAGATTAATATTTAGATTAAATAAAAGAAATTTTCTGTTTATACTCCTGGACGACCACACGGTCAGAGGAGTTCACAAGGTAGAGAGAATACAAGAAACAGCACCATATTCAGCAGCCACAGGCTTGAACCCGGGTCACTGAAGGCATGTATACTTATGCGCTTGACCACTCGGCTACAGCGGCCTCTTATTAGTGATTAGCAATTGTTTTAACAGGCACTTGTTTTAACAGGCACTTGACAGGCACTTATTAACTTTACTATTGCACTTTTTGACACAACACTTCACCTGAAATACTCAAGGCTGTAAATTATAGCCTTGGGCACTCGCACTGTTGGGATTTCCGACATTGAAAGAAACACTGCTGCCAAGTGGAAGTGCAAAATTATATTTAGATGCATTTACATTATATTTTGATTAAAATATCTTTATATACGATATGTAGCAACCAAAAGTGATTTCTATAGAATAAATTTCGACGAGGCGGATGAAATAGTCTTTTGGGCCGGATCCAGCCCGCGGGCTGTAGGTTTAAAGCAAAGATGGATGAGGATGCATTAGCATTAGCAGAGGCATTTGATGCAAGAAAGCAAGCTTATGCAGCATCAGCCAAAAAAAAAATAAAGTAAAATAAATAAATAAAAAATAACCACTTCCACTTCACCCCTCTGTTCGTTCGAAATACCTGTCCAGCTGAGCCTTAAACTTATTTAGGCTATCAACTTCCACGACAAGGGATGGAAGTCTGTTCCACCTACCAACCACCCGCTGGCTAAAGGCAAATTTCCGCACATCTATCCTACATCTGTCTTTCCTCAATTTGAATTTATGCCCTCTCAGGTGATTATTCTGAGCAAGAGGAAGAATCCCATCAGCATTGAGCATGCTCAAACCATTCAAGGCTTTGTACACCTCTATCAGATCACCTCGCTGGTGCCTAGTCTCCAGACACTGTAATTCGCAAAACTTAAGCCTTTCTTCGTAAGAGCACCCCTTTGTTCCATTCACTAATCTTGTTGCCCTTCTCTGTACTCGTTCCAGCAGCTCTACATCCTTCTTGAAATGAGGCCTCCAGGCCTGTATACAGTACTCTAGGTGTGGCCTGACCATTGCCTTATACAAGGGAATAATCACCTCCTTATCCCTGCTAGAAAAATTCCTATATATCATTGACAATACACCACGAGCTACTCATGCAGCCGGTCTGCACTGCTCAGAGAACTTCATATCTGCCTGCACAACCACCCCCAGGTCCCTTTCATTCTCTACCACTGTCAGTGTAGTACCACAGAGTTGGTACGTTGCTCTGGGGTTGCTGTTTCCCATATGTAGTACTTTACATTTGTCAATGTTAAACTTCATTTGCCACCTCGAAGCCCATCTGCTCAACCTTTCCAAATCCTGTTGCAGCAGCATAGGGTCAGTAGTGTCCTTGACAACCCTGCCAACCTTCGTATCGTCTGCAAACTTGGACATTAAGCTTGATATACCATCATCAATATCATTTATAAATACAGAAAACAATAAAGGACCCAATACTGAACCCTGAGGGACTCCACTAATAACATTAGTTCACGATGAGCAGTGTCCATTGATTACCACTCTCTGTCTTCTCCCCCTCAACCACCCCTTTATCTATAGTAGCAATTTGCCTCCAATGCCACACTGCTCCAATTTGTGCAGCAGTCTTCCATGTGCAACAGTATCAAAAGCCTTTCTAAGATCCAAGTATATAATATCAAAGTTATTCCCTGCATCCAGTTCTTTTGTGACTGCATCATAGTATCCAATCAAATTGGTCAGGCAAGACTTCCCTTTAACAAAACCATGCTGTGTCCGAGCTATAACTGAAGTCTTGTCTAGATGATCCTGCAGTGCTTCTTTAACCAGTGCCTCCGTTAATTTTCCGGGAACAGAAGTTAAACTCACAGGTCTATAATTACTTGTGTCAGCCTTTGATCCTCCTTTGTGAATTGGGGTCACATTTGCACACCTCCAGTCCATGGGTATCTCCCCTGAGTCCAAGGAAGCTCTCATAATTATGGCTAAGGGTTTGCTTACTTCCTTTGCTACCTCCTTTAATATAACTGGATAGATCCCATCCACCCCAGGTGCCTTTCTTGTGTTTATCTTCAACAATTTCTCCTCCACTTTATTCTCAGTTATTACAAGGTTCTCTAGCTTACTGCTAGAATTGAATACACCTCTGGCATTCCCCTCGCTGAATAACTCCTCATGTGTGAATGTCGATGCAAAATATTCATTTAGTTTGTTAGCTACCTGAGCAGGGTCATCAACAGTTGACCCATCGATATCAAGTGGACCAATCTGATTCATCCCTTTCCTTCTAGAGTTTACATAAGTAAAGAACTCTTTGCTGTTTTTCTTCGCATCCCTTGCCAAGGATCTCTCGTAATCTGCCTTTGCCTGCCTGACCTCCTTTTTAACTTGGTTACAGATCAACTTATATCTATCATAGGCTTCTGTGTCATGTGTTAATTTGTATGTATCCCATGCATTTTTCTTCTCTGCCATATGCCTCATTAGTTCATCTGACATCCATTTAGACCTAAACCTTGAACAATATTTCTTAGTTGGTATGTAAAGCCTAGTAGCTTCCAAGATAAGTTCTTTGAATGCTTCCAATTTTGAATTTGCTGTTGGTAACATCATCAGTTGATCCCACTGTATAGAATTTAAATATTGTCTCAGTCCATCGTAGTCGCCTTTATGAAAGCAATACCCCTTCCCTTTACCCCTAATGGTAGTTACCTCTTTGAGTAACTCCCACTTCAGAACACTGTGATCACTGCCACCTAGTGGTTCATTTATCTGCAGATTCTTAATGCATGAAGAATCACTACTGATAATCAAATCTAG
Source organism: Mastigoproctus giganteus (assembly GCF_048544385.1). Taxonomy (NCBI): domain Eukaryota; kingdom Metazoa; phylum Arthropoda; class Arachnida; order Uropygi; family Thelyphonidae; genus Mastigoproctus; species Mastigoproctus giganteus. Next base: position 70,838,418 of record NC_143578.1, on the reverse strand, counting down.
AGTATTACTCCCTCTAGTTGCCTCCCGAACATGCTGATGTAGAAAACAATCATCCAATAAATCCACAAAAGCCTTGCTAGTGTGTGAGTGACCAGCCCCCAAATTCCAGTCAATATCTGGGAAATTAAAATCCCCCATTATAAGACTCTCTGATTTACTGGCCCACTCTATTTCTCCGTACAGTTTCTTATTATACTCATCAGAGTCATTAGGCCTATAGCACACTCCTACTCTCAATTTTGATCTCCCAATGCTTATGTCACACCAAACTGACTCGACACTGCACTGTCCAGCGATGTCGATTGGCTTCACTTCCTTGGATTTTATGTGTTTTTTAACTAATAGCATAACCCCTCCTCCCTTCCTATCCTGTCTATCCTTTCTGTAGACATTGTACTCCCCAAATTCCAGTTCTACATTCCTTATATCTGTGTGACATCACGTCTCTGAAATCCCAACAATATCTGCCTTTGATGTTTTGAGCAATACCTCAAATTCATCAAATTTATTTACTAAACTCCTAGCATTGGTGTACACGCAAGTATACCTGCACCTGCTCTTCCTCTTAGCCACCCTAATAGAACCCATGTGTTCACTTGTACCCCCATGATTCCCAGCAGTCTCTGAAATATCCTGCATCTTATTTTCCAGGCTGCTGCTCATTCCAATAGAAGCAGTGCAAGAATCACTTTCTCCTCTGCCAGTGGCTACTGTTAATCTATTAGTCCTTGTATCCCCCCCAATCTAGCAGTTTTCCAACCCGCCTAACACTGCCTCGATAGCATCAGCAAACATTCTTGCACCCTTTCTATTTAAGTGTATCCCATCCCTGTAGAAGCAGTCTCTCCTGTTAACAAGTACAGACCAGGCTGAAAAAAATTCTACCCCTTGAGCCCTGCACAATCTTTCCAGGGCCGAATTGATCGACAGGGCTCTCATCATATACTCCCTCCTATCGTGTCTGGGCAAAATTGCAGACACTTTCAAATTCAACCCTAATTCACGGCTTTTTTTCATCAGTGACCTGTACTTGTTAAGTAATTCCGCCAGCATGTTTTTGGACAAGACGGTTTGGTCAGATGAGGCATTGTTCAAGCTCAGTGGTACAGTGAACCAACATAATTATTTATTGGTCCCCTGATAATCCAAACATTTATGTAGAGATGGCAGTGAATTTGTCAGGACTGACAGTCTGGCATGGTGTCACATCCAAGAGAATTGTCAGACTTTATTTTTTGAAGGGTCAGTTTCCAGTAATATGTACCTCCACATGCTGAATGTATCCACTGTGCCTACAATTTATGAATCGTATGAGAATGAATGGTTTACTACCAACAGTATGGTCACCTCCCCCCACATTATCCTTGTGATAGCAGGGGGGCTATCTTGATGATGATATCACAAACCAGTGGATAGGCCAACAAGGAAATTGTTGAGTATCCCCCCCCCCACCAAAGTTTGTCTGGTTTAATCCCACTTGACTTCTACTTATGCAGCTACCTTAGGGATGTAGTGTATGGTAGGAAACCAGCCATACTTCAGCAATTAAAGTATGAAATAAAACAGGTTTTTAAGATATCTCAGCAGTTAGTTTGGAGAATGTTTGTCATTCAGTTTTTGGTGGATGAAACTTGAACGATGCAAGAAGGCTGGATATAAAACACAGACAGAACCATACACAATCTCCAAAACTAAATAATGCAGAACATTCTGCAGAGGTCTATGAAGCAATATTTTTGATATTTATGAATTAATCAAACAGCACAGTCCAATAAGCCTTGCAAGAAACTAATCTAACCCCACAAGTGACTCCAGTGATTAAAAATTATATAGTATCTATCAAAAAGACAGGAATATTATTAACTCAACAAGAGGAGGCATAGCCATACCACATTATCCTTGTGATAGCAGGGGGGCTATCTTGATGATGATATCACAAACCAGTGGATAGGCCAACAAGGAAATTGTTGAGTATCCCCCCCCCCACCAAAGTTTGTCTGGTTTAATCCCACTTGACTTCTACTTATGCAGCTACCTTAGGGATGTAGTGTATGGTAGGAAACCAGCCATACTTCAGCAATTAAAGTATGAAATAAAACAGGTTTTTAAGATATCTCAGTTGTTGACAACAACTGTTGTCAACAACTCATTGTTGACAACAAGGTTCCTGCCAAACAAATCACTCTGCAGACCACATTAGAGGCTGTAGCAGTGTGTATCGTTTTAAATTTTACTTTAAACATAGTCTCTGTATACCGTTCCTCAAACAAAGAATTCACTGTGAAAGAACTGGAAGGCATTAGCATTAGTAGAGGCATACAATGCAAAAAAGCAAGCTTATGCAGCATCAGTGGCGCCTCCGTAGCCAGGTGGGAAGGAGAGGCAGTGCGTAGCACACGCTTCTTGAGTAGACCGGGGTTCGAGACCGTCACCACCAAATATGGAGGATGTGGAAAGGTCAGGGAATGACCACCACATATTCCCGGAGCAATATGGCCTTAGTTGCTAATGCTTCTAAAACCAAATAACAAAATAACAGCAGCATCAGCTTTAATGCTGCTTGGGGAATAGCAACCCACAAAAAAATTATATACTTGGTCAGGTTGAATTAAAAACAGTGGAGGGGGGAGTTACAATATGGGCAGATATGAAGTTTTCTGAACAGTGTAAACAGTCAGCCAGGAAAGTTCATGGTGTCCTATTGATGATTTGTCGAACGCTATCCTGTAGAGATAGGGAGGTCATAATCCCACTGTATAAGACAATTGTAAGACCACATTTAGAATACTGTATTCAAGTATGGAGACCTCATCTGAAAAAAGACATTGAGCTTCTTGAAAGGATCCAAAGCAAGGCACTTGAATGGTGAGATCGGCAGAAGGACAACCGTATGAGGCGCCTCCGTAGCCAGGTGGGCAGGAGCAGCAGTGCGTAGCACACGCTTCTTGATTAGACCGGGGTTCAAGCCTGTGACCACCAAATACGGAGGATGCAGAAAGGTCAGGGAATGACCACCACATATCCCCGGAGCAATGTGGCCTCAGTTGCTAATGCTCCTAAAAACCAAACAAACAACAACCATATGAGGTTGTTGAAAGACTCCATTGTGTGAGCTACAGAGCTTGGCAACTAAGTACCTCAGAAGTGCTTAGTTGATGGTGGTTAGAGCATTGAGAATGTGGTGCATGATACAACCCTCCAAAATATGGGAAAAGAGCAGTTTTGGTGTGAGTGAGCAATAATGGCATGGGGAGAGACTAACAAAACACTTAGGAATATGTGGATAAAGGCTTTAACATTGGAGAATTTGAAAAAATAATAAGTGTTACCTCAGTTAAATCCATATAAATGCACATGTTCCTACTGTTTTGATTTATATTTATCATAGGAGCCTTTCAAACAAAATATTTCACGTACCTGTTGATTTGCACTCTGAGACTGGATTTATAGTTCTTGCTGGCCATTGTATCATATGGACCTTTCAAGTAAGTGGTCTGGGGAGTTTGAATATTACTTTTCACTGCAATTGTTTTTATATATATATATAAGTTAATGTAACTACTATTCTACTATTTATATTACATTATGCAATTTCATAAAGTCATTAACTATAGAAGTATATGGCAGAAATGACAGTTGGACATGAATTGTTTGAAAACATTTGAAAAAAAAATTTTTCACAAGGTAAAACTGATTTCTGTTTTCTTCATATAAGTAGTTTAGTACATAAGTTAGGTAGCATAAAAAAAGTTGATGACTGCACAACCCCATCTTTGAAGACAGAACCCTGATTGCTCAGTGACATATAGATGAATCATACAGCCATAAGTAAGGTGTTCTGGAAATACAGTCGGTCCTCATTCCTTTTTTATGGAGACTATAATACACTTCCCCATAGGACTCAGGTGGTTTTGAATTTCTGGAAAATTAAGTCCAGAAAACAAAGTGAAATGCTTTAAGGAGGCAAACTGCAAGTCCCTTTCCCTCCAAAAAAAAAAAAAAAACTTATGTAAGCTAAAATCTGACCTTAAAAAGAAATAGAATGTATCACCTACTCACTTGACTTGTTGGTAGCATGAGAGCTCAGTGTGTAAGAGTTGCATAGCAGTCAGGGAGTAATCACATCCCTTATTAACCCTTGTGTAATGAATTTTGTATGAGTTTCATGATATCTACATTCATTATATTTTTGGGTTATTTATTTGAGATGTGTATACAGTTTTATTTTATTGAAATCTCAACAGATGATATCAGCATATTTCTAAAAATATATAACTCTGTTAGATTTTGCACAAGTGTCTGTGTATATTTTTGTACCATAAAAAAAAAAATTAATTTATTGAGTATTGAGTATGATTTTGCTCTTGGTAAAAAATCCTGAAGCATCATTTTTCTTGCTATCTATTTTTATTGCATTGATTGATCTTCTAATTTCATGAAACTGACAATATGTTTTTATTTGTAGTATAATTCAGAAGTTATTCCAGGAGGACCTCTATGTACTGTCTGTGCATCAACATCTTTATTTGTACCACCTATTCAACATCCTTCTTTTCCAATAGTTTCACAAAGTGTGAAAGACCAAGTGCATCTTTCATTTAGATTCCTTGTTGGACAATTTTTGAATGAATCCGAGGATGAATCAAAATCATAGCAGTAAATGTTTGAGTCTGGAAAAAAAGTATAAACTCTGTTTTAGCAGTTATCAGATAACTTGATATATATTTTTTTAAATATCAGTTATAGTATAAAAAAAGAAGCATACATGACAATTAAAACTTAATGTTGGTGTAATGTTGTGAACACCATTTTATAATTAAATTCCTTAGCATCATGCTCTGTCTGCATCATCATGACTTTTAAAATGATGGCTGAGGTTTTGAAGTGGGATCAAATAAAACAAAAATTTGATGTGGTGAAGAGTTTGAAGTGTGGTATCTCAACCAAAGATTAAAAACCAAGAATGTACTTCTATCTTCCACAAAATAATCAATCTTGTTATAAAAATATATCTTATCATCAGTGATTGGTACCTTTGGACATATTTGGAAGTAGGCTGCATGTTATTTGAATTATTTCATCTTTCTCTTTCACTCTGCTTCTTAGTGTCCAAGAAAAAAAAGCTGTTTCAACCATTTCATCTAATTCTCCATGTTACAGACAAGTTGTAGTTGACACATAAAGTCTAGAATGTAAATATTTGGATTTGTTGTCAAACCAGATATTTCTCATTGTGTGTCTCTTGTTTATCTTATCAATATATGCTAAATGAGACTCCTGTTTGTTTTGTAAAAAAATTAAATTAAAAAAGATAATAACAATAATATATATATTCTTTTTTTTCTCCTGCTCCGCTTCAAATGTCTATAACTTGCTGTAAGATAGGGAGAAATTTTCCATAAAATTTCTAATCACATACACTGTAAAATGTATTGCACTACTTAACTCTCACAAGAACAGAAAGAGCTTCCCAGCTGATTAATGTGATGATTATACAGTAACCTCCTAATTTATGAATACCATGTGTTCCTAAAAAGTAGTTCATAAGCAGAATTTTATAAATCAAAGGTGTTTTTTCCCATAGATATAATAGTATAATGAGAGAATGCATTTCAAAAATGAAAATTCACTCCCAAAATGCATAACAACTGCGATAACCATAAGATGTATATGACCTACAACAAAATTTAAAACTTTTTAATGAAATAGAGGTGGATTGCATCTGAAGAGCCATGATTAATGAGTTAGCATTAGCATTAGCAGAGGCATTTGATGCAAGAAAGCAAGCTTATGCAGCATCAGCCAAAAAAAAAAAAAAAAAACCCACTTCCACTTCACCCCTCTGTTCGTTCAAAATACCTGTCCAGCTGAGCCTTAAACTTATTTAGGCTATCAACCTCCACGACAAGAGATGGAAGTCTGTTCCACCAACCAACCACCCGCTGGCTAAAGGCAAATTTCCGCACGTCTATCCTACATCTGTCTTTCCTCAATTTGAATTTATGCCCTCTCAGGTGATTATTCTGAGCTAGAGGAAGAATCCCATCAGCATTGAGCATGCTCAAACCATTCAAGGCTTTATACACCTCTATCAGATCACCTCGCAGGTAGCCGACCGGGCTAGCCGAGTGGGTAAAGTACCTGCCCGGCAACCCAAGGTCGCGGGTTCGATTCCCGCCTCGGGCTTGGATCAAAGTACTGCAAAAAACCTTGGGAGGTGCAATATGGCCATAGAAGCCGATGCGCCAACAACTACCAAATCAAAAAAAAAAAAAAAAAACCTCGCAGGTGCCTAGTCTCCAGACACTGTAATTTGCAAAACTTAAGCCTTTCTTCGTAAGAGCACCCCTTTGTTCCATTCACTAATCTTGTTGCCCCTCTCTGTACTCGTTCCAGCAGCTCTACATCCTTCTTGAAATGAGGCCTCCAGACCTGTATACAGTACTCTAGGTGTGGCCTGACCATTGCCTTATACAAGGGAATAATTACCTCCTTATCCCTGCTGGAAAAATTCCTGTATATCATTGACAATACTCCATGAGCTACTCTTGCAGCCCGTCTGCACTGCTCAGAGAACTTCATATCTGCCTGCACAACCACCCCCAAGTCCCTTTCATTCTCTACCACTGTCAGTGTAGTACCACAGAGTTGATACGTTGCTCTGGGGTTGCTGTTTCCCATGTGTAGTACTTTACATTTGTCAATGTTAAACTTCATTTGCCACCTCTCAGCCCATCTGCTCAACCTTTCCAGATCCTGTTGCAGCAGCATAGTGTCAGTAGTGTCCTTGACAACCCTGCCAACCTTTGTATCGTTTGCAAACTTGGACATTAAGCTTGCTATACCATCATCAATATCATTTATAAATACAGAAAACAATAATGGACCCAACACTGAGCCCTGAGGGACTCCACTAATTACATTAGTCCACGATGAGCAGTGTCCATTGATTACCACTCTCTGTCTTCTCCCCCTCAACCACCCCTTTATCCATAGCAGCAATTTGCCTCCAATGTCACACTGCTCCAATTTGTGTAGCAGTCTTCCATATGCAACAGTATCAAAGCTATTCCCTGCATCCAGTTCTTTTGTGACTGCATCATAGTATCCAATCAAATTGGTCAGGCAAGACTTCCCCTAAACAAAACCATGCTGTGTCCGAGCTATAACTGAAGTCTTGTCTAAATGATCCTGCAGTGCTTCTTTAACCAGTGCCTCCATTAATTTTCCAGGAACAGAAGTTAAGCTCACAGGTCTATAATTACTTGTGTCAGCCTTTGATCCTCCTTTGTGAATTGGGGTCACATTTGCACATTTCCAGTCTATGGGTACCTCCCCTGAGTCCAAGGAAGCTCTCATAATTATGGCTAAGGGTTTGCTTACTTCCTTTGCTGCCTCCTTTAATATAACTGGATAGATCCCATCCACCCCGGGTGCCTTTCTTGTGTTTATCTTCAACAATTTCTCCTCCACTTTACTCCCAGTTATTTCAAGATTCTGTAGCTTACTGCTAGAGTTGAATACACCTCTGGCATTCCCTTCGCTGAATAACTCCTCATGTGTGAATGTCGATGCAAAATATTCATTTAGTTTGTTAGCTACCTGAGCAGGATCATCAACAGTTGACCCATCGATATCAAGTGGACCAATCTGATTCATCCCCTTCCTTCTAGAGTTTACATAAGTAAAGAACTCTTTGCTGTTTTTCTTTGCATCCCTTGCCAAGGATTTCTCGTAATCTGCCTTCGCCTGCCTAACCTCCTTTGTAACTTGGAGTATATGAGTTAATGAAGTATAGTACAGAAGGATGCATTTGCTTAGAAAAAGTCACTCTATAGCACTGCAGTTTAGCACAGCAGCTTTGGAGTTATGTGGGTATCATTGTAAAATTTAAATAGAAATAAATAAATAAATAAATAAATAAATAAAGTAACACTTTTCTATTATGCTTACAATTGGTTATCCCCTTATACACACACTAAAATTATCAAAACGCTGCTTATTTATTCACCCACTCACTGGAAATATGAAATGGCTTTGGAAAGAATAGTATAAAGCATCACCCAAGCAAAAAATTAATTGAACAGAAATCTTATTCAAAATAGAATTATTCTAAACAGAAGTCACCTTCGTCTAACAGGAGATGTTTTAGTAATTTGCATTTTCATCATGTGTGCTTGATAGTACATTTTGTCAAAAATATACTTTAAATAATGTCATATATATTTAACTGCATGTACAATATAAATTTGTAAAATATTTTAAAAATACAGTACATAAAATCTGAAAATATTTCATTCTTATTCATTTGACTTTTGAAAGGTGATGCTTTATGAAGTGCCAGAAAAGTTTGTAAGATTGAGAGCTTAAAAATTTAATGCTAAGTGTCAAAAAATTTGTTCATATGATAAAAAGTTTGTAAACTAGATGTCCATAAACTTGGAGCTTACTGTATGTATGAAATGTAAGAAAACTATTTTCCTTCTGTGTTTCATATGCCACTTATGTTTGATGATAGAAAATTTTAATTTATTGAATCAATTAATTGAATTAATTAAGAATGCAGAGTAACTATTTTGAGTTTATAAGTAAAAGCACAAAATCTGGTAAATTTTATGATTTACCAATTTGCGTTGGTAAAAGTTTGAAATACCAAAAAATGTTCCACATCAGTGGTACATTCACTTTCCTAATTTTTTAAGAAAGGGTGCATAGAGGGATTATCTATCCCTGCAAGGTTGTTGGGATTAACATATTTAATATATTCAGAATATATTGAATGTGCAAACACTGACAATGTTGCAGAGTTGGGGTTATATATCCCCTCATGCCTTTGTTAAAAAATCAGGAGTAATGAACCTGGAAATTATTTGCTTCAATTTTTGCCCCATTGCTAACAATATTTTATGGATAGCAAATATATCCTCCCTTTGCCCTTGCTTAAAAATTGTAAAAGTGATAATCAGGCAATGCATAAAGGGAAGTAGTGATAATTTCCTGCTTAAATCTCCTATCCTCACAAAGTCGTGTGGGTAACATTAGTCACTATATTTGGAGCACCTAGTATACATTACTTTATTCAGATAATGAAAAGGTTTGGATTTTTATTTGCTTTGGTAAAAGCCTGAAATTAAAGTAACTAATATAAATGAAAATAAAGTAACTAATAATTGCTAATTTTTGAAATGAAAGTTTATTCTGCTGCTGCTACTAACACCTTGGTTGTTGAATAAAAAGAAATTGTACTTGTTTCATGAAATGCATGCTTGCTTCATGTTTTTCAATAGCTACATATAAAAACTTCTGCAAATTTCTTATTTATTCTCTCTCTCTCTCTCTCTCTCTCTCTCTCTCTCTCTCTCTCTCTCTCTCTCTCTCTCTCTCTCTCTCTCTCACACACACACACACACACACACACACACACACACACACACAGCAAATTGGCTGGTGTGCTAGTTTATGTGGAACATTAAACTAATGTGTGGTGCCTACCAAGATTCTCCATGTATTATAAACTTTGAATTAGATTACATGCTAGCTCTGTGTACTGTATATAGCTGTGATTTTGGGTATATATTATTATTTTTATTTTATATAACACACACATTTAAAAAATAATAATAAAAAAAATTAAATGTAAATATTCCTAATGTTAATTTTATACATTTTTTGATAAGTTTCTAGGCAGAAATAGGATGACATCAGCATGTTCTGGATTTAATTCATTCGTGTTTATTGGATTAAAAATCCAGCTGTAATAAAAAATTTTTTGTTGGCAGAAATAGCAAGAATGAAATAGTTGGTACTGCAAGTTTTGTATTGAAAGATAAATTTCCCACCATTTCACAACTGAAAATGATCATCTATTAGTTTGGGGGATTTCATTCTGATATCATTTTGAATTTTGTGAAGTGGCAGTTCAACATTTTCATCACTTGAATCTTCCACATCAGATAAATCACCTTCCTCATTTTATTTCTCTTTGAACATTTAAGTTCTGGGCTTTGGTGTTGTGTGGCAATAGTGCAGTTGCACTTTCAAGTTCAGTAGTAAGTTGTTTTTATTTCTGTCCACTACTAGTTTTATTTCATATCCAATTTCTAATCTTTCTGTTTCATTTGCTAAGATTTAAACTTTTAATATCAACAGTGGAGAAACAATAGTGTAGAAGAACTTTGCTACTAGGGACAAGATGATTATCCCACTGCATAAGGAAATGGTTGGGCCATATCTTAAGTAATGCATACAGGTCCAGAAGCCTCATTTTAGGAACAATGTGAATCTGTTGGAATGAGTGCAGAGAAGAACAAGATTAGCTGGGCACAAAAGCATACTCTTACCAAGAAAGACTAGTTCTGTAAATTACATCATAAACTGCAAGGAGACCTGATTGAAGTGCTAAGACTTTAAACAGATTGAGTAAACTAAATGCTGATGGCATCCTTACTCTTTCTCAGATGATGCACATAAGGGAACATAAATTTAAACTGAAAAAGGATGGTTGCACGATAGATGCACAAAAACTTTAAGGAAGGTTAAATAAATTATGAGAGAAGATAGGCAAATTATGGGTAGCGGCAGGGTTGCTGTATAAGATTCTTACATTGTATGCCACTGTTAATTATTAATTAAAATTACACCCATAAAAAATTATATACCTAATAATTTAAATGATGTTACCTATAAAACACTAATAAACACAATCTATTAATATATGTTATATAACTAATATATTAATCTTTGTATCACTGTATTAAATTATTTTGAGAAACAGTGACCACTGCTATCAGTAGATAATCAAGTGGACATTGTCTACACAGATCTCTCCTTGGCCTTTGACTCAATCAACATTGATTTACTATTATACAAATTTAAAGTTTGTATCTCTAAATCCTTTACTGTCTTGTCTAAATTATTACCTATTCTTCTGAAATTATAAAGTCCTAATACCTAAGTCACACTTAATAATGGGATTCTGCAGTGTTCTTGCCTGAGCCCATTATTATTTAATATATATGTAAATGATCATTTACTTAATACTAATTCAGATTGCCCTTTATATCTTGGATATGCATATAATTTTAAGTTAAACAGTAGTTTCATCTACTCTCAATTAAACCTACAGCAAAATTTTAAAATAATTTCTTAGTAGGCTTTGGTCAATTATCTCAATATTAACACAGACAAATTCTTTTCCACAGTTATTTATACAGACAGTGACAGGATTATTTTATATTACAATTACATAATTCTACCCTTGCAATCCTCAAACACTACATGAAGGATCTTCTAAGGGTGACCTTTACATCCAATTGCAGATTTAAAGATATAATAATAAGACATTGTTTTCAAATATTAGATTTAAAAAGACACATTTCCTTTATCATAAAAGCTCTTAAAAACTAAACACTGTTCTGGTGGTTCCCACATTCAAATTAGTTTTTCCAGTGTGGTCATTGTATTACAAGACTTAAGTTGAACCAGTTGAATCAATTCAGATTAAAGCTGTAAAGTGTTCAGATTAGCTATGAAGAATAAAACAAAAACTTTTCATTGCAATATGTATAGAGACCTTTTCCATGATTTTTAACTTGAATAAGCCAGATAGCAGACAACCAATTATTGACCTTCATCTCACTTATAAAATACTTTATAGTATTATCTTAACTTCCACAAACTACTTCAATATATCTAAAAGTTCATACAAAACATTAAGGGTCGGTGCCCAACCCAATTCAGTGCTGTGCTCTATTCCAAGATGTATCCCAATCTGTGTTACTTTTCCTTAAAAAAAAAAAAAAAAATCATCAAATTGAAAGCAACTTGCTCTCAGTGACTGCTGGGTGTGATGTTGGATATCTTTTTCTGAACGGCATGTGGATTCCTTTAAAAACTACTGGGCTTTAATAACAAGACATACCAAATCCAGTTTATGATCAAAGAAGTTTTGAAAGAAAACAAATTAATGAACTCAAGAAAAAGAACTGAATCACAAACCTTTGGTGAAAGCAGTCCTGTGCAGCCCAAACAAACTGATAACTCTAGTTATGCTAGCCTCACTCATTTGAAAAGTATGTTCATGTTCCTCTTCTAGCTTGCATACTTCTACCATCATATGCTTTTTGAAGTGAAATTTGCTTGTTTCTTTTAAATATTATGCCATTTGAAAATCTGAACATAGCTCTTTATTCTGACATACTGCCCATCCATTTACTGAGTCATTACTCCTAGATATGTTAAAGAATGTGATGCATAAATTTGTTATACCAACAGTTTTTAAATATTCCACTTCCATTTTGGAAATACGTTACCAAACTATACAGTACACATACTCCTATTGAAAAATAATGTTCTTATTAATGCCAAAGTAGCACAATTTCATTTGGTAGTGCACATTTTGTGTAGGCAAATTTCCAGTACTCCTTAGTATCACTGAAAATAAAGAAATGTATGAAGCAGTGGATGTTTTGTAATGTCAGTTCCATCAACTTCAGTATAAGAACCTATAAGATGCTTATGAAAGAAGAAGGAATTGAAGTACAGCAGTGGCCCTTCCTTTTGGTGACCTGAAAAATGCACAAAGAAACTTTTTAAATATAGCAAATTATCCCAAGCTTGCCACTTTCCATTTTCTCATAGCAGTGCTGAGTGTGACAAAATATTTGACCAGTTGGGGAGTGGGGGGGGGGCGCTTTCACTATTCTGTATAAAGTCCACTATTGTTACCATTTCAGAAAGGAATCCAAAATAATTTGTTATTTTATGTTGTAAAAGAATAATGTTGGGAATACATCTTAATTTTCACAATCTGAAATTTTTCTGGAAAAATTTTCAAATGTGGAAATTAACAAATTCGTTGTCTGTTTTATATAATTTTAATTTCCCAATTTATGCAGCTCTTCCCCACACCCAAACCTTCAAAATCACATTCCTGTTTTAATTAATCTTTACAATTGTCATTGCACTAATTAAGCAGGCAGTTGTCCACTGGCTAATCCCTTGTCTATCAAGTCCTCCAAAACAGATCCTCCCCCCATCTCTCTCTCTCAAAATTTTAGAAATGCTTTAGACAGCAGTGTTTATTATAACCAAAACTTTACCTCAATATTTCTGAGAAGGACAAAGTGCAGAAGTATCTTTCTTGAAGATCATAATCAGCTGATGCCTAAATAGAAATCCACATTCAGAAAAGTCCTAATTAAGCTAATGTCTGAAAGCATGCTGTAATGGTAAACAATCCAATGACTGTATTTTAATCTGAAATTCACATCAGTGAAACTGAATTTCAAGTTCAAACTGTGGATTTAAAAAGCTACTGTTTTCTTCCTTTTTTCCCCAAAATAAATCTCTGCCTTAGTTACTTTATTTCCAACTTTTTGAAAGTTGGAAGTTGTGAAATAAGGAGCATAATATAGTAAAACTTGTTGATAGCCATCTGTGGTTCTGTAATAAACGTTGCAACTTAGAGAAATGCCATTATTTTCCATTTTTATATCTATAGCAACTACATACTTAACTATTGTACTGTGTTAGTTTTGCCACCACGTGCTTATTGAAGTACTATTTTGTTTGTGATTCTGTGATTGCTGGGTGAATCACAATCTCAATATTAAATCATTGAGTCTGAAGTTTTTGTAAAAGATGCATTTCTACGTACGAATTTTAATGATCAATCATGGGTACGAATACACTTACATTTAGGGCATTTTTAACTAGACAGTATTATATAAAATGATATGAACTGAGTCATATGAACAAAGTCATATGAACAGGTAAATTGGTGTATTTCCATTGTAGTTTTTTGGAATAGTGGTTAGAATTACTGTTAAACTGTGTTTTGTAATATCATACGTTACTTCAATGTTATGAGGGATACAATTACAAAGGGGGTTTTTTTTTTTTTTTTTTTTTTTTGCAATAATGCTACAGAGTATAAACAATGGCAACCATCTTTCTGGAGCAAAATGTTATGCTAGTCGGCATGTGGCTCACTTTGCACACTATGCAGTTTATTTTATTTTATGTTATTTTGATAAAAAGCAAGAATAAAGTAATTTGAAATAAATGAAACTGTTTGCTTCTCTTTTAACATTTTAATTTTTCAGTTTCTGCGTTGATTTTTTAATTAAATTTTTATAAAATAAAGTTCTGCTTGAAAAAAAAAATATAGCATGAGCGGGTGGTGATGGTGTATTTTCTGCACCAGTGAGAACGTGTTTTTGACCACACTTCTCAAAATGCAACGGAGGAGAGGAGAAAAATAAAAGACTTTATTAGCTACAAGGGATGGTCATGGAAAAGTTTTCATTTGTGCAGGTTGGTACAAAAAAATCCATTATATTTTGCATGACCAACAGAAAGGTAAAATATGTATAGAACCATAGCTGAAATTCAGGAAGACAAACACTATATAAAATAAAAAGGTAGTCAAGTTGGAGTGGGCTGGCATTGTGAAAATACAATTTTGCTGGTTACATAAACTGACTGATTATGACAAGAGGCTATTTTCACAGGTTTTACTGTTTTTATTGAATAAAATTTAATGTAGAATTTGAACATCTATCAAGAAACTTTTAAAAATAAATTAATAGAATGTGATTAGCATAACTCTTCATTCAGAAACATTGACTTCAGTCTATTTTCTGCTAATTCCAAACCCATGTTGTTAGCATATATTTATTGGATACGGTCACCATTCTCTCTACACAAGAGAAAAAGGCCTTGGTTTCATCAATGACAAGGAATTTTTATAGACTTTTTTTCACATTGTGGCCCAGTTAGTTGGTCTCAGGTGCATGGTTTTTCTCTTAAAAACTCAGGTTATTTGCAAACAGGAAAATCAACCTGAGAATACATTCAATTTAAATTTACAGACACAAACTGATGTCTTCTTAGCTTTAGTGCTTAATGCGCACACACACACATACTAATTCCAAGTTGTTTTCAGATATGTCATGTCTGTGATGGTGATTCAATTTCTACCATAGTGCTTTCCAGTAACCTTATATCCTTTTATTTATTCTCTCTCTCTCTCTCTCTCTCTCTCTCTCTCTCTCTCTCTCTCTCTCTCTCTCTAAGATTAATGGCTCTGTTAAAACTTCCCACAGACCTATCCTTCCTCAATCCTTGTAAAAATTTGGCTGTACAAATGCAGTGTTTATGCGAAAAATATCACTGCTGCAAAATATCCTGTTAGTTTCTTGCCCTCATGCTAGCAAGGCCTTGATTTTCTTTTCAAAATGGACAAGTCACAGTCAACAAGAACCACTATTCAAATTAATAACAGTGCCTTCCAATTTAAAACTGAAAAGCATTGGATTTCATTTGGATTTGCTGGTTGGAATTTGTCCGAGGCTAATTCCAATGAAATCAAACTTAGTAGACAGTATTACTTCAGAAGCTGTTAGATTTTTTGGTGGGGGAGAGGGAGAGAAAAAGAAAAAATTACTTGTTGGATTTTCAGTGGATCAGCAACTTAGACCATATTGCACTGTTGTGTATTATGTCTGTAAAAGTGCCGTGGGCCAATTTTCGTGTTGTGCATACTGAAAACCCCGGAATAACCCAGGGAAAATCCTACTCCCTCCACTTGAGGTTGGCTGACTAACCCTTGATTGAAGAGGGCTTCAGAAATTCCTACAGCCAAGTTCAGCAAACAAATTGAGACCTCTCTAAATGAGTGACAAGTGGCTTAATCACTATTTTCACAGAGAAAAATGCTTGATGGTTAGTATGTAATGCTGGGACGTGTTATGTTATGTTTCAGAAAAGATGACAATTTCCCTATCTGAACAAATGTGAAGTGTTGGTAATCCTCTGTGTGAAGAACCAACATAGGCTATGGGGCAAAAAGCCTCACCAGGCAGCTCACCTTTCGATATATACGACCTGGACACTATAATTTCAGTCCTTCTCATTGCTCCTGGAGATACATCCTAACACACTTTTCGTCATTTACGCACTTTCGTCATTTCGTCACTACGCACTCCAAGCGGCAGTGCGTAGCACACGCTTCTTGATTAGACTGGGGTTCGAGCCTGTGACCACCAAATACGGAGGATGTGGAAAGGTGAGGGAATGACCACCGCATATCCCCGGAGCAATATGGCCTTAGTTGCTAATGCTCCTAAAAACCAAATAACACTAAGTTTTCAATGAAAGTTCCACAAATGTAAATACTGCATTGATATTGTACTAATACACTAACCTCCAAAAGGTATCTGTATGCATATCAGCTTCAACACTAACATCAGTGTCACTCACTTCAATAATGAGTGGCCAATCAATATCTTTCCCTCTTTGGCAGCTATGACACACTTACCCGCCTGGGAAATGAACAAATATACTAGTCCTAGATAGTATACCAGGCCTAGTCCTCCATTCCTCATGTAGAACAGTGTGTGTGACATTCTGGTTTGGCTTCATCCAACATTACAGTTGATCCCATAAGGCTGTGCCAGCCATTCCAAATTTTTTATTTCTTTTCCAGGAAACTATTATCAAATAGCACTAATGATAAGGCATATGACATTCTCCTGTTGAAGCAAAATGTACCAAAGAACTGCCACCCACATCATAGTGAACACGAAATTGTCCAAAATGTTAAGGTAGCCCAATTACAGTGTTCTTTACACTATGCAAGGCAAGACTGCTGGTTGTAGTTGCTGATATTTCAGTTATGTGTAGCCTCCCATGAAAACCAAGGCTATGTAACTCCTCCACATTTTAGGGTGTTAATAGGGCTTGTACAACCCCTATTAACACCCTAAACTCCTGACATATTTTGAGCCCTGGTCATGTAGAGTACACTTCTGTGGTCTCTCTGTGTATTGCTTAATGGTGCAGGCACTGTCATACTTCTGTTTCATGATAAAATCACTGTTGGTTGATGCTGGATAGTGTAAACCTGGGTTGGATACCTAAGCTTACACTAGCAATATGGCCTTAGTTGCTAATGCTCCTAAAAAAAAAATAAAATAAAATAAGCTTACACTATTTTTTTCCCATTGTGCAGTCTGTGGTCATGTTGGCAGCCCTAAGTGTTATGTGTCCCCAAATTTAAACTCAGTGATGTCACAAACAGGGCTGGCCACAAGGATGTTCAACCAGTTCTGTCGAACAGAGCCCCACGCTCAAATGGTCTAAATAATAATATCGTCTGCATCTTTTCTGCATTTCTATCAACAAGCCGATCTTCTTAATGTCTAGTTGCCCATATTATCGTCACTCCAAGAGTGCACGAGTCAAATTGCTAGAAGTAGAGCGTATACTTCTTTCTCTTCACATGCTTCTTCATTCTCAATGTTTATGTTTCATTTAATATTGAACATAGGATGTTTATTTAAAAATGTAATTTTTATGTTATACTGATTTTCAAGAATATCTGTATTCTTTTTAACTTCTGGAGATAAGGAAATAACAAACAGAGCTCCACAAGTAATTCTCGAACAGGACCCTCAAATTATAATTACACATTTACTTTTAAAAATGTCTGTTTTCAGTAATACTTGTTTTTTTTTTTTTTTCTCTGTATTGCTTTCTTATGATGTTTTTCTTTAGCATTTAATATTATTATAACCATATATAAAGTAAACTCTGTAAAATCAAGAACATTTTACAAAAAAAAAAATATATATATATATACAGGGTGATTCAGGAGGAATAATAAATATTTTGGGAGGTTACTGTATTGATTATTCTGAGTAAAAAAGTTCATATAAACATGTCCAATTCTCAATGGATATGGAGATAGCTGATTGAAACTGGCACGTACAAAGCACTTATGAGAGGCATTAAAGAACGATATTACTTATTGTTTGTATTTATTGACCTTTTGAATGATACAAAACACAAATAATTGACAAATTTTTTACAGTTCACAATAAATGTTCGAAAATCCCACCACCAGCCTCAATTCTCTTTGCAACTCTTGTGGTAATATGACATGTTGTGCTTCTGAGGTCGTCTTGGCATTCCTTTATGAGGGCAGCAGTATCCAAAATGTGAGTGAGCAATTTGTCTCTTGTATTCACCTTTTCTTTGTATACTGCACTTTTCATCCATCCCCCACAAACAAAAATCTAACAGAGTGAAGTCTTGGAGACCTTGGTGGCCAATGAACGGGACCACCGCAGCCGATCCGTCATTCAGGGAAAGTTCGATTTAGATATTTTATCACCAGATGGGTATAATGTGCGTCATGATGAAAGTACATACCAATCCTTGTAGCCAAGGGAACATCTTCTAATAATAGTGAAAGTTCGTTTTGCAGAATTCCAGGTAAATGGGCCCTGTAAGATGATTTTGTAACACCAACAGGCCCAATCAACTGATAGTCGATGATACCGCACCACATATTTACAGAGAAGCAATGTTGAAAATTTGTTTGTACAGTGGCATGTGGATTTTCGTCTGACCACCTATGAGAGTTACGGGTGTTGTTGATACTGAAAGTAGCTTCATCGCTGAACAGTATTAATGGAATTAATCGGTGATTAGCATTTACTCACCGACAAAATTCCAATCACTGGGTGTCGTCTCCTGGTTGAAGGTGTTGCACCCACTGTATGTGAAATGGATACAAGCTGTGCTCACGTAATGTTTGCCATACTCTTGCCTGTGGAACACCGATATGCGGAGAAATTCTTCATGTGCTAACAGTACAACTACGTTCTACTGACTGAAGAATGTGTTCTATTTCATCCACATTGTTCATTTACACGTTCAGAAGAAATATGAGCGCTGGGAACTGTACCAGTCTCACACAGTTTGGTGTAAACACTAGTAAATGCTCTCAAATCCGATATTCTGCGGTTGTGAAACTGTTGACAGTATTCTCTACAAGCAGCAGTAGCACTTCCACCACAAAAACTAGAGAAAAACACCATATCGGCATATTAAGCATGTGTGAAGATGTGCAGCATTCTTAAAAACACTTCTAACACCAAACAGTGTCAGGTTATAACTGCTTCTTGGTCACATCTGATTCCGGAAGCTGTGCGTGCCTGTTTCAAACAGCTGTATCTCTGTATCCATTAAAAAAAACAGGACACATGTTTATATGAACTTTTTTACTCAGAATAATTGATACTATAACCTCCAAAAATATTTACTATTCCTCCTGAATCACTCTGTATCATTTCCAATCCAGAAATATTAAGAAAGCAACCTGACACTCATCTTTTAAGAACCCATGCAAAAAGGGGTGACATTTCTCTCAGTTTGCAGGATTATCTTATCCTTTAATCTGGTTTTGCACTGATAATGCAATGATCTGAATTCTCCAGGTAGTGCACTATTTCCAAGTAGTGCACTACCAGGACAACTCATTGCAAAGTTAAAAAGGGGGGAACTAGTTTTTTAACACATTGGCAATGATGCTAGAAATAGTATGATTAGTGTGTGGGCAAAAAATTTTTGATAAGAGTTTTTTATGAAAGTGGAATTTTTATGAATTATAAATGTTTATAAACTGTACCTTTGGTTATTTTTTCACCTTTGACCCAATTTTTTGAGTTTACCACCAGTGGCCTCTGAATAAAACTCCACAATATGTCTCCAACCAAATGTCATCTTATTATACTGCCCTTAGAAAAAGTATCAACTGTTACAAAAAAGGGAAGATTGTCCAGGAAAGCTGGCTGTGTGCCTACGGTGTTTCAATGAAAAACATAAGTAATAACCATTAGTTTTGACCTCATTATTTAGAATACAACTGTATTTGTTTCAAAAATAAATATATTTTTTCTTTTATATAATGATTTTATTAACTTATAACATCCATATTTATAGACAAGTGCATCGCTGGTGGTACACCAAACAACTTGTACCTATGCTATAGCTGTATGCCCAATATAGAAGGTCTCACTATTAAGTGAAAGATTTTTAGCTATATAGAAAGTGGATTGACAAGTGTACCACCGGTGTACCACACCGTCGCCAACGTGTTAACCTTTTGGTCCTGCCAAAAGATTAATTGGCCATTTCTTTAAAAGATGACACTGATATGACAGCCTATTTCAGGTCTAACTGATCATTTGTAGCTAGCAGGTGGTCTCTAGTGACAGCATGCAGACAAAATGACAGCTCACATTGAAAAATTAATAAAAAGTTGTTCAGTATGAGCAACCATGTAGTATATGACATTAAATTTTTCAAAGTTTTAAACTAAACTAGAGGAAAAACACCTATCTGATTGTCTAATGCTTAGTTTGCTATCTGTTTGTTTGTCTAGAAACCAGTTATTATTTGATGAAGGACCTGTTAGTCTTGAAGGAGGCGGCTATCCTAGCAGTCTGTCAGATTTAAAACAAACAACCTTTTGTTGAGACCATCTGTTTGAAAGAAGTGCAATATTTTTAAACAGAGGACATGGTAATGAGGGCAACTTTACAAAGGGAAGTTTACTCTGTTGTGAGAATTAAAACCACTGCATTATCTATGCTGTTTAAATACTGCTGGCCGCAAAAACAGATGAATGGACAAGACAGTCCTGCAAACATCTTATAATTTTCCCTGAGGCCACATAGCATTAGCAATATTAAAACTTTGAACCTTTCTTGTAGTGCTATCTCTTATCTGTAATTTGCAAGTGGTTTGCACTTGCTAATGTAAGTGTAACTAGTCATACAGCATATGCATGAGCTGGTGACCAGTTTTATGTCAATTTAGAATAGCTAAAAGCAAAGAAAGGTATAAAATTCCCAGTGTGGGTACAGCTGGAAAAATGTATGCTCAATTAAATCTATGGTTAATCTCTTCCATAAGTAGCAACTTACTGATGCACAAAACAACAGATTTAATTCCACACAACCAAGGTTTCTGCTACCTTCATAATATATAAAAATTGAAATTACATACAGCATGACAGCATTTACTGTGACTTTGTTTGGTCAAATCAATTGAACTGCTATCTACATTTGTAACCACTAACTAATCCTTCAGTCATTATAAATGTTTACAGATGTAAATGAGTTGAGTTGTGAGTACATTAATATTTATAGGTATGTGCTTTTCCAAAACTTGTAATAATTGTTGGATTTTCATGTTAATTTTTAATTAACAAGTTTAATTGTTAATTTTTAATTCTTAACATAAATGTTAAGAATTAAACTATAATAATAATTTGATAACAGAAATTAAAATAAAATCTGTTTTGAAAAATGTGTAATTAATGGTAAGGAACTCTCGTTGTGGCACATGCCCCTCAGGATTTTATGTTTTGGTCTCTATATATGAAACCTGATAAACACGATAATCAGGGTGATTTGCAGATAAAAACAGCGAGATGCAGAGGAGGTAAACACAATGGAGTTTGAAGCATTGGAGGTAGAGATCAGCTTAAAGAACTCAGATTAAAAGCTACCTTTCTTTCTTTTGATTATCTTTATAAAGTTCTTTATAAGATAATACAGCAGCTTCAGCTTTTCCAGCCCTCCACAACAACCAAACCGACCTGTTACACATATCCAGTTATATTAAAGGAGGCAGCAAAGGAAGTATGCAAACCCCTAGCCATAATTATGAGAGCTTCTTTGGACTCAGGGGAGGTACCCATAGACTGGAGATGTGCAAATGTAACCCCAATTCACAAAGGAGGATCAAAGGCTGACACAAGTAATTATAGACCTGTTAGTTTAACTTCTGTTCCAGGTAAATTAATGGAGGCACTGGTTAAAGAAGCACTGCAGGATCATCTAGACAAGAATTCCGTTATAGCTCAGACGCAGCATGGTTTTGTTAAGGGCAGGTCTTGCCTGACCAATTTGATTGGATACTATGATGTAGTCACAAAAGAACTGAATGCAGGGAATAACTTTGATATTATATATTTGGATCTTAGAAAGGCTTTTGATACTGTTGCACATGGAAGACTGCTGCACAAATTGGAGCAGTGTGGCATTGGAGGCAAATTGCTGCTATGGATAAGGGGATGGTTGAGTGGCAGAAGACAGAGAGTGGTAATCAATGGACACTGCTCAACGTGGACTAATGTTATTAGTGGAGTTCCTCAAGGTTCAGTGTTGGGTCCATTGTTGTTTTCGGTGTTTATGAATGATATTGATGATGGGATATCAAGTTTAATGTCTAAGTTTGCAGATGATACAAAGGTTGGCAGGGTCGTTAAGGACACTACTGACGCTATGCTGCTGCAACAGGATCTGGAAAGGTTGAACAGATGGGCTGAGAGGTGGCAAATGAAGTTTAACATTGACAAATGTAAAGTACTACATATGGGTAACAGTAACCCCAGAGCAATGTATCAACTCTGCGGTACTACACTGACAGTAGTGGAGAATGAAAAGGACCTGGGGGTAATTGTGCAGGCAGATATGAAGTTCTCTGAGCAGTGCAGACGAGCTGCAAGAGTAGCTCATGGTGTCTTGTCAATGATATACAGGAATTTTTCTAGCAGGGATAAGGAGGTGATTATTCCCTTGTATAAGGCAATGGTTAGGCCACATCTTGAGTACTGTATACAGGTCTGGAGGCCTCATTTCAAGAAGGATGTAGAGCTGCTGGAACGGGTACAGAGAAGGGCAACAAGATTAGTAAATGGAACAAAGGGTTGCTCTTACGAAGAAAGGCTTAAGTTTTGCAAATTACAGAGTCTGGAGACTAGGCACCGGCGAGGTGATCTGATAGAGGTGTATAAGGCTTTGAATGGTTTGAGCATGCTCAATGCCAATGGGATTCTTCATCTTTCTCAGAATAATCACCTCAGAGGGCATAAATTCAAATTGAGGAAGGACGGATGTCGGATAGATGTGCGGAAATTTGCCTTTGGCCAGCGGGTGGTTGGTTGGTGGAACCGACTTCCATCACTTGTTGTTGAAGTTGATAGCCTAAACAAATTTAAAGCTCAACTGGACAGGTATTTCGAACGAACGGAGGGGTGAAATGGGAGAGGGTGTTTTTTTTTTTTTTTTTTTGGCTGATGTTGAATAAGCTTGCTTTCTTGCATCATATGCCTCTACTAATGCTAATGCTAACTGTATGACCCAGTGTACTATTACCAAAATAGAAAAAAACCACTATAATAAATTTATATCTTCTTACCACAGTTTTTTCATTACATTAAGAATAATGTAAGATATGGAATTTAAAATTTGTTTGATTACATAGTAGGTCTTATTTCTTGAGGTTCACTTGTAAACAGATTCACTGGGAAATTTCCCAGTGTTCTGATGGCTGAGCCAATCCATTTCTGCGTATACATGTACATCAGCCTCCAAAATGTATCTGGACAACTGTTTTCATAACTGGATAAACAAATGGCTTGGATCGGTATATAATGAAGGCCTACAAATCACAAGTTTATCCCATCAAAAGATAAAATGGTATAGGTGATGAACTGCATGAGAAGCAGGTCCCAAGAACAGTTCCTTGCCACTAATAATGCATTTTTCTGGATAGAATTTCATATTTGTTATCAATGTTTATATTTAAGATTTAATACTATTTACATGTAATAATTAAATGCAGAAATCCAACAATTATTACACAACACCAATAATAAGCATTCTTATTACAGTACCTTTACATATCTGAATTCTTGGAGATTAAGAGATGCCAGATCTTATAGTAGTATGCCTGAACACTAGGCATACCTCTATAAGATCAGCATCAACATTCTTAACAGTAACATACACTAACTAATAATATTATAATTTAAAAAAAATTGTTAAATACTGAGGAATATACGTAAAACACCATACAAAAGCAGTATAGAACCTCAAATTGAATGGGACTAAAAATTTTGAAAAGTCTGCGAAACTATTTTGAAACACACTAATTTAAAGCTCAGAGCATAACATTTAGGGCTACCTACATGGTTGCAGCCAATGTGAAGGAATGGACTGCCAGTTGGACACCTCTGACATATTTTCATACTCATAATTTACATTACTATTTTTTTAATTCTATTGTTTAAAAATTATTTCTGTATTTTCAAGATCTCCTGAAATGCAGTGCCTTTCTATTGCTTTAAGTATTTTCCAGTTTCAAGGGTTTGCCAGTTTCAGTTAAAATGCAGTTAAGAAGGCAAACAGACTACTAAATGTGAAACTACATGGTTTGCTGTTTGTCATCGAGGAGGGTGGGGGGATAATGCTTAGTTTTGATTGGTATGTGGTTATTTAATGTCACTGTACGTATAGTTTTATGTGTTTCTTGTTCGCTTTTGCATCTTGCACTTCTTTTATCAGTTCTCTTTTCAGATCGTGATTTTCATTAAGTTGGCATGGTCTTATTTACTACTGGCATGGTCTTATTTACTACTGGCATTTACTACTGGCATGGTCTTATTGTACCATATGGCCGAAGCATATGAGATTGCTGGGATGAAAACTGTCTTATAATAGAGTGCCAGCGTTCTCTTGTTGAGGCCCCAGTCAGGAACTACTCGTTCTCTTGTTGAGGCCCCAGTCAGGAACTTCCTATTATTAGTGGGTTTACATAATTTTAAAAAAGATTAGGTTAGTTTACACCACTAATTCGGAACAGATTCAAGCAAAAGAAGTGTGGGTTTTATAACAGACGGCTAGTGAAAAAAAGATTAGATGAGTTTGCGCCACTAATTTGGGACAGATTCAAGCAAAAGAAGTGTACGTTTTTTGATAGATGAACTTTTGGCTAATAGTTTTTTTTTTTTTTTTTTACTTTCACATACTACAATATTTCTACTGTTCGTTCAGTTATTGATACCACTGGCCATCCATTTTCTATAATTACAGTTTTTTTTTTTTTTTTATGAAAACCCCAAACATGAAAGGTATCAAAACCTATAGTACTTAGTACCATGCATGGGGGGGGGTGTTTAGTGTCATGCGGCACCACAGGTTTCCCCCCCATCTCAGTGTTGATTACATTGTTGTTGTACCAAAGTGTATGGACATTGTATATATGTATTGTCATGTACCATTGTTTTTCTGGTCCTTTAGCCGCTGGACACCTGCTGAGGCCCAACATTGCCCCACTTTTGCCCTGTGGAAGCAGACCAGGTACCCAGCAGTCAATAGTTCACTCTGGCAGGTGCTGCCACCTAATTTCCTAAGATTTCGGTGGCTAGGACCTAAAAAAAAAAAAAAAAAAAAAAAAAAAAAGGTGAGTGGAGTGCACGTGTACATACATACAAACATGTATTTACATACACATCAATTGGTATAGGTTTGTGTGGTGAAGGCACTAGAATGAGAAGACGAGAGTTTTGGGCAAAATTTATTTTGATGGTTAAATTTGGATTGTGTGGGACTTTCGCTTACGTATAGTTAGAGTGGGGGGATAAAGTCAGAGATAAGGAGCTGATAGTGAAGGTAGCTCCAGCTTGCAGTGGGCATGTCTGTGCCCCACCAGAAAGAAGAGAAGGGTGTCGGGGGTTGCAAGAGACAGAAAGCCATCTCCCTTCCCCGGCGGGGAAGGAGAGGAATAGTGAGCCAGACAAGGGAGCTGGCCCAGATCGCCAATAGGGTGTGAACGCATGTGGCTGCGAAGTGGTCATCTATCATCAGTGTCCTACCATCCAGTGCTGATGGAGTTCGTTCAACCTTTCTAGTCAGGTCCCTACAATGACTGTGCAGGTTCTTCATCTTTTGGTGGGAGTCGCTCATGGGACTGAGTCCCGTCCACGTGTCATTATTAGGGAAGGATTTTCATCTGAGTTGAAAGTCCAATCATGTCCATTTGGTGTCTGTGCAGTGCGACAGCTCCTTGGTCGTTAGTCTTTATAGATTGGGCAACGCCCCAGCTGTGAGTTAAAAGAGTCAGATCTTTACTATCACTGTTCGTGGGATGTGTTGCCATCATAGTGGCGGTCTCTACATGTTCAATTCCATGCTTTGGTCCCATCCTGGGTTGTGTAAAGTCATTTGCACGCTACATGTTGGACTTGTCTTTGGTAGTCATGGTTACTCCGTGGCCCCTATGGCCTGTCCGGTAGTTAAAGTCAAGATGCTTGGATTCAGTCACAATGGAGAGACAGGGAGTCAAGATTCCTGTGTTTATTGTGCTGCTTATTCCGCAGGTCAGTACAGCTTGCGGAGGTTGTGCAAGCAGTGAGCTATGTTGGTTCAGGTTGCTCAGGGTTTGCCGTCTGGCATAGAGGCTCTGGGCAAATTTAGAGAATAGTTTGTAAGTTGCTTCATTTCTCCAGTAGATAATGCTCCTGGTTTTTGGGATTGAATTGTATCTGTGTGATCAGGTGTCCATGTAGATCGGTGTTTCCCAACGTGGGTCCCACGCCCCACATGGGGGAAATTTGATTGTTCAGGGGGGCAATTCAAAAATTGCTCGTCTAGAGTTTAAAACAACCGCCTACTATGATTTAACTTGTACAAAAGAAGAATTATTGGTATCTCAATTTGAAATAAGCATTCGTTAAATGTTGTACTTTCTATAGAACCGCACTTGAAAGTTTGGAGTAATATCAACTACAGTTTGCTCGGAGAGTATTGCTTACTATGCATAGTTTTTTTTTTTTTTTTTTTTTTTTTTTTTTTGTAGTTGTTGGCGCATCGGCTTCTGTGGCCATAATGCACCTCCCAAGGTTTTTGCAGTACTTTGATCCAAGCCCGAGGCGGGATTCGAACCCGCGACCTTTGGGTTGCCAGGCAGGCACTTTACCCACCCGGCTAGCCCGGTCGGCACTATGCCTAGTGAAGGAATAGTACGTACTGTATTGGACAATTGCTTATGGCATGCGCAATGCGCAAGCAAAGTGGTTGTCTACTGTAGCCTACCGCAAACTCCGCATGTTATATGAAATAGGTAATTCCTTTCATACAAACGCTTGTTTCGGCGTCGTGACTGTACATTTGGATAGGTTTGGCGATCTCAGATTAAAATAAAAAATTACTTTGTCTGCGCACAGAATTATTATTAATGAAGAACCGTGATACACAATGGTATGTATTTGTCGTATATGTAAATTTCTGTGGTCTCAGTAAATAAGCAAATAAGTCCAAAAACTCGAATTTGCAGGAGAGGAAAAATAAACTTCACACTCTCATATAAACATGCATATATTCGAATATACAAATATTTATTACTCATGCTAAAACTACAATAACGAAGATATCTGCATGTCACATAATTGTAAATAATAAATACTTTATTATAGTGCACTTATCTCATTTTTGACAAATTAGACTTATCTGCTTGTTCACAGAGACCACAGATTTAATAGCCCGAATTCAGTAATTTATTCATTCAAAAAGCATACTAATAATTAATTTTGATATATTAAAATAAAATTAAATTAACTTTAATGCATAGTTTATTTTTAGTTTTTGATTTATCTTATATTTATTTCTTTCAGCTGCACAGTAAAATGAGTAGTGCAAGTAAAAAAAAAGTTCGTCAGTATTCAGAGGAATACTTAAAATTTGGTTTCATACCCGCTGTCCACGATCAAAGGTCACCTTTTTGTCTTTTATGCCAACAATGCTTGACCAACGAATCAATGAAGCGAGGTCATCCTGTGGCGCATTTGAAGGCGAAACATAATGCTCATGTAAATTCAGATTTAAATTACTTTCAAACTTTAAAGAAGAATTTTGAAAAAAGAGCAACATTAAAGTCTCTGTTTATTGCTCATACTGCAATTGTCAATCGTACTCTTGAGGCTAGTTATGAAATTTCTTTACTCATTGCTAAATCTGGGAAAAATCATACTATAGGAGGGAATTTAATCAAACCATCAATATCAGCATTTCTTAAAACAGTTCTGGAAAAAGATGACAAAGACGTGAAAGCTATGCCACTCAATAACAATACTGTTATCAGAAGAATAGATGAAATGAGTGAAGATATTGAAATACAACTTGTTGGAAAGCTGAAAACAAGAAATTTCTCAGTGCAAATGGATGAATCAACTTTGAGAGACAGTGAAGCCGTACTGATAACTTATAAGATATATTGATAAAGGTAATTTCGCTGAAGAAATGTTATTCTGTAAATCATTAGAGAGCACCACTACCTCCAAAGATATATATATAATAAGCTAAAAAATTACTTAGATGACAACAATATACCAATGAAAAATATAACATCTTGTACCAACCGGGCTGGCCGGGTGGGTAAAGTGCCTGCCTGGCAACCCAAAGGTCGCGGGTTCGAATCCCGCCTCGGGCTTGGATCAAAGTACTGCAAAAACCTTGGGAGGTGCACTATGGCCACAGAAGCCGATGCGCCAACAGCCATCAAAAAAATAAATAAAAAAATAACATCTTGTGCTGCAGATGGTGCTCCTAATATGATGGGCAAGAAAAATGGCTGCTTAAAATTGATGAAAGATGAGAATCCAGAAACGCTTCTTGTGCACTGTGTTATTCATATGGAAAACTTGGTAGCTAAAAATATTTCGCCTGTTCTTAATGAAGTACTAAAATCAGTTATAAAGTGTGTCAATGCTATTAAAGCTAATGCCAAATGTGAGTGTCTCTTCAAGCTTTTTTGTGAAGAACAAAATACAGACCGTGTGAGACTTTTACTTCACACTGAAGTAAGGTGGCTCTCGAAAGGGAACTACTTGAAAAGATTTATGGAACTATTTGATACTATTAGTGACTTTTTAAGTGACAAACCTGAAATGAAGCATCTGTTAACGGTCGATGGTAAAGCATTTGTGAGTTATTTAGCCGATATCTTTGAAAAACTAAATATATTAAATAAACAACTTCAAGGAACAAATAAAAAACTCTTGTCGATGCAAAAGCGAAGATATTTGGTTTCATTACATTTATTGAATTATGTCAAAAATATATTTGTAACAAAAATTTTGAATAGTTTCGTTGGCTGCAAAAATGTGAAGTGACTGATACCGCTGTACTTGTTATTGTCGATCATCTGAAAATTCTGTCCACTGATTTAAAAGAAAGGTTTTCTGATTTAAAACAAATTGATTTTCCAACCTGGATGATGCAACCAATGTTAGTCGATTTGTCTGATGTATCAATGCAGTACCAAGAAGAACTCTCAGAAATGCAAAATGATGAGTCAGTTAAAACTTTATTCAATATAAAAGGAGCGATGGCATGGCTTTGTGATGAAACAGAAATTAAATACCCAAATTCAACCAACTTTGCAAGAGAGCTATTGTTACCATTTCCATCTTCATATTTAGCTGAATGTGGATTTAGTACCATAAATAATTTGTTACTAAAGAAAAGAAATTGACTGGATATCACAAAAACGGGGAGACTTGAGACTGAAGCTGACTAAATTGGAGCCCAATATAAAATCTCTCTGCGGCAAGCATCAAGCACAAGGGTCTCACTAAATTTAGTGCACTCATCTAGAAGTGACTTCACATGGAATGTTGAAATTATTAAATAATAATTATTAAAAATTAAAATATTATAGAAAAATCTTTCATATAAATTATTTTGTACTTGAATTTTAGTTGTCTATTATATGTTTTGAAAATTTACTTACTGTTTTTTCTTAATAATTTCCTAATGATTTCTTCCTAAAACCTAAGTCTTGTGTCCTGAACAAGTTGTAATTAGGCTTCATTTAGGGAATAATTCAATTTTTGAATATAAAAAATATGTATATGTTACATAGGGGGCATCAGAATTTTAGAAAGACTTAGGTGGGGCATGGTAAAAAAAAGGTTGGGAAACACCGATGTAGATCTTCATAGTGCTCACATTCGTGCATTATGTGGTCCCATGTCTCCAGGGAGCCACACACACACATGGGATTATCTGTGATGCCAAGGAGGTTCAATTTGTTGCGGATCACTCCGTGTCCTGTGAGGAGGTAAGTAGTGTAGAGTCTAGGGTTGAACCATTGTGGTTAGACCTGTTGGAGATTAGGTAGAAACTTTCGAGTAATATTGCCTTTGGTTGAGTCAGTCCAACATTGCTGCCAGATTGTTTGTAGATGTTTCCAGTCTTTTCTTCTCTGCCTGTCTGTTATTTATCGGATCTGTGGCATATTCTATATACGTTGTGGCTTTTCCACACCTGAGTTGCTGCTGCAGTCCTGTGTGGATTACTTCCAAGTTGAGAGGCAGGGTTCCCGTGATAACTTGGAGTGCATGTGTCGATACTGTATTGCATGTTCGGGTGATGGTTAGGAGGATCAGTCTGTGTATTATGTCCAATCGTCGGTGATTCACCACTGTTGAGGCCTAGTGATACCAGGTCCTGAAGGCATATATAATTGCCGGGATGATGGCTGCCTTGTAGAGGAGCACGAGGATGCGCCTCTTCAGCCCCTATCTCAACAGGTGACCCTGGCAAGAATGGCCACGTAATTTTTAATTTTTGTCTGTATGTAGTTGAGGTGGGGGGGGAGTAAACGATTGGTTTCTGTCTAGTGTAATTCCAAGGTATTTAAGTTCAGTGACAAGCTTAATGGTTCTATCATTGATTCTAATTTGCGGCAGTCTGGTTGGGGTTAGGTAGCCTTTTAGGAGTATGAATTGCTTTGTTTGTGATGATTTCCATCTGAGTTCTAGAGTTAGCGGCCAGTACCAGGGGGAGAGAGAGAGAGAGAGAGAGAGAGAGAGAGAGATCATCAGCAAATGCCAGTGATTTGACGTTCCCCAGATCCTTCCTCTGTAAGGATCTGGGGAGATCCTCAGAGTTCCATAGGAGGGGACCCAGTACTGAGCCCTGGGGTTAGCCCTGACAGACCCAGCGCTCCACCCTACAGTAGGGAGCATCTACTAAGATCCTTTTTACTTAGGTAGCTCCGCACACAGCCTTAGAGATTCATTGGTAAATGGGATGCTCTGAGTCTTGCAAGGATGCTTGGCCACCATAGGGCATCAAACACTCCTGCAAAATCAATCAAGATGAAATATTTTAGGTCACAACTCTCCGCTAAGTCCAGGATACGTTCCAGAGTGTCAAGGGTAGATCATCCAGGTTTAAAGCCGAATTGGATGTTTGCAGTTAAATTTGCTATGGTGTAGTGTTCTACTATCCTCTGTTTGAGCAGTTGTTCAAGTACTTTGCTTAGCACTATTGGTCGATATGATTCAGGCGTCTGTGGCTGTTAGGATGGGTTTTTAAGTTTCATGCTGGCCACCTTCCAGTCTGAGGGGAACCAGCTAGAGCTGAGGCAGTGGTTGTACAGGTCTAGGAGGAGGTCAGGGGTATTTCCGGCTCCACCATGTCTGGACCTGGAGTTCTTTTGCTTTTGACTTTGCTTATGGCTGTTTGTAATTCACGGTGAGTGAAAGGCTCTTAAATTCAGGTGGTTTGGTAAGCTTCGTTGGGCAGAGAAAGTTGTTGTTCGGGAGTATCATTTCCATTTAGTGGTTTGAAGGTGGTATTTAGGATATTGTTGATTGAATCTTGCAATTTTTTGTCATGGTGTCTTGATGGGTGATTGTGGGGGATGTCAACTCCCCTCTGGGCAGTTTGTTCATGGGTATGTGATATATTATGCTCCAAGTTGCCTACAGTAGACACCAGGTGCTCCCAGTACAGCTTCTTCTGCCACCTGATCATCGCGGTATATGTATTCCAGGCATCCCTGTACTGCTGCCTGAGGAACTCCACCTCAGGTGGGGGCCAGGTCTGTCTAGCTCTCTGGAAGGCTCGTCTCTTTTGGTTCATTTCCCGTCTCAGTACTTCAAGTTCTCATGACCACCATGGGACTGCTCAAAGCTGTGGGGTCCTTGTCCTGATCGTCCGGTTTGCAGCACTTGTTATGGCATTTGCTTTTGCACGTTGGTGGTGGTGATCCGGTGTGTAGCTCAGTAGTTGGTCGGTTTGTCTTTACTGATGACAGCCTCTTTGAATTGTTATCATTTGCTTTATCTACTGCATACCTGTTTAGTTTGAGACTAATGACTGGGGCTCGGTGGTCAGAAGTGGTCCAGTTCTCTTGAACCTTCCAGACTGCAGTGTGACTGACAAGAGATCTCGTAGCTAATGTCGCATCCAAGGTGGCTTCCAAAAGGGTTAAACTGAAGGTGGGTAGATTATTGGGATGGTTTAGGACAACAAAGCCACTGTTGGTCGAAAACTCTTTCATATGTTGTCTGTTCCGGGGTCTTGCTGTGCCACAGAGGTGAGCGGCAGTTCAAGTCAGCGGAGACAAGTATCCTGGATACATGCAGCTCGGTGAGTACATGTTGCAAGTACTGTGTTGCAGGGAGAAATCCTCGCCCTGACAACAGTACAAGGATATCACATACAATTCTCCCAGTGACGATATAATGTGTGCACAGGATGCCCACTCAGAACACAGATGGGTGATTTTGTCACTGTTATATTAGAGTTTCTCACCACTACAACCGCCCAGGGGGGGGGTCACCCATCTACCTGGACAATCTTGTAATTGAGTGGGTATCCCTGTACAGCCCTGGCACAGGTGTAAGGTACTTGTAGCAGTATGATGTCAAGATTTTTTTCCTCTGCCTTTTGCCTAATCTGTCCCACAATGGCCTATTGCACGTTTAGCTGGAGAAATTTAATGCAGCTTGTGTTGTAGCTTTTAGGAAGAGTCCCCATAGTGGATCTTTAGTTAGTTGTGCACCTTTTGCTCTTATGTAGACAGGGCATTTGCTCTCTCTGAGTGAATGTGTGAGGGAGTTTCTGCCACTTACAATTAGCACAAACTGATCGTTTGTTCAGGCAGTTTGCGAAGTTGTGCCCCTTCTCAGCAGAATGTCCGCATGTTGCTTCTTGTTGGGTGGGTGCATGTGGGTGCATGTGTGTGCGTGGTGTGCCCGAATCGGCAACACCAGAAACATTTTGGCACCGCGATGTGCTCCTTGTACCAGTGGGAGCTCCAATTTATGTATATTCTTGTAGTACTAGTAGTGGCATGTGATGCAAGAAAGCAAGTGTATGAGCTTATGCAGCATTAGGCAAAAAAAAAAAAAAAACACCATTTCCTCCAAATGCCTGTCCAGTTCCTCGTTAAATTTATTTAACCTATCACCTTCCACAATGACAGATGGAAGTTTGTTCCAGCAATTAACCACCCGCTGGCTAAAGGAAAATTTCCGCACATCTATTCTACATCTGTCTTTTCTTAATTTGAATTTATGTCCCCTTAGGTTCGTAATCTGAACAAGTGGAAGGATCCATCAGAATTCAGCGTGCTCAACCCATTCAAGGCCTTATACACCTCGATCAGATCGCCTCGCAGGTGCCTAGTCTCCAGCCACTGCAATTTGCAGAACTTAAGCCTCTCTTTGTAAGAGGATCCCTTCATTCCCCTCACCAATCTTGTTGCCCTTCTCTGTACACGTTCAAGCAAATCTACATCCTTCCTAAAATGAGGCTTCCAGACCTGTATGCAGTACTCAAGGCTGGCCTGACCATTGCCTTATACAGAGGGACAATCACCTCCTTCTCCCTGCTAGCAAAATTCATATATATCATTGATAAAACCCCATGACGTGCCCTGGCAGCCTGTCTGCATTGTCAGAAAACTTCAAATCTGACTGCACAATTACTCCCAGGTCTTTTTCATTTTCTACCACCTTAAGTGTAGTACTACACAGTACGTTTCTCTGGGGTTACTTCTACCCATATGCAGTACTTTGCATTTGTCAAGGTTAAACTTCAGTTGCCACTTCTTAGCCCATCTGCCCAAATTATCTAGATCTTGTTGCAGTAGCACACTGCCATTAACAGCCCTGCCAACCTCCTTTGTATCATCTGCAAACTTCGATAAGCCTGATAATACCTTCATCAATATCATTGATAAATATACAAAACAACAGAGGACCCAACACCAAACCCTGTGGGACTCCACGAAGAGTAGCACCCATTAATTACCACCCTCTGTCTTCTCCCACTCAACCATCCTTTTATCCATTGTAGCAACTTACCCTTAATACCATTCTGCTCCAATTTATACAATAGTCTTCCATGTGCAACAGTGTCAAAAGCTTTCCTGAAATCCAAATATATGATATCAAAATTATTTTTTGCATCCAGTTCCTTTGTAACTACATCATAATATCCTATCAAATTTGTCAGACAGGACTTTCCCTTAACAAACCCATGCTGTGTCTGAATTATTGCTGCAGTCTTGTCTAGATGATCCAGCAATGCATCTTTAACCAGTGGCTCCATTATTTTACCCGAAACAGAAGTTAAACTAACTGGTCTGTAATTACTCGTGTCACCCTTCGATCCCCCTTTGTGAATTGGGGATACGTTTGCCGAGTGGGCAGGAGCGGGAGTGCAGTAGCACACGCTCTTTGAGTAGACCGGGGTTCAAGCCCATGACTGCTGAATACGGTCGATCTGCCAACCCACACTGGACCAGCGTGGCAGATTATGGTCCATTTCCCTCAGCATGAATTGTTGAGGAGGCTTCCATCCTGCAGTGGGTTGATAATGGCTGCACTTTACTTTTTTACTTGCACATCTCCAGTCCGTGGGGACCTGCCCCCGAGTCCAAGGATGCTCTCATAATTATGGCTAACAGTTTGCTTAGTTGCTTTGCCACCTCCTTTAATATAACTGGATAGATCCCATCCACCCCAGGTGCCTTTCTTATGTTTAACTTCAACAATTTCTCCTCCACTTTGCTCTCAGTTATTAGAAAATCATTAAGCACCCTGCTACAATTTGATAACCTTCTGCCATTTTCAAACCTTAATAACTCCTCATGTGTGAATGTAGATGCAAAATACTCATTCAGTTTATTTGCTATCTGAGCAGGATCATCAACAGTCGAACCATCGACTGTTGATGATCAGATTCATCCCCTTCCTTTTAGAGTTTATATAAGTAAATAAATCCTTGATGTTTTTCTTAGCATCTTTTGCCAAAGATTTCTTGTAATTTGTCTGTTTTGTGATCTCTTGCCTGGCCTCAGGGGCCAGTTTGAGGAGCCTCCATTTCTGCTCTTAGTTTGGAATTTCGGCGTTATAAGGCTGATAGGATTTCTGTCAGGTAGTGCCTGTACACTTCTTCACATATGGAGGAAGGGCCGAGGTCGTTGTCAATGCCAAAAATGACTATAGAGGGCCTTTCTCTCTAGGCGGTTCAGCTGAGAGCCTGAGCGTGGAGATCCTGGAGTTTCTCATAATGAGATTTGCATCGTCCTTTGTTTCAGTTTCAATGATGACCCCTGTATTCCGCGTCTTTCTAATAGATCTGATCTTGGCAGAGCTGAAGACTTGGGTCAGGGAGTCGATCACCGTTTTCTTTACTTCTTCGCTAGTTTTGTGAGTGTCATTTGTGATGGGTTTAAGAACCACTAGATGTGGCTTTGGAAATAGTGTCTTCCTAGGAGTAGGCTTGTAGTGGTGGTTATAGTTGTGGTTTTTTACCTCAGCGCCTCTGAATAGATCGGGTTCGCTGTGGCATTTCACTTGCCCCACCTTGAAGGTGTGCCTCTAACTTGGCAGTAGCTACAGAAGGGACCTTCTCCAATTATGGACGGAAAAACCCGAATTTGCAGGCATACGTCGCCGAAACCGACTAAGTCAAAAATAATAAAAAAAAAAAAAAAAGTTATCCTTGTTTTTATGGACTTCGAACACAACCTTTTCCATATGATAACTGGCCATACCACTTTTCTATATGATAAAGATAACTGTCCTTCATATGACGGACAGTTATCGCAATCACTATTATCCGTTATTAAGGTTTTGCCTAGTATGGCAATGGCTAGTAAGCCTTTTAACGGCACTTCGTAACATAAAAGTGGGAATTCAGCAGAGTCAACAGCCTTTGGAAGATCGAAATACTGTATATGGCAACCATTTGTCCCAAGTACCTGATAACACAATCCATATTCAATAAGTTTGTTGCTTGTGGAAACCGGTCGCTCAGGAAGTTATATTTATCGAAACAATGTAATCAGAGAAGCCATCTACGTATAATTAAATTCGGAATCCGATATTCTAAAGTGGATGGAACGGATTTCGAAAGAATACCGGAAAAAAAAAAAAAAAACCCCATTTCGCTATTATGATAGTATTCAATGAGAGGTAAAATATATCAAAACAGTTAAATGAACCCTTGTAATGAGAACGGAATAGGTGCATTTGCCTTATTAGCCATGAAAGGAAAGCAATGATTTGGCTGCAAGTTCAAAAAAGATTGTTCTGCTTTAAGGCTAGGCGAAAATGACATATCATCCTCCATAAACTTATTTCGCCAAAGTCCGCCAAAACGAAGTTCGTAGCGTGCTAGTCTTCTACTTCGAACCACAAAGCATTGTCGGTATGTCATTAACACTGTACGATCGATACAACGTTTCTTCTGGCCGATATAGTCCGGTCCATTTTCGATAAAGTGTAAGAGATATTGTTCACCATCCGTAACGTGAACAGTCCTCAGGCTTCTGCCTTTCCCAACTTCCTGTTCCATGTTCCAGCGATTCGCCGAAAAAGTGAGTGAAAGCCCCTAGTTTTGTAGGTTGAAAAGACTTTTCCTAAGAGCACCTCACAGAACAGAATAACACATCCAGTGATTTCCGTCTATCGTCAGATGTTTGCTTGCCGACTGCGGCCAGTAACCTAGTAGTACACAATAAACTCATTTCGCGAAACCATTGCCTGTTTATTTGGCAGTAGGTTTGCGATTTGTGGAAAATATATGCACATTTAAAATTCAAAACGAAGTTTAATCGATAAATCAGTAAGTGCATGTCAGTTTACTAAAACATAAATAAAATCATTAATATTTCACAGATGAAAGTTTTCAGAACGTAAACAAAACGGAAAAAAAGAATCAAACTGAGTCCTAATCCCAAAAGAGGTTTTTTCCTGAAAAAAAGTATTTTCTGAAATATTTTTTCAGTGCTTAATCTGGTTCACCACACATTTTCAGCTTAATCACTGTTCACCACACATTTCAAAATAAGATATATATAAAATGGAAAAACCTATTACTACACATTGTTTATATTATCTATCTATACATTAAAAAGGTTTTCCTCCTAGTAATATTTATTCGAGGCAATTACGTCACTACAAATGCAATTAATTATTGGCAACTGCCTCCATAACGTTCACCAACCTCGTGCACGTGATTCTCTGTCTAACATTTGATGTTCCATTGTAACGTTTTTTGTATATTAATGAATATTGTATATTTGTAAATACTGTGGTTTAGTATTTTGTAAATATTTGTATAGTTTGTAAATATTTCAGTGAAATATTTTAGCCCTGCTCTTTCGGATGCAACAATATTCCTCATGTATTATGGAACCCGAAGCAAAAGGCCTTTTCCTAAGTGATCTATATAAACGCAGGTAAATAATTACATAGTGATATTGGCTGAAGTCCAGGATAGTATACACCGGCAGGTAGTTCGATGAAAGCGAGGAAGACTGCAATAATTGACAAGTGAAGGCACCTCCCTTTTCTGATTTTTTTGTGTCGTCGAGAGGGGAGAGGCTTGGCTTAGGTAGGGTGTTTATCCCTCCATCCCACTGTTTTAAAATGGGAAAACGAGTTCCCGATTTAAAAACCATGGCAAATGTGGTAAAAAAACATCCTAGGCATATCAACCTAGGATGGGCAGGGAAAGCAGTGGCATCTGCCAATCACTGCTTTGTTCCTATTTGTCACAACTTGTCAATCACTGCTTTCCCACTGTTTTGCTTGCCGCCATGTTGGAGGGTGTACACCGTTCTGGATTTTACCGTGATATTTATTTGACATTGAGCTACAAATGACAGGTAAATAATTACATAGGTCATTTCCTGCTTAGATATCGACCAGTGCGTTTCGACAGGTATCTTTTACGTACAGAAGATTTGACTTACTCTGTATACCTCTACATTTTATGTAGAAAAGCGAGGATGGGCGAACAGGAGGATAAGCCCCCAAGTTATTATTATATACAGTAAACTCTTGCTTTCGAAGGGACAGGCCCTAAAGAGCACGATAAGCGGGAGGCTATTTTTTTATTAGTGTTATGGTAGCCACTATTTTTCCTTTTTTCTGTTATTTTACTTTATTTACTATTATTTATTTATTTATTTTTTTTTTTTTTACGTTAATGAAGCAATGGTTTTTGATAGTATGAACCACATCTGTAATGCTCAATACGTTCTACGTTGATATCAATATACCTCAATATAATACGTAAAACACTTCCGTATGATACTCTCCAGCAATTAAAACGAAAAATTCGAAAATATTACATTACAGTAAAAAATAATTAAAAATCAGTTGAACACAATTAAAAAAATTTAACGCAGTTAAATTAATTAATTAAAAGAAATTTAACAAAAGAATTGGCAAAAGATTTTTCTTCCTGAAGCTGCCAACGCTTTTCGACCGTATGTCGTGATCACAGTAACAAAAATTACCGAATAGGGATGAGCATGAAACTTAAATAGGGATTATTTGTCTTCGCGCATGCGCGTAAAAGCCCACGAATCAGAAATTAGAAATGGCCGGCGAACATTAACAGAACTCTAATGTAATTTAATTCCGACAGTTTCTGCAATTAATAGTCTGGTATGTGGACATGTGTTTTTGTAAAGGGCGGCTCCTAGAACGTTAGTTCAACTCCGCCTCGTATCTCTGTGAAGAACAGTATCACTACAAATGGGCCAGATGTGTGTGACGTCGGTTTGTGTGTATTGTGTGTGTGTTCTGTTCTGTTCTGGCCTCTTGGCTACCCAGAAGCATCAGTCACCTGGATAGATGATTCTGGGTACTCGTCCACACCACGGGAAGGTGGGCCAGTCCCAATGGAGCACGTACTGTCTCGATACGAGACTCTGAACCACCTGATGTTGCCAAAAGGTGGGCCAGATTTCTCTGGGGGCCCACTCCAGAGGGGAAAAAAAATAATAATAAAAAATAAAATAAAAATTAAACTAAAAACAGAAACAAAATGTATTTCCCGTGGTAAAAAAAGACAAAAAAAAATAATAAAATAATAATAAATAAATAAAATTAAATAAAAAAATAATAAATAAATAAAATAAAATAAAAAATAATAAATAAATAAAATAAAATAATAATAATAAACAAATAAATAATTATAATAATTCCCCGTGGTGAAAAAGAAATTATATTAATAGTCTGGTATAATTACGTTGGACACTTAAGCATTTTGGCCTCGTTAAATAAAAAAAGTATGTTTTTCGTTAACGGCATGAAAGGCTAATTTTGACGCTGCTGAACGAGGAGCACGAACTGAGGCCGCGTTTTGATTAACAAGAAAATTCACCGGAAACCGCGTAGAATCTTTGTGTTGCGAACGAGGAAAGGACTGCGATTTTTCAGTATAGTGTGTAGTGTCCGTATTGGCGTGGCCACAATTTTAAATTCAATATCTTTAAAGAACCTGTTAAGCTGTTTGTGCCACTGTTCAACATATGAGACAGAAATAAAGTATTTTTTAATATTATGATTCTTGATAGGATACAAAATACTACATTGATGTAGTATTTTGTATCCTATCCCTAGCTTGTACCCTAATTCGGTTTATTGTAGCAAGGGGGATAACCCTTGTTTAAGAATCTGCTGGTTAATACAGTATTTTCCGGGATAGATGGTAAAAAACAAATCCCGAATAATCGATTTCCTGGTTAATCCAAAAATACAAAAGTTCCCGACATACGTAAAAGATACGTTCCAGGACTTTTTACTTCGTCGAGTTTTACGTAACTCGGAATGACTAATAACATATTGCTATTATATTATTATTATTATTAACAAATCTGAATTCCGCACGATACTTGTTAATGTTTGGCCATTTTGATACATCCTTATTATAATGGTTTCTTAGAGATTTAACAGATGCACCGTTTTCAAACTTTTGAATAATTTCAAGATTTTGTTTAACTGAAAACGCAACTCTTTTGCGTTTACCCATCATTTTCGTAATTTTTAAACAAAAAAAATAAATAAATAAAATAATTACTATAAAAAATATTTCGACATCCCTGACATAAATAACGAAACAAAAATTGTCCCTTTTCGCTGCAACGGAACACAATCGACGCACTAAAACAAACTAAACATTTGGTCTCTTTTTTTTTTTTTTTTTTCCTCTTTTTGAGCGGCGGGTGTGAAGACAGCGGGGACTGCAAGATAATAGGTACACTAATCTCCCACTGACGACTTATAATGCCGCTTATTTACGACTTGCAAAATATCTGTTTATACCTATTCTAGTTATTACTTGAATTTTTTGGTTTCTGGTTGATTTTTTTTTTTTTTTAATTTGGAGTCGAAGTGTCCCGGTTAATCGAGAGTCTGCTGTATTTGTATTTCTGAGTCCAAAGAAGATTTCTCGTTGAATAGTTATAAGTATTTAGAAATTAATTAAAGATAATAGATCTCTTGTAGGAAAACGGGTGATAGCCGTTATAATGTAGAAGCATGCCGGTGTTTGTAGGTTTACGATAGATGTTAAATTGGATTTTTTTCGAGTCCCGAGTAAGCGTGAAATTTAGAAAATTTAATGACTTTGTATCCGTACCCTCCGTTTCCAATGTAAATTTGAGTCTACAGTGAATATTATTAAACGAATGTAAAATGTCTTGGATAGATCATAGTACTACTACTATCAGTAATAACTAGAACATCGTCTAAATACCTCCCATTTGTATGTGATACGGGGTAGAAAAGGCGTATCGATAGGTTATAACTTATTGACTATTTCATTCACTTCCTTTCTCTCCAGTTATAACCTATCGATACACAATTATGGGAGATTTTTTGAACAGCTTGGTGCAAAATTACAGTAGATTAACACTAAGATACTCGCCCAAAGTAACCATATTTTTCTAAAATATTGCCTTCAAAAAAACAGCATTGTTCCGAAGTTTGCCAGGGTCAATTTAAATCATAAAATTTCGGGCATAAAGCAACTAGCACTTGCCACATCGTGTAATATAGTTAAACTTGCCTTGATCTCGGTATTATAATAAACGAAAATACCTTTCCCAGGTCAGGAAACTTCGCGACAAATTAAAAAATTATCTACATCCTAGCGATTGGTTTGTATTGAAGACCTCCATAGATTTGGGACGTGAAGCACAAGCTTTAGAAATAAAAAAACAGACACGTCAACAAATTGAATACATTATCGGGAGGGTCAAAACACGTTCATGCGAATTTTAACACATTGTTGCGCCTTGCGACGAAGTACATAAGAGTTGATTGACGACCCCGCATACACACAACGTGCTTCCACAGAATAGGTCAGCTTGTTCGCGAACTAGCTGACGTATTCGCCGAACACCTCCTCGCCCAGCATTGAACGAACCGACATATCAACAGGTTACAAATCTTTCCTCGTATATGCTATCACAGGATCAGATTTCACTTTTATCCAAAGGATTAAATTATAATTTACAGCCTCGAAAACTACCTAAAAAACAATGCGTAATTGATATTGAATTTGGACTTCGTAATGTTCCACAAAAAGATTTATTTATTCAACAAATTAACCAAGTGGTGAATAACATAAAAGAAAAGCACCTTCCTAAATTGAATACACATGACAGTTCAACTTTACGCGAACTTCCGGAAAATAAAGACATTATACAGAGGGCAGATAAATTAGATACAGTTGTAATACTCAATAAACATGATATTAATAAGTTAGATTCAATTGCTTCAGATACCTCCACTTGTAGTAGACCTGGCACTATTTACCAATTTGGTCAATCAATACAATAAAACGTTAACCACATATCAAAAAAATTATGACTACAT
This sequence comes from Mastigoproctus giganteus, assembly GCF_048544385.1. Lineage (NCBI taxonomy): Eukaryota > Metazoa > Arthropoda > Arachnida > Uropygi > Thelyphonidae > Mastigoproctus > Mastigoproctus giganteus. The sequence continues at coordinate 70,796,795 of NC_143578.1, read as the reverse complement.
TACTATGGCTCAATTATAGGAATTGAAGGCCAGAACATACAATATTCCTGCACTTTTCGGTCAGGTAACGATATATTATTTAATAACCTTAAGGACTGTAGACTTTGCGATAATGATAATTTATTCTCAATAGATGTAGTGGTGCATTTGAGCCGGAACAACGTTCCGGTACTTTTTTTCTAAATGTCATAATAGAAAATCATTAAATCTATACACCTAAATGAAACAATAGCATAATCAAAGGGGAGGGAGAAATATCTATTTTACCCATTGCTACTAAAAATATATATTAATAGTAATCTTTAAAATTAATAGATTTCTTTAAAAATTTATTTAAAAATAAAAATATAAATTTCGCAATGAAACTTGAACATTTCTTACTAAAGTACAATGTGTTAGATAAAGAGATCCAACAAATGAGTACATACTGTGATGCGTGCGAACACTGCATTTTGATTCGCGATGAGCTGAACGCTAGAACTGGTTGTTATATGAACTGAAGTCTGATTCAGTTACTGTACAGTCGATGTGGCGTTATCATATAATCTTCTGGAGAACGAGTGTTCGGTACTATTTTTTTTAGCAATACACCTCTGACTAAATGTTACCTCGTTATATACGAATGTAAACGCTGAATACACATTAGATATTTTTTGAGATATGTTAAATAATAATTCTATACCGATTAATTATCAGAAGCTTCCTATTAAAGAAATTTTTCACTTAATTAAACTCTTAGTTGAGGCCAACCTTTTGAAATAAAGTACACAAACAAATTTTTGGTTTGCCGATGGGACTGAGCTTGAGCGGATACATTTGACGCCTTTTCTACCCCGTATCACATGGGAGGTATTTAGGCGATGTTCTAGTTATTACTGATAGTAGTACTATCCAAGACATTTTAGATACATTTAATAATATTCACTCTAAACTCAAATTTACATTGGAAACGGAGGGTACGGATACAAAGTCATTAAATTTTCTAAATTTCACGCTTACTCGGGACTCGAATAAAATCCAATTTAACATCTATCGTAAACCTACAAACACCGGCATGCTTCTACATTATAACAGCTATCACCCGTTCTCCTACAAGAGATCTATTATCTTTAATAAATTTCTAAATGCCTATAAATATTCAACGACGGAATCTGCTTTGGGCCCAGAAATACAAATATTAACCGGCAGATTCTTAAACAGGGGTTATCTCCTTGCTATAATAAACCGAATTAGGGTACAAGCTAGGGATACGATACAAAATACTACATCAACCAACAATCGTAATATTAAAAAATACTTTATTTCTGTCCTATATGTTGAACACAAACAGCTTAACAGATTCTTTAAAGATACCGAATTTAAAATTGTGGCTAGGCCAATGCGGAAACTACATACTATACTGAAAAATTACTCAGTCCTTTCAACACAAATAAATGACCTGGTATGCAACATTTCTTGCGGTGAATTTTTTTGTTAATCAACACGCGGCCTCAGTTCGTCCTCCTCGTTCAGCAGCGTCAGAATTAGCCTTTCATGCCGTTAACGAAAAACATACGTTTTTATTTAACGAGGCCAAAATACTTAGTGTCCAACGTAATTATACCAGACTATTAATTGCAGAAACTGTCGAAATTAAATTAAATGAGAATTCTGTTAATGTTCGCCGGCCATTTCTAATCTCCGATTCGTGGGCTTTTACGGGCATGTGCGAAGATAAATAATCACTATTTAAGTTTCATGCTCACCCCTATTCGGTAATTTTCGTTCCTGTGATCACGACATATAGTCGAAAAGCGCTGTCAGTTTCGGGAAGGAAAATCGTTTTGCAATTTTTTCGTTAAATTTATTTTAATTCATTTATTTAATTTTTAATTTCGTTAGATTAATTTAGACAACGTACAAGTTATTGCAAACGCATCATATTAGTAGCAGCTAAACTCTGAATTAGCAAAAATATGCAAAAGCAGCATCGTTTAAGTTATATCTCATATTGTGAATACCTTCACAACGAGTTGCCATGATATTGCACTACTTCGAATAAGTAATGCTTCACCAAAGGAGAAGTCTGTTGTTACTTATTCTCAGCGGATACCACCACCCAGACGGCACCGTTTCAGGACTATTTGGCCCTTATTCGGTGGGTGGGTAGGTACCCTAGTGATGCATTACTTATTTCGTTAAATTTCTTTTAATTCATTTATTTAATTTTTAATTTCGTTAGATTGATTTAGACAACGTACAAGTTAGTGCAAAGTAGAGCAATATCAGTAGGCAACTCGTTGTGAAGGTATTCACAATATGAGATATTGTGAATGTTTTGCATATTTTTGCTAATTCAGAGTTTAGCTGCGTACTAATATGATGCTTTTGCACTAACTGGTACGTTGTCTAAATCTCTCGCAGCATGAGGCTAAAGCCCTTAACGTATTTCAGTTAGACTGATTTTTAATTATTTTTACTGTAATGTAAGATTTTCATACGAAGTATGAAAATCTTATGGAGAGTATCATACGGAAGTGTTCTACTATCTATATAATGTTGGTGTAGATACACCATAGACAACTCTTAAGAAACTATGAAGTAGTTGTTGTAGTAGGCATCATTTGCTCTGTTTCTCATATTGTGCTCTTCCTTCACGACGAGTTGCTGTAGGGTGTCGCCTTCATCTTGTGGATGGCCCTGTTCTCTTTGGTTACGTGGCACGTCTTGATTGGGTTGGTTCTCTTGCTGATTCAAGGCGCCATCTTGTTTCCTCTCTTCTGTGGGGCGACGCCCTTTTTCTGTCTAGTCACTCAACTCACTATCTTTTAGGACAAAATCCCCGCCCTCGGTCTCCAGAAGTTATATAACCCCTGTGACTGCAGCAAAGGATTACGTTGTGTTAAAGGATCGGACAATCGCGATGCGTCGACCCGATCCCCCGCAATAACTTATTTTAGTTGGTTCTTACCTGAGCTGGTGTGATTGGATATGGGCAGAGAGGATGAGACTTAGTAAAACACATAACAATATTTATTAACACAAAACAAAACTAAATATACAACACTTGCACTCTACTTAAGTGATCAGTTTAAATAGTGGCATTCAGGCATTAGTCACATTTCATAATGTCAATGTGTGAATCAGGTATTAAGCTAGTACATTCTGCTCTTCATAGAAATTCTGTAATTTCTCTTGCAACATTAACTCTTCACAATTCTTACCTTTTGTAGTGTACCAGATTATTCTAGGTTAATCGTCCAGAATGTTATAGACCCTTTTTGGTACTCCTCATATTCTGAGGCTAAACGCGAGTGGGTGTGTTTAATTCTCCTGGCTGCTAGTTATCTCTCAGTGCATCCTTCATCATCATTCGGAGCTTAGCGCTTGATCACGCTCTATTATGTTGCACTTTCTTATGAACATCAGGATGGGGATTTTCGTGTCTATGAGAGCATTCTGGTCGTTTAACCTATAGTGTATTAACATGTAATTCATTTGTGGTTAGGAAAGAAGCATTGAACAGGTTATCATTTTAGTTTCGGTTTCGGATTGTTACATTCACACGAATAATATAATTGCTTACCAGTTAATTCGTTCGCTCCTAGAATTCAGTGATACGACCTCCTTCTCTTCAGCTAAATCTGGGCGGGGTCCTCTACTGGGTTTCGGGCGACTTTTCTGGTGGCCGATCTGCTCCTTCTCAGCCTTTGTCTCTCGCTGCCCTTGCGATCTTTCGACTAGGTGTTCATCTGCGAAGAGCCAACTCTCCTCTCTTCGGTGTCCTCTCTCCGTCTCTGTCTCCGTCCGAATCTGTCTCCTTCTCTGTCGTGAACGCCGTCGTCCTCCTCCTCTCTTTTCTGACTCAGCCCTCCTGTATATATCTCGGACTTGAGCGCTACTTTCCCTCTTTAACTTTTTTCTTCGTTGATTACTCAACAATGAGGAATTCTTCGCTCCCTCCCAATGACAGTGGGGAAAGTCGTAAATATGACAGAGTCCTGTTCTTTTAGTTGCCCAAGTCTGCGTCACAGGCAGGTGTGAGCCTGGTTTTGCTATCAACCTAAACCTTCTATTTTGTTTATTATCGTTAGCGCGGGGCCGAAGTTCTCGCTGACTCTTTCTACCCCCGTTACGATCCCCTGTTCAGAGCGAAAGTAAGTTTGTGTTAGTCATGGGCTCTTGCCTTCTCATTGGCTCACTCACATCTTCTCTTTAATACTTTCGGTTTGGCTTTCCCTAACTTGAATATTACGAATTCTAATTGAAACTGTTTTTCGATAATTTCGCCCTAATATCCTGAATATCGGTTTTATTTATTGAACAAAGAATGAGATCTATCCGATCGTCGTGAGCTGAGAATTTATCAGTCTCACATTCTCCCCTGCTCTCACCAACAGAATCGCCGGATCCGGGACAATGGCTTCGCATCCGGAGATTCTGTTCGTGGGACGTGAAGACATCGACTTAAAATTTCCTCATGCTTCTTTCCTTTACAAACTGTAATCCAAATTATCTGTGTTATCGTAACATAAGGTGTGCACACAAAAATACTAAAGGTGTCAGGCTAGTAATAAACTAAGCCTATTACCATCGTGTAATATTGAGAAAAACTAATCTAGAGTAATCTGAGTATATAAATCACTCGAATAACATATAGCACAAGATAAACACTTTAACACATTTAACTTTAACAACACATAAGATAAATACTTGATTATTATAGGCGCTAATGTATATTTGCCTGACATATAGACGAAACATGCTTATAAAATATACGTGAAAATTATGTTAACAATATAAATGCTACAATACTAAATGTGATACATATTTGATTAATGGATAAATGCCTGTGCACTGGAGTAAGCTCACTAGAGTATGTGTGATCCCATCTCCACTTCTTCTAGCTGTGATACACAAAGTTTGTTCTTCACTAGCTCTTGATTGGCGGGGTATAGCATAATACTTTCTCTTTCTTGGTATGAATTCCTGGCACAGGTACACATGTTCTTCATTTCCACAAATTTCTCCGGGCGTTCCCGGGAGTAGACATGAAATAAGAATAAATGTATTAGTCTATATTCTTATCATTTTGCTAAATATATAAGCATAAATCAATCTAACAAGTTATATTTCAATTCTCTAAGGTATACAAAGGTTAATATGTGTCAAAGCTACATACAATCCTAAAACTACAGATAACATTCATATAGGCATTGATAATCACAAAAACATTCACTTTATCAAATAATTCTAAGCTAATTCTACATAACATTGATTCTGAGAACTTCTATTACATTTTTGATACTATAATGTCCATTGTTCTTTTTCTTCTGGTGCATTTGACCACTTCAAATGGGCCTCCATCTGAAAGGCCACCGCTCTGCAATACTCTGCATCCTTCCAGGGAAACTGTTTCCCGTACTATCGATCTCATCGAAGATGTGATAATCTGGGTGTTTCTTTATGGTTCGGTGAATCTCCTGTTGCATATTCACTTTCCTTTTGAAAACTTCAGGTGAAATAACATGAAGATCGCGGCTTGGCAACGCGCACTGATACCACTGCACACAGAAATAGACACAACACACACATGAATTACTGTAGGCACTATATTTAAGAGCTCGGATGTTCCAAGGGTTATAGTGAAGAGAATCTTATCTTCTCTTCTTTCCTTATTCTACAGGATCGACGTCATCTTCGTATAGATTTTCGTTGTAATATACCTGGTAGGTATTGTATGAGGTATCCATGTCACTTGCGTTATTAAATTTTTCGGAGCATAAGTTCCAGATCACTCCTCCTAATATCACTCCGATTAGGAAGACAGCAGGTATTCCTAGAATAGCATACATGATCTCTTTGGACCAATTCCTTTCAATTTGAAGTGTTAATATTGACCTCCCCCATGCATTCCATGCATGGCATTCATATGGGCCAAATTGATTCGCCTGAATCGAAGTAATGGTTAAAGTAGTACTGATTTCTCTGGGATTCCATTCCTCTATGTGTTTTCCAAATAATTCCTTCTTTATTGGGCCTTTCCAAGATACATTTCCCAATGGTGGTACGTGTTTAAAAATGCACTTCGCTTGAACTGTGTCTCCCAAATGTGCTGTAGATGAACTGCAGCTTCCTTTTGGCGGTCCCTCTACAAAGACTAACGATTCACTTTTCACAATGGGGTATCCAGAGATTTCTCCTATACATGTGTAACGACCTGATGTCTCGTAGGATATGTTTTTAATTGAAAAAGTGGAATTGATACTACTTTGAATTAGCCGATCTTCAAAATACCATTTTATCACGGGAAGGGGATTTCCCTTTACATCGCATTTCAACTGCACTGGGTTTCCTTTGGTCGTGGCCATGTCGGTCAGTGCCGTTTGAAGCGTAGGACCATATGACACTGCTATTACTAATGAGGCTTGGGCTGAACCCAATTCATTTCGAACCACACAAGTATAATTGCTATTATGGTCTTCACGGAGAACCTTTCTAATTACCAGAGTACTATTCCCTTCCTTCGTTAGTTGTTCATTATTTTTAAACCATTGGTAAAGAAACACATCTGGGTTTGCATACGCTTCGCATTTCAATTTGCATCGGTCGAATTCCCTAATAACTTTCGAAGTCGTTTCCAAGGAAACTCTGGGTCTGTACTTTACTATTATCCTTATAGAAATCATCATTGGATGAGGATATGAAACATGATTTGCTATGCAAGTAACTGCTTTTTTGTCGTGTTCTGGCGAAAATGTAAAGATCCACTTTAGATACGTATTTATTCTGATCTGGTCTGACCATAGATCTTGACTAGATTGCGTCGATCTTACTACCGAGTTTCCATCAAAGCTAATCCAGCGCAATATGGCGGGTGGTTTTCCTGCTAGGGATTTACACGTGAGAGTGGCTTGATCCCCCTCGATTCCGCTCAGGAAAGGCCCTTCTCCTATTAAAGGTGGCAACGGTGTTGCGTAAACAGTCAATGTAGCTACACTGGATTGGTATTGATGTGCATCTGTGGTTTGTACTTGACAGTAATATTTCCCTTCATCCATTAATTGTACCTGAGAGATTTGTAGTGCATAGTCATTTTCTTTAGACGATCCTATGATTTTATAACCTGGAAGACCTCGTGGTCTGTAGTAACTGTCAACATTCTTCCCATCAAAAACCCATTTTACCGTAGCGGTGATATTTGTTACCAATTTACACGAGAGAGTAACGGTTTGTCCTGCTATGGCTTCTTTATCTAGTGGTTGCCGGACAAAAAGTCCCGAGTATAGAATTGAGCTTTGAAACAATAGTGCAACTATCATGATTTGCAAGATTGTCGGAATTCCTATAGCTATCTCCATTCTGGCTAATAACGTCCTTTGATTTTTTTTTCTTGTTCTTCTCTGGCCTATCAGAGGGTAAGAAAGAGGTGAAATAGTAAATATCTTTTGTGGTATAGTATGAACACAGTATAAAGATCTAGATCCTGAGCTCCTTTCGTTCTCTTTTTTTTTTTTTTTTTTTTTTTTATAGTCATGTAATTGCTCTGTCTTGACCTTCATATGCTAATGCAATATCAATAACTCTGTGATTTCAATTTCCTACGTGATAGAGTTAGTAGATAAAGTTCTATTTGAAAATTATTTGTAGAACTAAAGTTCTGATATAGATCGCATCAAACCTTTATTCGAGATGAAAATTTGGGTTTCTTTTCTTTTTTTCGAAATAGCACAAGAAGAGAATCTCCGTATTTGGACCTTGGAGTTCAGATGTTATCTCGATTTTCTTTTAACTCTTTCTTTAAAGAGAATGATAGAAACAAGTAGTGACTGGGAGGAACCAGCCGTCCCCAGGCTAATTGCCTCTTCTCATCTCCAAAAACAAATATTACTTTTCCTTTCTTTTTTTTTTTTTTCTCACTAGATCCTCTCCTTGAACTTGAATTTAGACATGCAATGAGAGAGAGAGAAAACAAAAGGGAACTAGGGGGGTACCCATGAAGCCCTAGACCAATCGCATCCTTCCTCTCTAACTTTAATCTGGTATACTCAAAATATATTTTGAGGGGAAAAAGATTGATATCTGCTCAATAATAGTGTTTGTTCAATATTAATTAATCAAAAGTTCTGATACTATCGCCCCTTTTTTTTTTTGAAGAATAATTTATGCTTCTGCCTGAAATGTACAGTTATGATAAATTAAATCCTCTTTCCTGTGTTTCTAACTACACCATTTTGATACTTTTTGCTCATTGATCTATGCAATAACATAACTGTTGACAAAACATAATGATAGAGTCCCATGAGATCTATCCTTTCTCCTTTCTTTCCACTAAAGTAACCTTCTTGATGCACAGTGCCATATTAAGCCAGTAAGGACAACACAAGAAAATGCTAATTCTTGCGGTTTAACCATAAGCTCATTTTAATGCACTATCAACTTAACAATATAATCATATCCATCATTCGCCCAATTTCGTTCTGAAGTTGGTTCCTGTGTTTGTTCATTATCAGGAGTTGTGACACAACCAACAAATCTTTTCCACTAAACCTAGGTTATCTGAGTGTGGGGGTTGGCGCTTCTGCTCCCCCCCCCCCCCTGTACATAGGTTGTATCTTCCTTTTTAATGGTTACAACTACACTTTATAGGATATACTCGGCGTTTTTTTTTTTTTTTTTTTTTTTTAAATGACCTGTAATCCTATTTCTGCTAACCACAATGTCTCAGCAGTGCTCTTCTCATGTCAGTCTTCATCTCAACCCTTCTACTAAATGACCTCGTTTACCTTCTTAACCTGCAAAAGGCAAGAAATGCCTATTTTTCTGAAATATATTGTATCAGTTTTGAAGCTCATTCTCTTCTTAAAAAGTAGTCACGACCTGGGAAATTGGGCTCCCAGGTGACAATGGTTTCAGTTAAACAGAACGACCTTTCAACAAATAACCAAGAACCGGATTATTTTTTTTTTCAATTTTTCCAAGCGTCTCTAATAATACCTGCTAAATCAAAACCTCTGTCATTGTCTCGTGAATCCATTCTCGAAGCAAGTGGTCCAAGCATCCACTGTAACGTTCTTTCAGCCCTATCTGGTTGTTCCTCCTGATCTGTATTTCCCTGTACTTCCACATTTTGCTCTGGAGGTTCAGTTCTCTGCGCCTGCATTTCACTGGAGGGATTACTTTGCCCTATTTCTTCTTTTACATCGGAAGCTGATTCGGGAACCAACATTTCATCATGTGTGGGGGGAACAATCGTTACTACTTGAGGAGTATGGGTTGCATGACTCCGGCTACGCAAATTGTAACCATGTGAGTGGACTGGTGTGTGGGCGGTTTCAACTGGACCCCTGGTCTGCTCTATCTCTGCTTGCTTATCCTGTTTTACTTCTGACTGAAATTTTTGTCCCTTGTCTGGTAAATATCTCAACGGTATAGAAACGGGGAGCCTCGGGACCACAAATGAGGTCTCCATCGAATCATCCCATGGCTCTTCTTCGGTTTCAATTTCCTCATATAACTGTTTCGGTTTAGTTTGTTCCAAGGTTGAGCCTGGAGGAGTATCAGCTTCAGAGCGCTCGATCCGTAGCTCTGGAAAAGGTCTACGATCTGTTACCTTAGTAAGCCTATCTACATGAACCAATTGTTTATCCTTGGGCTTATAAATGTGTTGAATTTGATAATTTACAGGAGAGGTTTGTGCTATTACCCTATAAGGTCCGGTACTCTGACGTGCTAATTTGCGTGTCTGACCTGGTCTAACTTTTGGTGTATATAAATATACAACACTGCCTACTCTGATCTGCTTATCCACAGCTCTGGTGGAGCGATAACGTTCTTGGTTTTCTGCTGCCTCTTGAAGATGTTGTTCAACAATATCGTATGTGCGTTGCATTCTTGCCACCATTTGTTCGGAGTAATGTTCTAAAGAAGCATAAGTCGGCTGGCTTTGAGATGTCCAAATATGTTGAGGTAGGACCAAATCTCTGCCATATAACAAAAAATTAGGCGTTTCCTGTGTAGATGAGTGAACAGCAGAGTGATAGGCTGCCATGGCTAGCGGTATGCACAGATGCCAATCTGACTGCGTGGTATTGACCACGTGCGACAGAATTGCTGCCAGTGTCTTGTTCAGACGTTCTACTTTGCCATTGCATTGCGGATGATACGGAGTTGTCTCGAGCTTCTTAATCCCAAGGCGTTTGTAAATACTTTCCATTAGTTGACTGCAAAAATTACTACCCCGATCTGTTAACAGTACTTGTGGAATTCCATGTCTTGCCACAACAGAATTAATAAATGCAGTTGCCACTTCTTCAGCTTTTTGTGTCTTCAAGGGTACCACTTCAGCGTATCTTGTGAAGAAATCTACGACTACTAGAAGATATTTGTCCCCATCTAGACTCGTAGGTAATGGCCCAAGTATGTCCATGCTTACCCTGTACCAAGGTGCTGCCTCAGCAGGGACTCGCATAAGGCTTGCCTTTGCTTTAGGATTATATCCTCTTCTCTCCAAACATGAGGCACAGGTGTCCACATAACCCTTTATGTCAGTAAACATATTCAGCCAGAAAAAATCTTTTTTAGCTCTTTGTAATGTCTTATCAAACGCCAGGTGACCACTCTGAGGAAGATCATGACATGCTCTCATGATTTCCAATTTTAATGCATGTGGAACAACTAATTGTTCTAAAGGTCCCTCTCTAGTAGATCTTGCATCAGGAAGAGTATAATGATATAGTATTCCATCGTTCAGATAGTATGAATCTGGAATCTTCACTGATGATTGAGTATTATTCTCTAGTTGTGTGATTAAGAGGTTTAATTTGTCATCTTCTCTCTGTAACGATCTCACCAGATCTTTAGTGGCATTTTTTGGCATCACTAATGCTTCTAGGGTGATTTCAGTTGATAAGGGTGCAACTGTCTTTGAGACATTTCTCCTGCGTGATTTCGGCTCAGATTCCTCTTCCAGCACTGGTCGAGATAGGAAATCTGCATTTGAGTGTAGGCGACCTGGACGGTATTCCACTGAAAAATCATACCCTTGCAGCATCAAGTTCCATCTAGTTAATCTAGGATTAGGGTTCTTCAACTGAAGTAAATACTTCAATGCGGCATTGTCTGATATGATGACAAACTTTCTGCCATATAAGTAAGGTCTGAACTGCGAGATTGAATACACAACAGCTAGGCTCTCCTTTTCCACAGTGCTATATGATTTCTCAGCCTGCTTCAGCAATCTACTTGCGTATGCGATCGGCTGCATGGAGCCATCCTTTGTAAACTGTTCCAATACGCTCCCAATCGCAAAATCACTCGCATCAGAACTCAAATAGAACATCTGAGAAAAGTCTGGATAGATTAACAACGGTTCCGATATCAATGCTGTTTTTAACTTTTCAAACGCTGCCTGCGTCGCTTCATTCCAGACAAAAGGAGTATCCTTCTTCGTAAGATTAGTTAATGGACGAGATATTTCTGCATAATCCTTAATAAACTTTCTGTAAAACCCAGTCATCCCTAAAAATCTTCTCACTTGCTTAACGGTTCTGGGTGCCAAGCACTTTTTGATGGCCGCCACGTTCTCCGCATCTGGAAGAACTCCATCTGGATTGACCCTATGACCCAAATAAGATATTTCCTGCTTTAGGAATTCACATTTCGATGGCTTGAGTTTAAGGTCATATTGTCTCAAGCGTTGAAAGACCATTTCCAATCTTTCCATGTGAGTTTTGAGGTCGGGACTTGAGATAATTATGTCGTCCAGGTAACAAAAGATGGATTGTCTTTTCAATCCTTCAAGGACAATAGACATGGCTCTCACGAACGATGCTGGACTATTCTTTAAACCAAATGGGAGACGTCGAAATTCGTACAAAGCTTGGCCAGTAGTGAAAGCTGTTTTGTGTCGGTCCGCAGGGTGGACTGGAATCTGCCAAAAGCCCGCCTGCAGGTCCAAAGTGGAAAAATATCTAGCTTTCCCAAGGATGTCCAAAATCTCATGAATTTGAGGGATAGGGAAACAATCTGCCACTGTGTGGGCGTTCAATTTACGGTAGTCAACACAAAAACGTAAATTACCATCCTTTTTCTTGACCATCACAATGGGCGCTGAGTAAGGCGAGAAGCTAGGTGTGATTATATTAGCGTCCAAAAGTTCGTTGACTTGATCTTCTACCTGAGATCTTAGGGCGTAGGGAGTGCGATAAGCAGATTGCTTAATTGGAACACTAGAATCTAATTTTATTCTATGTTGCACAACATTGGATCGACCCAACTGGCTAGGTGACTTGGCGAACACATCGTTATATTTATGTAACAGTTTAACCAGTTCTCGATGTTCAGTAACAGTTAAATGTTCTAGCTCGAAATCTTCGATTGTCACCGGAGATGATCTTTCAGCCCTTCTTTGTTCACCTGCAAAATTAACTTTGCGCATATTAATAGGCTCAATTTTCGCTAATGCCATTCCCGCTGCGAGATGTAACGGCTCAGAGGACGTGTTGGCTACTGAAATAGCCACCTTCCTGTCTTTGGACAACTTGTCTAAAGAATTCCCAACTGCTAATTCACTGCTATTGAGATCATAATTGGGTTCAGCAAGAACCAACTGTCCTGGGTGGTATGTGTTTGCACACTGAACTGTCAAAATCGTTTCTGTGTTGGGTGGAATAATGTGTTTGGAGGTCAGTTTCCCGACACAGGGCTTTTGGTTGCCCATAATCCGTTCTCTCACTCCCATTTCTCTTATGCAAATCCCAAGTGGTACTGACTTTAAAATTCTTTTCCCTGCGTCTAGTACAAACGAGAATTTCCTTAAAACATCAGAGCCTAAGATAAGTTCGTATCGCGGACTTAATCTATCAAGAGCTACAAAAGCATCTACTTTAAAAGATTTCCCATCCAGAGTTAACTCTACAGTAATCTTTGTATTGAGAGGCACAATATTCCCAGCAATCCCACAAACAGTAATATCGGGAGGCCTCTGTCTTAAATATCTATTATGTTTGATTTTGTCAAACATTCCTGCACTAAGAAGGGTAACTGACGCTCCACTATCTATGAGAAACCTTGTTTTTATGCCCTGTATAAAACCTTCCACCAGGGGTAAATCTGTGTCATTATCTGCTGTATATACCCCGTGTTCTGCCCTATTCCTTCTCATACCCATTCGAAAAAATTTTTGTTGTCAACTTGACCTATCCCTACTCTGCCAACGTGAAGAGATTCCCAAATGATTTATTTGTCTCAGGTTCGTTCCCCTAGGTTGTCTATATTGAGTATATCTACCCTGGAATGCTTCCCTATATCCTGTGTTAAAATTATTTGCATTTATTCTAGCTGGAACACAGTTATTATTTCTACTATAAAAATACCTCCCAACTTTTGGTGAGGGAGTGTACACGTTTCTCCCCGCTATTCTCTGCCGATAAAAGTTGCCTCTCCTCGGCATAAAAGTGCGTCGTCTGCCTGCCGAATAATCGCTAACGTTGCTGCTTTCCAGTCCCTGAAACGACGCTTGCCCCCTGTGGTGATCTAGGTCATGTGATACTCTCTGACCGTAGCTGTCTCCCTGTCTGCTATAGCGTTCTCCCTGCGAAGCGCTCCCTCGTATTGGCCTCCCAGCTGTGTATCCACTAACTTCGGGCGGTCGCGAGTAGGAAGAGCAAGGTTCGCGTTGATCGCGCCTTATTTCTTTTAGTTGTCGATCTATTCCCATTGCGTAATTTTGAAATTTGCTATCAAGGGAAGACAAGTGCCTTTCTAAAGCATTAAAATTAACATCATTAGTTGACAAACGATCAAAAGACTGTTGTAAAGAAGAGATTTTCTCTTCCATGGGGGTCTCATTCTGTTTACATTGTTTATGAGTGGCATCTGCCAAATTAATAGTAACATGTTGCCTTGCATGTGTTAACTTCTCATTTTCCTCCTCTCTTATCGCCACTTCCAGAGCCAGTTGAAAAGTAGTTGGATTCTGGCTCAAAACTAATCTTTTCAATTTGATGCTTAACCCGTTTATGAACTGGGCCAGTAAAGTTTGGTCTCTTAATACCGCCACTTCTTGTGTTTCGTTCCGACTTTTGAACGCAGCCCTGCATAAATTTCTTAAACGTGTTCCAAATTGTATTACAGCCTCGCCTGCCTCCTGTTTAGCGGTGCTAAACAATTGTAATTGAGAAATTAAAGGTATTGGTCGCTCAAAGCGTTTAACGAAGGCTTCTTTAAAGCGTTCATAATTTTTCTCCGCTCTTAACTCGAGCGAATGTGAGAAAAATTCGGCCGCTGGCCCTTTAAGTCTAGACCGAATTACTGCTAATTTCTCGCGATCCGACCAATTTGCAATTTCGGATATCTCTTCTACAGATTCAAAAAACAAGGATACAGGGGGTCCTTCATCATCTTTACCTAGATAGATCGGTATTAGGTTTAGGTAACCCGCGATCGAGGCTGGTTGAACCCTTACTTGTTCTTGAGGTGGCTCTGGTTGCGTTGGGAACAATGTTTCAGATATAGCTAAACTTGCCCCATCTATATTCTGGCTCTCCATGTTCAGTTAATATTTTAATTTTACTGTTATTTGTACAAACAATAACCTTGACTTTACAATATAATTCTTCCCACTGAAAAAGAGCGCCTGTAATATTTCATTATATCAAAGCAAGTATTTTTAAGCTACACTCATATCATCAACACAAAATTGAGCCTTACCTTTTGAAGTTCGCATACCTGTATATTCACATTAAAAGTCAGTATAAAATGCTTATGCTAGCAATAAGCAGCAACTTAAATTTTACCTATTTTCTATCTTTTGGTTAGTCTTCTCTAGACTGGTTTATGAAACAGTTGCTACTTCTTGCTGTGCGTACTTAAATAATGTTAATAATGACATCAACAATATAGTATTATTGAATGTAGGAAATGTGAAAATAATATAGTATATTATTCTGCCAACATTCCAATGATACCAGCAATCATTGTTTAATTTCTATAAATCTCATCTTATTTCATCCTGGTCACGGCACCATTTTGTAGGGTGTCGCCTTCATCTTGTGGATGGCCCTGTTCTCTTTGGTTACGTGGCACGTCTTGATTGGGTTGGTTCTCTTGCTGATTCAAGGCGCCATCTTGTTTCCTCTCTTCTGTGGGGCGACGCCCTTTTTCTGTCTAGTCACTCAACTCACTATCTTTTAGGACAAAATCCCCGCCCTCGGTCTCCAGAAGTTATATAACCCCTGTGACTGCAGCAAAGGATTACGTTGTGTTAAAGGATCGGACAATCGCGATGCGTCGACCCGATCCCCCGCAATAACTTATTTTAGTTGGTTCTTACCTGAGCTGGTGTGATTGGATATGGGCAGAGAGGATGAGACTTAGTAAAACACATAACAATATTTATTAACACAAAACAAAACTAAATATACAACACTTGCACTCTACTTAAGTGATCAGTTTAAATAGTGGCATTCAGGCATTAGTCACATTTCATAATGTCAATGTGTGAATCAGGTATTAAGCTAGTACATTCTGCTCTTCATAGAAATTCTGTAATTTCTCTTGCAACATTAACTCTTCACAATTCTTACCTTTTGTAGTGTACCAGATTATTCTAGGTTAATCGTCCAGAATGTTATAGACCCTTTTTGGTACTCCTCATATTCTGAGGCTAAACGCGAGTGGGTGTGTTTAATTCTCCTGGCTGCTAGTTATCTCTCAGTGCATCCTTCATCATCATTCGGAGCTTAGCGCTTGATCACGCTCTATTATGTTGCACTTTCTTATGAACATCAGGATGGGGATTTTCGTGTCTATGAGAGCATTCTGGTCGTTTAACCTATAGTGTATTAACATGTAATTCATTTGTGGTTAGGAAAGAAGCATTGAACAGGTTATCATTTTAGTTTCGGTTTCGGATTGTTACATTCACACGAATAATATAATTGCTTACCAGTTAATTCGTTCGCTCCTAGAATTCAGTGATACGACCTCCTTCTCTTCAGCTAAATCTGGGCGGGGTCCTCTACTGGGTTTCGGGCGACTTTTCTGGTGGCCGATCTGCTCCTTCTCAGCCTTTGTCTCTCGCTGCCCTTGCGATCTTTCGACTAGGTGTTCATCTGCGAAGAGCCAACTCTCCTCTCTTCGGTGTCCTCTCTCCGTCTCTGTCTCCGTCCGAATCTGTCTCCTTCTCTGTCGTGAACGCCGTCGTCCTCCTCCTCTCTTTTCTGACTCAGCCCTCCTGTATATATCTCGGACTTGAGCGCTACTTTCCCTCTTTAACTTTTTTCTTCGTTGATTACTCAACAATGAGGAATTCTTCGCTCCCTCCCAATGACAGTGGGGAAAGTCGTAAATATGACAGAGTCCTGTTCTTTTAGTTGCCCAAGTCTGCGTCACAGGCAGGTGTGAGCCTGGTTTTGCTATCAACCTAAACCTTCTATTTTGTTTATTATCGTTAGCGCGGGGCCGAAGTTCTCGCTGACTCTTTCTACCCCCGTTACGATCCCCTGTTCAGAGCGAAAGTAAGTTTGTGTTAGTCATGGGCTCTTGCCTTCTCATTGGCTCACTCACATCTTCTCTTTAATACTTTCGGTTTGGCTTTCCCTAACTTGAATATTACGAATTCTAATTGAAAACTGTTTTTCGATAATTTCGCCCTAATATCCTGAATATCGGTTTTATTTATTGAACAAAGAATGAGATCTATCCGATCGTCGTGAGCTGAGAATTTATCAGTCTCACATTGCCATGATATTGCACTACCTCGAATAAGTAACGCTTCACTAATAGAGAAGACTATTGTTACTTATTCTCAATGAGTACCACCACCCAGACGGCGCCGTTTCAAGGCTATTAGCCTATCATCAGTGGATGACGTACAAGTACCAGGGTACCTGCCCATCCACTGATGATAGGCTAATAGCCTTGAAACGGTGCCGTCTGGGTGGTGGTACTCACTGAGAATAAGTTAATAGGCTTCTCTATTAGTGAAGCGTTACTTATTCGAGGTAGTGCAATATCATGGCAACTCGTCGTGAAGGAAGAGCACAATATGAGAAACAGAGCAAATGATGCCTACTACAACAACGACTTCGTAGTTTCTTAAGAGTTGGCTATGGTATATCTACACCGACATTATATAGATAATAAACTCTTAATGTATTATGCCTTGTGCATTTAGTTAATTTTAAAAGTGTTCTACGTATTATATTGAAGCAATTGTTAATATAATTTTTATGTTAATTAGGCTGAACTCTGTGAAAAAAGAATGAATTTTTAAAAGATTTTTTAAACATTTTGGGTATTTCTGTATAAATGTCATAAATGAAATATTAACATAATAATGATAATAATGAAATGTATCGATGCCAGTGTATAAACGCTATAACTGCAATATTAACATAATGATATGTATCGATGCCAGGTTGAATACAACGCAAGCACAAAACACACTACTGTATCAGCAAGGGAAGAAGAAGAATGATGCCACATTTAAAAAAAAAAAAACTCTTCACACCGATTTGTAATAAGCGGCTTGTCTTCAAATTTGAGAGTTAAATATGAAATAACCGTCACTTGCACTGAGTTCGATTTTTATGAAGTAAACAAACGTGCACAGTTAATGATTTCGAGAATTTAGTGTCTGTCACCTTTCCCAAAGCCAAAAAAAGAGAAAGGACAATATCTGGGTTTATTCCTTCTTGAGTCCTTAAAAAAAATAATAAAAAAAAAAAAAAAAACGACATAGGCGGAAGCAGTTTAAATGTGAGTGCTATAGCCTTCAAAAATTGCATTGCACTTCAGAGGATTGACCATGGGACCAGGGGATAAAAAAAAAAAAAAAAAAATGTTTCGAGCACGCATAGCGGAAGTTAAGTGAAACTTTAGAATCTTTGGAAACGTTTATTATCGCACACTGTAATTTCTTCCGCTGTCGAAATAGCTAAGAACTCTCCTTTATACTCAATGGAGGTGGTCGCATTGCACGTATAAGTGTTCTATACGCCTTACAACGCTCACTATTAGTCTTCGGCATGTTGAATTATAAACTTTTATGAAATACGGTAGAGAATGACGAAAGAAATATTTTGGTGTTAGATTTTTAAAATCGGACTCCTAGAAGCTGAAATATAGCGATTTAAAACGTAAACGCGACACGCGTGCGAGTTACACCGTGGCCGCGCTGTAGGGGTACAGATTGCATCATGCGTCGCTGCTATGTACGCGCCGTTCATAGCAGCGACATGTCATTCACTTCGTGTCGCAATGTCGTGACGATTTTTGTCAATCCAGGGTTGCAAGTTACTCCCACGTGAAAACTGCCTGGGGCGGGCCTAAAGAAGTTTCACTTTAAAAGAGCGTTAAAAGAGGGAGTGTTATACCAGGAGTATACTGTATATAAAAAAAAGCAATTATGAAAGTGTTAAACCAGAAAGAAAGTTTTCAAAGTTACATTAAGGCAAGGAAGGCCTTTTCCATCAGGCACTTTGCCTAGGATCCGAAGAAAATATAATTCAAACAGAACTCAACGAATTTATACCAACAATATAGTTCTACAAAGAAATTTTTAAACAGAAGTTTCTAAGATAAATACTTTCTTCAGCTGTTTCTATTATCATCATCAAATGTCGGACTGCAAATAAGTTTCGCGCTGGAATAAGCGTTGTGGAAAGAAATTTCGAAACCAAATTTATAAAAAGCTTTTGAATTTCTTTAAAAACAATTACATTTAACGCAAGGGTATTTTGATACGTCTGATATAATGTAGAGAGGCCTGGGAAAGAAGAGTGCAAGAGCCAACAACACCGAAAAACGGTCCTGTACTACCGTAGTAATAATATAACTATTAAAAAAAATTAATAATAATTATAACTATAATTTAACTACAATTTTCGTTTCAGTTATAGCTTTCAGGGTATTGGTGGAAGAAAGCGTTATGGTTTCAGTACAGTGAAACACTGCCTGCTTCATTAGCACTGGCATTAAAAGAGGCAATGATGCAAGAAAGCAAGCTTATGCAGCATCAGTCAAAAACAAAAAAACTCCCATTTCATCCCTCCATTCGTTCCAAATGCCTATCCAGTTCAGCCTTAAATTTATTTAGGCTATCGACTTCCACAACAAAAGATGGAAGTCTGTTCCACCAACCAACTACCCGCTGGCTAAAGGCAAATTTCCGCACATCTATTCTACAACTGTCTTTCCTCAATTTGAATCTGTGCCCCGTCGGGTTCTTAATCTGAGCAAGAGGAAGAATCCTATCGGCATTCAGCTTGCTCAAGCCATTCAAGGCCTTATACACCTCGCAAGTATAAGGCACTAATATCGCTTGGCACTCGCGATATTAGTGACCACAGCGACTTTCATAGTGATTATCTGGTACGCTTAACTGTAAATACGTTTCTCCTGAGTTTCGTAAGACCGGTAACTCTTGAGTATTCTTTTTAAATACATCTATCCAAATACTCTAACCTAGAAAGGAAAATCACCTTTGTTTAATCCCTTTTTATTTCTAGTTTATACTAACCCTTTCTTCTTCGCTTGGGTCACTAGGTGGCACCGCTCATGCCTCCACGTGGCGGGGGCTGGTAACCCGGGAGAAAATACAATCTCCCAGGGCCAAAAAGAGTAAGTCATGAGAAAATCAATCTCTGACTTATCTGGGCTGCCAGACGCACCCCAGACATCCAAAATGAAAGACAGTTCCAATGCAGGAACTGCCAAAAAACAGAGACAGAGAATTATCCTATTCCAACTTTCTTTAATTATCCACTCAACTGGTGGAAATGCAATTGGAAAACTTGCCATTTAGAGTCCAAAAGGAATTAGAAAGTAGAGCTGGACCTCCCAAGTCTGTAAAAAGACTAAGGTCAGGAGACATCCTCATAGAGACCTCTAACGCTAAACATTCGACTTTTGAACATTAACTCTTTGAAGAACTACCAGTAACTGTGACACCCCACATCACCTATATGGGTCTGAAGAGGAGATGCTAGAGGAACTTAAAGAACAAAGTGTTATTCAAGTGAAGAGAATCTCCACCAGAAAAGATGGCAATCTTACCCCTACACGAAATCTGATATTGACATTTAACACACCGCATCGTCTAACATCCATTAAGGCCGGCTATCTGGTATGCAATGTCAGACCATAAGTTCCAAATCCGCTACGGTGTTTCCGATGTCAGAAGTACGGACATTCTCAGAGAGCTTGCCAGGGAACCCCTACTTGTGCAAAGTGCGGTTCAGTAGAACATAACTGCCCCTCAACCAATATGCCAAACTGTGTAAAGGACCACCAACATTTGAACGCTGGAAAAACGAAAAACTTATTCAGAAATATAAAACAAACAACAATGTTTCCTATCAAGAGGCAATGCAGATAATTTCACCACCAACCCATCCAAACAGACTTATGTATGCCCAAATTATCAAAAAATATCAGTCAACAGCAACGCAAACTGAATTATCAGTACCACCAAAAGAGTCTTTCTCAAATTACGTCGAAACCCTGTACAGTGCAACCCAAACTCAAGGAGTCAATATCCAAACCACGCGAAAAACTACATTCCCCGAACCAATCAAAACTCACAGGCATCAAGAAGAAATGGATAGTAATGAAAAATCTGCAGAAGATGGTGTCCTAGAAAATTCTGTCGAAGAAGACATGAACACATGTAAGCCTTACTTTCCAAAAAAGATAAAAACAAGAGCGAAAATCAAAGAACTTCAACAACACGAAAACGTTCTGAAAGCCTAACAAGAACCAAATAATGAACACAATAATTCAGGGTAATATTCGTGGTTTCCGTGCCAATATTGATGGTGTTTATGATATTATCTCTAAATATATGCCAATATGTCTGTGCCTTCAAGAGACATTTAAAACCTCAAGATACACCAAAACTGTTTCAGTATAATATCTTTAGAAAAGACATAACCCATCGAAATACTGCACATGGTGGTGTAGCTGTTTTAGTCAATACACACGTTCCTGCCAAGCATGTTTTACTAAACTCTCCCCTTGAGGCAGCAGCAGTCGGTGTAGCTGCCGATATCCACATTATAATTTGCTCTTTGTACATTCCACCTAGCTATGGCTTTCATCAAAATGAATTAGATAATCTCATAGCTCAACTCCCTACACCTTTCCCCATTCTGGGAGATTTAAATGGTCATCACACACTATGGGGCAACAACAACAACATTGACCAAAGAGGAAAACAAATTGAAAAATTTTTAAACGATAACAACCTTCTCCTTCTAATGATGGGTCACCTACATATGTTCACCTTCCTTCTGGAACTAATACTGCAATAGATTTGTCCATCTGTTCAGTGGCCCTATATCCTTCTGTAAAGTGGTCAATAAATAATGATCCACTTTCATAGTGATCATTTTCCCATACTAATTGAATTAGTAGTTGTGGCATGTGATGCAAGAAAGCAAGTTGGTACGTTTCTCTGGGGTTACTTCTACCCATATGCAGTACTTTGCATTTGTCAAGGTTAAACTTCAGTTGCCACTTCTTAGCCCATCTGCCGAAATTATTGAATAAGCCCTCTTATTATCCTACTAAAATTCCGCAGTGGCTCACTGATAAAGCAAATTGGCAGATGTATAAAAACTAACTAAATTCGACACGAAAATAATCAAAGAATCCCCACCTGATTAAGCAGCTGAATACGTCACAAAAACAATATTACATGCAGCAGAAAAAAACATACCAAAATCCTCTTCAAAATTGCCGTTACACCCAAAAATCGGGTGAAGTAATGAATGCCGGGCAGCTAAAAAAGATCAAAATAAAGCGTGGAATTCCTTTCGTCGCAGTCCAACTACAGAAAATCTTATCCAGTATAAACGCGCCAGAGCAAGTTATGTTAGACGCTGTAATAAAAAGACAACTTGGATCCGCTTTGCTCCAACCAAGACAACCCTACAAATAAAAATTAAAAAATAATCAGAAAAATGAGTGGTAAACACCAGACGATTCCTGTTCCTATCATGGAATGGAGGGGACAATATTTCTGACCCTGCCCAAATTGCCAACATCTTAGGGGAAACTTTTGCCAAAGCATCAGCAACAGAAAGTTACACATCAGCCTTCAGAAGATTTAAAACAAATACAGAAAAACTAAAATTAAACTTTTCGTCTAAAGCTAATGAACAATACAACCTACCATTTGCTCTCTGCGAACTGCATAGAGACATGTAGACGCAGTGCTGTAGGACCAGGTAATATTCACTATTCGATGATACAGGACCTAAGTAATGAATCATTGCTGTCACTTGTTGATCTGTTCAATAGACTTTAACTAGAAGATACATTCCCTAAACAATGGCACCATGCTACAGTCCTTGCCTTCCTTAAACCAGGAAAATACCCGACAAACCCTACTAGCTATAGACCCATTGCCTCTGCAATGCCGCCTCCGTAGCCAGGTGGGAAGGAGCAGCAGTGCGTAGCACACGCTTCTTGATTAGACCGGGGTTCGAGCCCGTCACCACCAAATACGGAGGATGCGGAAAGGTCAGGAAATGACCACCGCATATCCCGGAGCAATATGGCCTTAGTTGCTAATGCTCCTAAAAACCAAATAACAAAATAACAAATAGCCTCTGCAAAATTCTTGAAAAGATGATAAACCGTCGACTGATATGGTACCTGGAAAACTTTAATCTCCTACATTCTGCACAATATGGTATCCGAAAAAACAGATCAACACTAGACATACTAGTAAGACTTCAGAACTCCATCCGAAACACATTCCTTAGATCGGAACATCATGTCATGTCATGGTGTGTTTTGATATAAGTAAAACTTACGATTTCACGTGGAAGTATGGAATACTTCGCGAATTATACCACCATGGATTTCGGGGTCATCTCTCGATTTTTATTCAGAACTTCCTGTACAAACGCACATTTCAGGTTCGTTTTAAAACTTCATTATCTCAGGTGTTCTTACAAGAAGGAGTACTCCCAAGGCTCTGTACTTAGTGCTACACTTTTCATAATTGCAATAAACACCACTGCCGAGCAGATTCCAAGCACTATTGATACAGCACAGTTTGTACATGACCTTAACATTTTGTGTCATGAAAAAAACATGAATACTGTTGAGAGACAATTACAAGTGGCAATAAATAAGATCAGTTCTTGGACACAAACTAATGGATTTCAACTCTGTCCGCATAAAACATTGTGCAACCATTTTTGCCGCCAACGTAAACTTCACCCACATCCGGAACTACAACTGAATGGCCAACCAATAGCAGTTCATCCCAGCATACGGTTATTAGGAATCACATTAGATCATAAACTTACCTTTTTAGAGCATATTAAAAAATTAAGAACATCCTGTCAACGAAAGCTAAATATCATCCTGGTTCTCTCAGCAACTAAGTGGGGAGCTGATCGAGTTACCATGTTGCGATTATACAGAGCCTTAATAAGATCAAAGCTTGACTATGGAGCACCAGTGTATAGCTCAGCAAGACCTAGTGTCCTTCGCTGGCTTGACCTTATCCATCATAGTGCAATACGCATTGCCATAGGAGCATATCGCACGTCTCCGATACACAGCCTGTATGCTGAAGCGCATGAATCCCCTCTCTCAATCAGAAGACAACTTATATTGCGCTTTGCATATAAAATTAGATCTATGCCTGAACACCCAAACTGGGAGTTACTTTTCACCAATCAGCACAGTGTTATACCGAAACCGTCCTTCTGCTAACCGACCATTAGGTATGCGAATAAAATACCTTTCAGATTAACTTAATCTGTCTTTTAATAATGTTGCAAATACACTTCCAATTTCGTGTGCTCCTTTACTTCACCTTCATGCGATTTATCCCTACATCGATGGAATAAATCTACATTACATAAAGAAAATTTCTTACAACTGTATCATGCAGTAGTGGATCAGTTCCCCAACTTCGTTGTAGTGCATACGGACGGACAAAGAATGAGGCCCACGTTCGAATTTCCGCAGTTTTCCCGAACATCACATTGGCCTATGAATTGCCATGTGAGTTTAGTATATTTTCTGCCGAACTAATGGCTATTCAGATTGCACTGAAGCATATAGAGTCCTCCGATATTGAAAATAGTATAATTTTTACAGACATTTTAAGTGCACTTCAAGCCCTGAAAAACTCCATAAATATCACCCACCCAGTCTTAAAGGAAGTAACCTCTTCTTTGCATACTTTATTCGAACTTGGGAAAAGCATACACTAGGGCTTGCATAAAACCGAGAAATTTCAAAACCGAGTTTAACCAAAGTTTATTCTTAAAACCGGTTTTAAAACCGATTTTCTCAGACTTAGGGTAAATAATTAAAAGCTTATAACACAAGTATTTATTTTATCTTGGGTAGATTGTACAAATCGTAATCAAATCTTTTAAACAAATCTATCACCTCTTATAGTAAAAAAAAATTAAAAAATTAAAATGCTCCAAAAAGGTAACCAGCTTGAGATTATACAAAAAAATAATAAGCCCTATAATAATAATAAATAAATAAAAATAAACAGCTTGGGGAAATTACTTTACTATTTATTGCTCAGCTTTTTTCTGAAAATGGCCCTTTAAAAAACACAGTATATTAAGCATTTTTCCTGATAGACTTGACCTTATTTTTGTGTTAAAGAGACCAGTGATCGAAAACACTCTCTCAGATTGGACACTTGTTGGTTTAATGGTCAGCAGTGCTCTATAAACATTCTTCAGCTTTTCACTTCTGCTGCTAGTTGCCTCCGAAATTTTAAATTCTTTACTGATTTCCAATTCACTGTGATATTTTGAAGGCTCTTCAGTTAAATCTCTTTCATATCATACTCTCTAATAATCACTATCATACTCTCGCGTGAGTGTATCTCCGACATCGGAACTAGATGAGTCTTTGTTTTCTTCTAAAAGAACAGTTCGTTTATTTTCAGTTTCTTCATTCAACGCTAAGACTCCTTCGGAATGTTTTGCAAATAATCTCTGATAAATCTCTTCAGCATGCTTTTTCAAAACTTGCTTACTTGGAAAATCAAAAGTTCTTGAACCTGAATCTTCTTTCCTAAACTTTTTGGGGTTGTGTAGATAGCTCAGCAAAGCCACAGTTTGGCAATTTCGTCTTGCATTGTAACGCTGCAAAAGGCTTTGGTGAAACTTTAAAGCAAATGGGGTTTCTGCTGTATCAAGCTTAGCAAACAGAAATTCTATTGAAGACTCTGCTTTAAGTAAGTCTGTATCTTCTGAGGTTATAGCCTTCAGAATCATTTCAACTGGTCGCAAAGTTTCACATAGCAATTCAAGCGTTTTCCAGTCATCGTCAGACAGCTTCAGTTGACAGTACTGCACATAGAGCATTTGGAATGCAATTTTTCAATTTCAAAAATCTCTCAATCATATAGAATGTGCTATCCCATCTAGTCTTGCAATCTAATACTGTATAAGTTTATGTTCTTTCCCATTAAATTTTGCTTTAACAAAATTTTGTAATATGTCATTTTTGGTAGGCGATTTTCGAAAAAGCTTGCAAATTTTTCTGACTTTGTTAATAGTTTGTGCAATATTGGCCATCGGATTGAAGAAATAAATGAGCTCATCGGTAAAGTCGGTTTGATAAAGCATGCCTTGCTGTCTTTCTTCAACTTCTTCATCATCACTACTTCCTTCATTATTTTCATTTTTTTTCTTCATTGTCTTTGGGAGACTCAGAGACTGTCACACCATAATTGATTGCTTTTCCATAAAGTACATCTATAACTGACAGATGTATACAATGGGCTATACATTGTTGATGATTAGGCATAATTTTCCTGCCAAACTTAATCATCATTGCTGCTCCATCGGTGGTGCAGGCAACAATATCCTCATCCAAGTTTTAACCAAATTCCTTCACGTGTCCATTCACAATTTGCTCAGTTCTTCTGCTATCAAGTGAACCATTAATCTCAATAAGACTTAACGACCAATGATTGTCTTTTGAATGCACATTTATATTCATATACCTTTTATTTTGTATAGACGTATATTCGTCTAGAGTCAATGAATACCGTGCACCCGAAACCAATGAATTTTTGAAATGCTGAATGAGTTCTTCTTTCTTAGTTTTATAATAATTCAGAACCATATTTTTAATTCCATTCACTGAGGCTGGTGGTAATTTATCGTATTTATTTCTCTGAAGGTGAAGGCTTGATTGTATAAACTCACTCTTGGCAATTGTATTAATAATAATAAAAAAAATATAGAATTAAAGTATGAAATTTTATTTTCCTTTAGATGACTTTTAGACCAACGCCATTTAGGCCTTAGATTCCTTTACACCAACGCCAAGAAATTAGGGAAAAAAAAGTAGTAACGAAAAGAGTTAAATCAAGCCATAAAAAAAAACGTAAATTAAAAGGAAAAAATTATTAGAAATGGTTGCTGAAACAGCAAGGCAATGAACTCTTAATGAATTGTTATTTAAAAAAATAATATAAATAAATTATTGTTGCGAAATACGGCACAGTAGTAGACAGTACTAGCAACAATATTGCTCATCACGGCAACTATGCCCAGGAGTATTACATTTAGGAAAATACAGGGTCGTCGAAAAAAGGTGTCCGTGATTTCCCTTTTAATTACCTTCGGAATGTTGCGCAGGTCTTTTCTCCGTTGTAGTATAAACTTGCTAGGGTTCCAACAATTCTCAGTTATGGTGTGATGTGTCAGTTAGGAATAAATGTTCTTTGCAAGAGTTACACTAATATTTGCATCCGGAGAAACCTGGCTTTCATGTAATCGTCTAGCAGTTAGTTAGGACAAATCCCGTGTTCTGAAAACTAACCCAGATGGACGTTGAGCTAGTCTGCAACATCAAAGATTGCGTTGTGTGATTTTCACCTTTGACTCCTTTCTATTTGATTAGAATCAAAAGCGCCGCCTTAACAGTTCTTTATCAGTAATCCATTCAAAGAAATCATGTGTCATCAGAGAGTAATCAATAGGCAAAAATTAGCAAACAAAACATGGTTTATTAAACATACTAAATTGTTACAAAATACAGTTAGACAAAACAGTGTATAAGGCTTTAGTAAAATAGCCTTGAGCTTTTATACCTTTACATATTTAGGTAACCAACGGATTAATTAATAATGGTATGGGTTTGCAAATTGTTATGTTCTTCATGAACAATCGACAGCCAAAGTGCGTTCATACATCGCGTAGCTGACGAATATTACACCACATTGGTGGAACATGTAAGATTGTAGGCCATGATTAATATTCAGTCTTACTATTTAATTATAATATTCAGTTTTAATGTTAATTAGGATTATTCAGTTTTAATATTTAATTATAATTAATTCTAATTAAATAACGTCCGGTATTCATGTACAAGTTATAGTATCTATTAAATATGAAATGCTAAGTAAAATAACAAAACTCTCATCAAAGTATGAGTGTGCGTGAGGATCGATGTCTTTAAGCACAAAAAATATATAAAAGGGGGGGATGGAAGTATGTTCGACTTAGCGCAATTAAGTTCCGTTTATAATTAAATAACGAGGGTTAACTTACCCGAATAATTCAGCATCGCCTCAGGAACTGTAGTTACCGGACAGTAGTTCATCTCGATTCCTTCCTATATCTCATTAACGAGTTTTTAGCCTTCTTCTTCTTCCGACTTTTCGTTTCCCCTTCTTAAGAATATTTTCTTCACATTCTAAAAAAGATTATCATTGCGACGGCTCTCTATCTTAACAAAATCCTAACTCAAACTCCGCTAACTGCCCTTACAAGTCACAGCTCTTTCACTGACCAACTCTCACTGTCCAAGGCTCGGCTCCAACTACTTAGAACACCGACTTCAACTATTCCCACACCCTAACTGTTAACCGAACTGCCTTCCCCCCTATTTCCCTTCTAGTTAGTTTCGTCAAACGGAAAAACATCTGGGGAACTGTATTTTTACAGCGTTCAGACTCAACCGAAAATCCGATTTATGAAAGTCGTTGAAAGAATTACATGTTTGTATGAGGCTCGCCCAAAAGCCAAAACGGACATAAAATCGTCTACTCCGACACAAGAAACTATGAAATAATAAACACTCTGCTGATGCCTGAATCAAACACAATACTAGTAGTGTTCTCCGAAAATCTAACTCCCCTGTTTTTCGTCAACAATACGCTTGCCCGCTCCGAACGAGTAAATAACGTACGGCAGGCGTCGGACGGTGGTTTTGGAATTTCGTGGGTGCGGCTCTGCTCCCATGCGAAAGCGAAAGTAATTTTGCCTTCTCCGGCGAGGTAAATATCGTATGACAGATACAGTGCAGCAAAAAAGTATGAGGCCCTTGTGCTCTCTAAGAATGTACCAATACGGTTAAAAATAAATGCATTTTTAACACCCCTCTGCGCCACCAGTAGATTTTGCGCAAGTGAAAAGAAAATTTCACATGCTCAAAATTTAAAGCATTACACAAACTCAAAGATTGAGCATGGGGCCTTTAGGGGGGGAAAATCAGACATCTTTCCTCTTACATAATCAAATTAACCTAAATTAAACAAAAGGTGTCAAATATAACACTGTGTTCAACACATAGTGTACAATACATAAATATTGTTGTCTGAGGATAATTACTGTTCATGTTTTTACACTTTTGCACATGACAACCTTACCTGGTTGGAGAGACAACAACAACAATCTTTGCAGCAAAAAAAAAATTAACACAGTAAAAAATGGTAAGTGTTCTTGGAGAATTATGACAGTGTCTCTCTTGGTTTTACTCATTTCTGTTTATTGATTGTGCTGTAGGATGTTCTTTTTGTTCACTATTGTTGGTTCTGGACCATCAAAGTTCTGTCGTATTGGAGAAACTATCTTTCATTATCTGAAGAATCGGTAAGAGTTCATCTCCTCTGGAACATGGAGGATGTAGGTGATGTGTGACATCCATCACCATTCGATGCAGTAACATGACATGAAACAAATAGAAGTACAAAGTATTAATATCTGTCCTTGTTTCTAATATTGTTTACAAAATATGATGTATATCTAACACAAAACAGAATTCACATCTATGACAATTAACAACCAAGACAGTACATTGTATATATAATGTTATTTCAACCTTTGTGTAATTATATATTTAAGCTAAATTGTATGTAGATTAGCCATCCCTTACAATACATAATCAGGGTTTAATACAAAAAAAAATGCTTAAGGAACAAACAATTACAATGGCTACATCCACCAAAATATAAAAGAGATAAAGAGTAACGTATTAGATTAATTGATAAGTAATTGATAAGTAATTGTACCTGAGATTATATAACTATTTATGCAGTATAATAATAATCAGTGCATAAATACTTCTGACAGATGTTGCACTTCTGTCAGTCACTTCTACACCTGTTCAGAAATTGTACAATACTAATGTCTGACATTCAATGGTTATATATGTCTAATATATATATATATAGAGCTAAGATTACATACATGATAATTCAATACTGCAGTAACATAAACTGGTTACAAACTGTGATTATTATGAAAACATATTATGTAATTGTTCAATATGAACATCTGACAGTAATATATCAGTCCTTATTTATCTCAACATTCAATCTGGTCAGTAGCCTTCTCCAACTTCACTAGTCCTTTAAACTCAAGCTACTGAATGGAGGTATTGGTTGAGTGCACTGCACAGTGCTCCACCAAGCGTTTCCAAGGACACAAGAAAGGGTTGTCTCTTGGTAATGGTAATAGTTCCTTATCTGGGCAAGGAGAAGTCCCTTATGTCTACTACTGTTCTAAAGGGAAGGGTCTCCTGTAGGAATTGTGCTTTTCAACCCCTTTGGTGAGAATTGACTAGCACGGCATAGCAATCAGGTCGATCCATGACCCAGAGGGTCAAGAATTTGAGAGCTCCTTGCTCTTGGACTGAAACCATGTACTGATTGTCACATCCAATTTTGAGAATCTCCTTTGCTGAGGGTGCATCTTCTTCACCTCTAAACCACAGGATATCCACAAACAACCTGTTGTTGAAGGGGATGATGAACAATCTGCAGGGGTTTTCTTGGGCCGACTGAGCACCAAGGTCTTCAAAGTTTCCGCATGGACAACATCTTGGCCCACATCTTTGTATGCCATAGCTCTCCACAGCCACAGCATCCGTGTGAGGAGGAAGGCTCTCAGTTTGGTCACAAAATTTAACACATTCCTGACTAATAATGTTGATGTAACTGCAAGTGGGAAGAGAGAAAAAAAAACACAAGCAAGGAGAACAATTCCATTTATTCACTCTTTCTCTCCTCACTCACAACCTCAAATGTCACTTTCTCGATTTCCTTACATTCCATTTCAGAAATGAATCACTCAATTTATTTGCAAAACAAAACATGTCATGCACGGAAAAATAACAAAATTCCCATCCAAAAAAAAATACTTAGAAACCATTCTCTTATTTTGAAAATCGCCCCTGATTTTCCTAATTAACACAGTGTTTTATTCATCAGCAGTCTGGAATCTTGAAGGCACGAGCATGAGTACAATACTCAGCAGTCTTGTTTCCGTTTCCTTTTCATTATAGTTGATATTAACTATGTGTTTGTTCTATATTGACTTATCTACATTCATATGATATCAATCACTCCCTTCATTTCATCCATGATGGAGTCCTCAATAGTAGGTAAACTTTATTTGAAAAAAAAATTTAATTATGGAACTAGAAATCTGATTCGTGTTGTTTCACATCCTTATCTGAGAGTAAAACTGAGAGGTGTTTTGTTTTTTTTTTTTTTTCCAAAATAGCACAGGGAGATGGATCCCAAGTGTAGACCTTGAAATTCAGATGTTACCTTCTTTTCCTTTAGTCTTTTCTTCAGGAAAAAGACAAAACAAGTAGTACCTGGGTGGAACCAGCCGTTCCCAGGACAATTGCTTCACCTCGTCCCCAAAATGAAAGAACCAAATATGATTTTTTTTTTTTTTTCTCTGGATCCAATCACCTGAACTTAAATTTTAGCTATGCAATGAGAGAGAGAGAAAACAAAAGTAACCAGGGGCTTACTGGCCATGCCCTAGACAAAATGCACCCTTCCTCTCTGCATTTAATCCTGTATAATTTTATAAACTTGATATGTTTGTGCAAAAAAAATAATAATGTCTGTTCAATAGAAATATTCCATCACTGGTCATATTTGATCAGAAGCTGTAGTGCTAATCTCCTTTTACTCCCCTTTTCTTTTTTTTTTCGGATAATGATTCTTACTTTACATGGAATTTAGGTTTTTTTTTTTTTTTCTTTCCTGTGTTTCCACCATCATTATTCCATACTCTGTGCTTGTTGCTCCATCCATTTACACAACTGCTGATAAAACATACTGACAGAATCCAACAAAAATGATCAATATCTTCACCTCTATGGTCACGTTCTTTGATCCTTTGTTTGCCATAACCTCGCTTATCCCCTTTTTTTTTCTCATTAAGGTAACCTTTTCCATATGGTGAAAACTGGGCCTGCTCACCAGTCAACACATGTCCCACTGTGTCTAACCTGATCCACGTTTACATTGGTGGCATCAAACACATTCTGTAGAAAATAACTGGTGGGTTCCTAACAATCTACAATCCAACTCTGCTAGCCAATACGATTCGGCTGCTAGCCTCTGACATATACATAAGGCCTGCCAATTACACTACATATAAATACAGAAAAGAAATGTCACTCTCATGTGCCTCTCCTGTTCCAACAAAGAAAAATTGTCCTGTTCCTTCAAGACAGAGGAAAGAATATAGTGAGCCTCCTCCCACACTGCTCTTTCATTCTTCAGGGTTTCTATCTTACAGTTTCTCTCTCTTTTTTTTTTTTTTTTTAATCTCTCCAAGCATCTCTAAGTGCACCTGCCCAATCAAATCCTTCGCCTTCAATTCGTCGGTTTAACCTCGCTGCCAGTGGCGCTCCTAGCATCCACTGAAAGGTCCTATCCACCATACTTGGCTGTTCATCTGGGTCTGCAGTTCTCTGTTCTTCACTATTTTGATCTGGAGGTTCACTCCTCTGATTCTCTGTTCCTATGGTAGGATAATTTTGTTCTGCCTCATCTCTTCTAACTGGAACTGACTCGGGCACTACTTCATTTTGTGGTGGAGAGATACTAGACACCACAGGAGGGGGGTGAGTCACACGGCTACGTAAGTTGTATGTGTGAGACTGGGTGGGTACCTGTGTAATTCTGTCTGAACTTCCAGACGGCTCTGTCCTCCACTGATTCCTCGATGGGAGAGAAGACAATGGGATTGATACAGGCAAACTCACCGTTCTATCTGGTTGTAGTCTCACAGGTCTGGGGTGTATTGGTGGAATCAACGCACATTCTTCTAATATGGGCTCATCAAAGATCCAAGTTTCCTTCGGCACTGTCTCTGTACATGTCTGATCCAGTGATTCACTATCTTCGGGTTCTTCTTCCTCTCCTATTCTAAGTTCGGGAAAAACTTTCCGATCGACAACCTTTGTCAACCGATCCACATGCACTATCTGCCTGTCCTTTGGGTTATACAGATTTTGTATCTCATAATTGACCAAAGAAGTTTGCCTAATTACCCGGTATGGACCTGAGCTTAATCGGGCCAGTTTCTTCGTAGTACCTGTCTTTATCTTAGGTGTGAACAGGTAAACTAAACTTCCAACACGAATATTTTTATCTACTGCCACAGCAGCTCTGCGTTCTTCTTGTTTCTGTACAGCCTCCTCCAAATGTTGAGACACGATCTCATAAGTCCTTTGGAGACGTGCACACATTTGTTCTGAGTAGTTTTCTAACGAGGCATAGCTCCGTCTGGTTTTTCCATGCCATAGGTCAGATGGTAGCACCAAGTCTCTGCCATAGATTAAGAAGTTGGGCGATTCCTGAGTAGCACTATGGGTTGCTGCATGGTACACAGCTATCGCCAATGGCGTCATTTCATCCCAGTCTGATTGAGCCTCATTTATGACATGCGATAAAATATTTGCTAAGGTGCGATTTAGACGTTCTACTTTGGCATTTGTTTGCGGATGATATCGAGACGTATGAATTTGATGAATATTCAACCTCTCACACACTTGTCGTACCAAAGAGGACATGAAATTTGTGCCTTGGTCTGTAAGAATGTACTTAGGAATTCCATGCCTAGCAATCACATTATTAATAAAAGCTGTAGCAACTTCATCCGCTTTTTGAGTCTGCAGTGGGACCACTTCGGCATAACGAGTAAAGTTGTCAACTGCCAACAGCAAATACTTGTTTCCTTTCAGTGTCATTGGGAGAGGTCCCAAAATGTCTAATGACACCCTCACCCAAGGGGCGTTTTCGACTGGGACTCTCATCAGAGCCGCTTTAGCTTTAGGATTATAACCTTTTCGTTCCATGCAAGATGGGCAAGATTCAAGATAATTCAAGATATCTGCGTACATGCCTGACCAGAAAAAGTCCCTTTTAACTTTTTCCAGTGTCTTCTGTAACCCTAAATGGCCTCCAGAAAGTAAATCGTCATGGCATGATTTTAAAATTTCCCCCTTTAGACCTTCTGGAACGACTAACTGTTCATTTGGGTCTTCTCGGGTGTTTCCAGAGCCAGACAGAGTATAGTGGTACAATAATCCATCATTACTCATATAAAAGGAATCTGGCACTCTTGTTGATGCCTGGAGTGTTCCTTCTAGCGCTTCGATTAATTTCCGCAAGATCGGATCTTCTCTCTGTAGCGTTTTGATCAAAGTTCTGGTTTGATTTTGAGGAAAAATCACTGGTTCCTGATTTGCCTCTGTTGATATTGGAGCGACTACCTTCATATTTCTTTGTTTCCTGTGCTTTTTCTGTGACTCATCTTCCTCTAACACAGGTCTAGAAAGGAAATCTGCATTTGAATGAACTCGACCAGGGCGGTAGACAATTTGAAAATCGTATTCTTGCAACAACATGCTCCAGCGGGCTAATCTAGGCGATGGGTTCTTTAAATTAAGCAAAAAACTCAATGGTTGATGATCAGTTATTAGTGTAAAGTGATTTGACACTAGAAAAGGTTTAAATTGCATGACTGCAAAGATTATAGCCAAGGCTTCTTTCTCAGTAGTACTGTAGTTCAATTCTGACTTTTTTAACAGTCTAGACGCATAAGCTACTGGCTGTCTAGAATTCTCATCTATCTGTACTTCTAAGCATGCTGCGACACAATATGAAGATGCATCAGCAGATACCACGAAAGGTCGGGAAAAGTCAGGGTAGACCAACAAAGGTGGGGTGGTCAGAACAGTCTTTAACTGGTCAAAAGCCTGCTGCGTTGAGCTGTTCCAGACAAATGGTGTTTCTTTCTTTGTCAAATTTGTTAGAGGTCTCGCAATCTCCGAAAAATTTGGAATAAATTTCCTGTAAAATCCTGCCATTCCTAGAAAAGATCGCACTTGTTTCGCAGTTCTTGGGGGAACTGCATCTCGAACAGCAGCCACGTTGTCAGGATCGGGGCGAATACCTTCAGAATTGATTAAATGCCCAAGGTATTTTAATTGTTCTTTTAGGAACTCACATTTCTTAGGTTTTAGCTTAAGGTCGTATTCTCTCAGACGCTGGAAAACCTTTCGCAGCTTCGAAAAATGAGAATCCAGGTCGGACGAAGCAATAATTATGTCGTCGAGGTAGGCGAAAATGGATTCCTTCCCAAGGTCATGAAGCACCAAGGAGAGGGCCCTTACGAACGCAGAGGGCCCGTTCTTCAATCCAAATGGCATTCGGGAAAATTCATACAAAGATTCCCCAGTGGTGAAGGCGGTTTTGTGCCGATCAGCTGGGTGCACCTCAATTTGGTGGAAACCACTTTGCAAATCGAGCGAAGAGAAATATCGCGCCTGACCAAGAGTTTGCAGTATTTGATCAATATGGGGGAGAGGAAAGCAATCAGAGAGAGTCTTAGCGTTCAATCTCCGAAAGTCCACACAGAGTCTGTAACTAGCATCTCGTTTCTTGACTAAAACAATTGGCGCCGCATATGGGGAATGGCTTGGTTGTATGATGTTGGCTTCCAAAAGTTCATTTACCTGCCTTCGAACTTCATCTTTTAACAAAAATGGAACTCTATAAGCTGTCTGCTTGACCGGTATGTTATCAGTCAGTCTAATCCTATGCTTTAACACCTTCGAGTTTCCTAACTGAGCTAGTGATTTAGCGAAAATATCTCTATACTCATATAACAAATCAGACAGTTTATGCCTTTGATCATCTGTCAAGTGATCGAGGTCAAAGTCTTGCAAAGTCACAGGAGCTGTAGTTTTCTCATTAGCTTCCTCACCTGTAAAAACAACTGTATTATCCCTAACACCCTCAAGACTAGCAATATTCATCCCTTTGGGAAGGTGGAGGGTTTCATTAGTCAGATTGGCTACAAGAACAGACACTCTGCCATCTGGACCTAATCTGTCTATTGAGCATTTGACTGCTAGGTCATCACGACCTAAGTTAGAGTTAGGTTCTGTCAACACTAACTGTTCGGCAGAAGCAGCAAGATGGTTACAAACAGCCGTTACTACTGTTTCTGATGAGGCGGGGATCAAATGTTTGGAAGTTAATTTGGCTACCGATGGTTTTAAATTCAAATACTGGTCTCTTACGCCTTGCTCCTCGCTACCCTCTTCCCTTAAGCAAATGTTCAAAGGGGCAGAGTGTATAATTCCCTTACCCAAGTCTAATGTAAACGAAAATCGCCTTAAAATATTTAATCCTAAGATTACATCGTACTGGTCCTTAAAATTTCCTGAAGCTACCAAAATCTTATCCCGAAAAGTCGCCTGATCTAACTTAAAATTTACTGTAATTTCTGTATGTATTGGAACCACATAACCTGAGACTCCAGTTACAGTTAAATCTGGACGTCTGGGATTCAATGATCTATCATGCTTAATTTTATTAAATAAATCTGTGCATAAAAGCGATACACTTGCTCCCGTGTCCACCAAAAACTTGGCTGGGATGCCTTGAACGTACCCATTAACTAGCGGCAGTTTGGCATCATTATTTAATATATACACCCCATGTTGTATATTTCTCTGATAGGCATAAGATTTATCGAATCTATGGAAATTCTGGCGAGGGGAAGCGGTTTTATTGCGTTGGAAGTTCCTTCCGTTTCGCACCATGTTCCTTCTTTGTCATAAATACCTCTCCCCATTTTGCCTATAGTCTACATGATTTGGTGATCTTCCCAAAATAGATCTGTGCTGAGTTTGATCAAAGGTACATTCATCTCTGGGTGTTCCCCTTCTTTCCCTTGTAAATGAGCTCATATTATCCCTATTTCGATTGTTATTATAGATTTTATCTGTTAATGTATCTCTATTTCTATTAAAATTACTGCTCTTTCCATTAACATAGGCTGTCCCATTTTTTGGCACTGCAGTGTATTCGCGCGTCGAGCGCCAATCATGCCGAGAAGGAGAAAAATTCGGTGCCGGCCGGCGATTGCTTGAACGGCCGCAGCCAGCAAAACGATTCTGTCCCTGCTCCCTAGCGTCTATGTGATTCGGTAACCCATGCTTCCGGTCATAATTCGGTTCTCCATAGCGTCGGTATTCGTGATTGTTGACCCCATTCGTATCATATCCTAGCAGCGCCCTTCCTGACTGTGAGTGCCTTACGGGGAACGCTATGCGATCGTAGAAAGGGGGGAATGCATAAGTTTCAGTATTAAAATTTTGGCTTGGATGATACCTGTTATTATCTGCGCTTTGTGTTTTTAAATTATTATGTGTAATATTATTTACAGCTAGTGTATGTAGCGATTGCTGTAGGTCTTTTATCTGGTCCTGTAATGGCTTAATGATTTCTTTAAGATAGTTTTCTTGTTGGTCCCATATTTCTCCATCACTGTTATTCTGACTATACATGGCATTAATTGACCTGTGTTTTGTTTCTGTAATAAGTTCGTTGGTTTCCTCTCGTTTCGCCACTGTAATTGCTTGTGTGAAGGTGAGAGGATTTTGTGAAAGAACCAGCCTCTTGATCTTATTTGAAACGCCCCTGAGAAATTGAGCCAGCATTGCCTGATCTAATATTGATAATGCCTCTGGCGACTCACTTTTCGTGTTAAACGCTAAACGGGCCAAATTTTTAACCCTCGTAGCAAAATTTGCTACGGTCTCATTAGGCAATTGTACAGCATGTGAAAAATTATGTAGACATGTCACACTAGGTTCCGTTTTTTCGAACTGAGCCAAAAATGCATTTTTAAACACACTATAATCTTTTTCTTTACGTAAGTCTACAGAATTTGCGAGGAATTCCGCAGCAAGAGAGCGAACTTTGGACTTACAGACAGCTATTAATTCGCAATTTCCCCAAAGTGCTAATTGTCCTACACTTTCTAGCATTTCAAAAAAATATTGAACAGACGGACCTTCATCTACTTTGCTGGAGAAAACTGGCACTAAACCCAAATAACCAGCAATATTTGCCAAATAAGGTCTGCCCATTTTGGGAGGGGGTTGTGTCTCCTGGGTTCCAAAAGGTGGAACAGAATTTTCTATACCCGAGGTTTGGGGGCTTTGTCCCTCCATTTTTGGCCTAATTAGTGTCTGTGTAAAATTAATGTCCCCCAAAATGGTGTAAAACCTACCTTTCCGTTGAGCTGAAACAGAAATATATTGTTAATAATCAACAATTCTAAAGCAAAAGGTGTTACAACATGTAGCAACTCATTTTATTCTTAATTTTTGATAAATTTTCTAGTTTAAAACATTACAAGTTGCTGCCTGTTGTTCAAATGAGTGTTCCTGGAGATGTCTGTATTATTTGTACTGCTGTAAAAAAAAATGCCTATGACTAGTCTCTGTACACACAAAAATCAGTGCTGTCCCAATCCTTTCTATTAGAAGTACGTTCCTCAGTCTACAACCATCAGAATCATTTACGGGCATTCATATAAATCGGGTTTTTCATCCCGCAAGGACACACTTCAATCCTGGACACAATTGGCACCAGTGTTGCGCAGGTCTTTTCTCCGTTGTAGTATAAACTTGCTAGGGTTCCAACAATTCTCAGTTATGGTGTGATGTGTCAGTTAGGAATAAATGTTCTTTGCAAGAGTTACACTAATATTTGCATCCGGAGAAACCTGGCTTTCATGTAATCGTCTAGCAGTTAGTTAGGACAAATCCCGTGTTCTGAAAACTAACCCAGATGGACGTTGAGCTAGTCTGCAACATCAAAGATTGCGTTGTGTGATTTTCACCTTTGACTCCTTTCTATTTGATTAGAATCAAAAGCGCCGCCTTAACAGTTCTTTATCAGTAATCCATTCAAAGAAATCATGTGTCATCAGAGAGTAATCAATAGGCAAAAATTAGCAAACAAAACATGGTTTATTAAACATACTAAATTGTTACAAAATACAGTTAGACAAAACAGTGTATAAGGCTTTAGTAAAATAGCCTTGAGCTTTTATACCTTTACATATTTAGGTAACCAACGGATTAATTAATAATGGTATGGGTTTGCAAATTGTTATGTTCTTCATGAACAATCGACAGCCAAAGTGCGTTCATACATCGCGTAGCTGACGAATATTACACCACATTGGTGGAACATGTAAGATTGTAGGCCATGATTAATATTCAGTCTTACTATTTAATTATAATATTCAGTTTTAATGTTAATTAGGATTATTCAGTTTTAATATTTAATTATAATTAATTCTAATTAAATAACGTCCGGTATTCATGTACAAGTTATAGTATCTATTAAATATGAAATGCTAAGTAAAATAACAAAACTCTCATCAAAGTATGAGTGTGCGTGAGGATCGATGTCTTTAAGCACAAAAAATATATAAAAGGGGGGGATGGAAGTATGTTCGACTTAGCGCAATTAAGTTCCGTTTATAATTAAATAACGAGGGTTAACTTACCCGAATAATTCAGCATCGCCTCAGGAACTGTAGTTACCGGACAGTAGTTCATCTCGATTCCTTCCTATATCTCATTAACGAGTTTTTAGCCTTCTTCTTCTTCCGACTTTTCGTTTCCCCTTCTTAAGAATATTTTCTTCACATTCTAAAAAAGATTATCATTGCGACGGCTCTCTATCTTAACAAAATCCTAACTCAAACTCCGCTAACTGCCCTTACAAGTCACAGCTCTTTCACTGACCAACTCTCACTGTCCAAGGCTCGGCTCCAACTACTTAGAACACCGACTTCAACTATTCCCACACCCTAACTGTTAACCGAACTGCCTTCCCCCCTATTTCCCTTCTAGTTAGTTTCGTCAAACGGAAAAACATCTGGGGAACTGTATTTTTACAGCGTTCAGACTCAACCGAAAATCCGATTTATGAAAGTCGTTGAAAGAATTACATGTTTGTATGAGGCTCGCCCAAAAGCCAAAACGGACATAAAATCGTCTACTCCGACACAAGAAACTATGAAATAATAAACACTCTGCTGATGCCTGAATCAAACACAATACTAGTAGTGTTCTCCGAAAATCTAACTCCCCTGTTTTTCGTCAACAATACGCTTGCCCGCTCCGAACGAGTAAATAACGTACGGCAGGCGTCGGACGGTGGTTTTGGAATTTCGTGGGTGCGGCTCTGCTCCCATGCGAAAGCGAAAGTAATTCTGCCTTCTCCGGCGAGGTAAATATCGTATGACAGATACAGTGCAGCAAAAAAGTATGAGGCCCTTGTGCTCTCTAAGAATGTACCAATACGGTTAAAAATAAATGCATTTTTAACAGGAAATATTTGATCGATTGCTGTGATCGTAGCAGCAAACAGTGTGGTAACTCACTAAGTTTTATTTGATATCTGAACAATGACCTTGGCTGCACTGTGAGTGTGTGCAGATTGACTCCTACGCGCACCGCCTCAGTCAGTGTCAATAAGATGGCGACCGTGAAACAGAAAGCGCAGTGTGTGTGTTGTGGGACGCTGAATTTAAATCTGTCATAACAGTGCAACGTCAATACCGACAAGATGCACCAACAGACAAGACTAATACTGTACATTGGTTTAACCAGTTTAAGGAAACTGGCAGTAGCCATCTTATTGATACTGACTGCGGCGCTGCGCGTAGAAGTCATTCTGCGCACACTCACGGCGCAGCCACATTCGTCACAAGGTCATCGTTGGGATGTCAAATACAATAGTGAGTTACCACACTGTTTGCTGCCACGATCACAGCAATCGATCAAATATTTTCGAAGGTAATTAAAAGGGAAATCACGGACACCTTTTTCAATGACCGTGTATGATAAATGTGGTTAAATAAAACTGTAAAAGAGTAGAGCAGTTATCTATTTCCAGGATCTAAACAAAAGACAAGGGCCAAGAATGATACGTTACACAAGAATAATTAGATATACAATATGATTAAAATACATGTAAAATCAAAGGAAAATTATAAGGAGAAAAAAAAAATTACGTCGTTGAACATTACAAGTGAAAAATATGACAGAGAAAGTAAATCAAAATCTGATCTGACAGACATCAAATGAAATAACACTTCATGTTCCAGCTCAAAATTAAAAAGCACAGTTTGAAAAGGCGATGTAGATGGTTAATTTCATCATTTGGTATGATAATCTGCCACAGTTTATACCACAGAATTTAGAAGAGTTATTCCAGTTGTACAGATGTGACCTCCACTCTGGGACAATGCAACGGCATTTCTTATCGGAAGTCTGCTGCAGGTCAACTCCAAGTCGCAGGAGTGCCTGTATTTTTTAGAAGTGCCTAGGCAAGTAAGAAATGATTACATACACCAATGAGCCAAAACATTAAGTCCACCAACCTAATTTTTTTTTTTTTTTGGTAGTTGTCGGCGCATCGGCTTCTGTGGCCATAATGCACCTCCAAAGGTTTTTGCAGTACTTTTGATCCCAGCCCCAGTCGGGATTCGAACCCGCGACCTTTGGGTTGCCAGGCAGGCACTTTACCCACCTGGATAGCCCGGTCGGCTCCTACCTAATATGATGGTGGTTCTCCACGTGCAGCCAAAACAGCTCAACCCGGCAAGGCTACAAGAGTTTTAAATGTGTCTTGTGGTATCTGGTACCAACACAAAACCAGCAGATCCTTTAACTCCTGCAAGGTCTGTGGTTGAGACGCCACAGATCGGAATTGCTGTTCCAACACAAACCACAGATGCTCAATGGGATTTATGTCTGCAGAATTTGAAGGCCAGGGCAATACCTGGAAGTCGTCCTCATGCTCCGCGAACCAGTCTCGAACAATCCGGGCGGTGTGGCATGGCGCATTATCCTGCTGAAAGAAGGCACCGCCAGAGGGGAAGACCGTTGCCATGAAAGGTTTTACCCGGTCAGCAATGATGTTTAGGTAGGGGGTGGATGTCAGAGTGCCTGGCACATGTATGACTGGACCCAGGGTATCCCAGCAGAACATCACAGAACACGCACCCGGCCATCCACAGGGTGAAACAGGAAACGAGTGATTCATCGGACCAGACAACCTTCTTCCAATCAACCAAGTTCCAGTTTCCATGCTCGCGGGCGCATTGTAGGCGCTGTTGCCGGTGAACCGTTGTTAGCATGGGCACTCAGAGCGGCCTGCGACTATGCAGCTCCATTTTCAGCAGGGTTCGATGTACTCTGTGTTGTAACACATTACTCCCGGCACCAGCATTCCAATTACCGGCGAGTTGCACTACAGTCGCTCTTCTGTTGCCACATACCATCCGGGAGACCCTTCGCTCACCTCGAGCATCGATGAGCGGTGGTCGTCCAATACCTTGCCGGCGGTTTGTGGGTTTTCCCTCCTCGGACCACTTTCGGTAGGTACTAACCACGCCTGACTGAGAGCATCCCCCCAGCCGTGCCGTTTCAGATATGCTCTGACCCAGTCGTCTGGCCATTACAATTTGGCCTTTGTCAAACTAGCTTAAGTCCGCTGTCTTTTCCATCTGAAGAACAAGAGTAACACTGATTAACGGAGCTCAGTATCAGGTGTTTTTATACCGTGTCCCAACCAGCGCATGCGCCGTAGTTTACCTGCAGTTGCTTCGATCTGCATAACAACTTGCTCATCATAATGTTTTGGCTCATCGGTGTAGTTTCAGACAGTTGTGTTTCAGGATAAGTGTGGGGTTATACCTCAAGGATGGCGGAGGGTTGCGCCACTGACATATATCCCAGACGTTTGGAGCATTTATCACTCCTGTGAACAATTTTACAGTAGTAATTAATCATCTTAAGTCAACTAACTTTGGGAGCCTGTGTAAATTTAGCTGTTGAGCCATTTCAAGGTTCTCAGATCGGCGAAGCTGAGTGGCTCATTTCAGCTGACGCCACGAAGAAAGAGTGCTATTGTTGCTTTACGTGAGGAATGATGTTCTTCCCGTCATATTGCTTATAGAGTGTCTTGTAATCAGTCGACAGTGAGTAGATTTCTTTCCAAACTCAAGAATACTGGTTCTGCTGATAGGAAAAAAGGAACCGGACGCAAACGAGTTGTAAACAAAACAGGACCGCGTTTTGAAGCGCTTATGCCTTAAAAATCGTAAAGCTTCTTCGTCTGAGCTTAAAAGAGAATGGGAAGAACATACAGGAGTGGCAGCAAGTACAGTAACAGTCAGAAGACGCCTCTTCAAAAACAGACTTGTAGCCCGTCGTCCTAAGATGAAGCCCCTCCTCACACAAAAAATGGAAAAGGCCAGATTAATTTGGTGTAGAGAGCAAGTCAAATGGACCCCCGAGCAATGGAAGCCAGTTATTTTCTCGGATTAGAAGAAATTCGACCTACATGGCTCTGATGGGAGACAAACGATTCACCATAGACGTGGCGAAGAATACCATCCAGATTGTATGGTATGTACAGTGAAATTCCCTACCAGCCAAATGATAGGAGGTGCATTTCGTATCGCGGAGTAGGTCACCTGCAATTTATAAAAGATTCCCTAAATGCCAATGGATACCTGGCGATATTGGAAGGCAAATTGCTGCCAACCATTAGAGACCATTTCAACCTGCCAAGTAACTGCATCTTTCAGGACGACTCTGCTCCTTGTCATCGGGCGAAAAGTGTAAGTAGGCACTTCTGCATTAGACGTTCGACAGTAATGTGTTTACATTTGTTACAGGTGAAAAAATGGTTGGAAGAACATTACAACTGTTAGCTGGCCAGGAAACAGCCCGGACCTGAATCCTATAGAGAACTGTTGGCATCGTGTGGAATCTGCAGTTCCAGAAAGAAACCAAAGCCCCTTCGTGAACTGCAGAAAGCCATAATTGGTGTTTGGAACCACGAACTATCAGTTGATTATCTTCAGAAATTGATCTTGTCAAAGCCTCGACGGTGTACTGCTGTCATCAGGGCAAGAGGCGGTTCAACTAAATATTAGTTTGCACCTGGTGAACTTTTCATTTTGATTTCCATTTAAAATGAGAAACTGAAGTAAACTGATGGCTTCTGATAAACATTTCAGCCATAATTGTCGTGAATACCAAAACTGTTTTATGAAGGTTGCAAATGCTTATTTTGGAATATTTTGAGAGCACCTGTCAAATATTACTTAGCTTTGCCTTAACTATAGGAGCAATATGGCCTTAGTTGCTAATGCTCCTAAAAACCAAATAACAACAACAAGCCTTAACTATTAATAAATATCTTTTGTTTATATTTATATTTGTGACGCGAAAAAGGGTTAGAAATGTGAAATTCCTAAGTGA
Source organism: Mastigoproctus giganteus (assembly GCF_048544385.1). Classification (NCBI taxonomy): domain Eukaryota; kingdom Metazoa; phylum Arthropoda; class Arachnida; order Uropygi; family Thelyphonidae; genus Mastigoproctus; species Mastigoproctus giganteus. The sequence continues at coordinate 70,753,112 of NC_143578.1, read as the reverse complement.
TGCACTTTCTTTGAACACCAGTGCATGCAGCAGGCAAAAAGTCCAGGTGCGTGTGATTATCACAGATTCGATAGCTGGTAACAGTTCTTAAAGCATTCCTTTCTATAGAGCCTGTCCTCAGAACTTATCACGGTTTGATGCACAGTTCATTGTAGATTTGGAGGCAGTTGGCTGGAAACATCCCCTAAGGGAATCAGTGTTTGTAAGCGTAAACCGCAGACGGAGGCAGGAGTCGGGGGGTTCTCCTCTTATCTTCTTTAGGCCAGAGATTATGGGAGATACAGATGGAGCATCAATTCGGGCTGTGATAAGCCGTGCTAGCGTGAGTGCATTTCTTGTCGTGATGGAAAGTCTCCAGAGGTAGTGCCTAGATTGGCTTGGAGGACAGATCTGGAGATCGTAAAAGGGTGAACCACCACCCTGTTCATCCATCTGAGCAACCAATATTCCAGACTAAGGTACTTGTTTAGGTGGGAAGCAGGAGCAGATGACCAAATTTCAGATGCGTAGAGAGAGAGGGGCAGGGGTAATGCACCTCAGGATGTACCGACAAAGCAGCGCTGGCTGATGCACACCAACAAGCCCCTGACGCACTGCCCAAAGTGACGCGTACGTCTTCTGTCTCATCCTGACAAAGTGAGGCTGGAAGGTGAGTCCAACATCCCAAGTGAGGCCTGGGTCTGTTCACTTCAAATTTTAACAGGAAAGTTGCCTATTCATTATGAAGTACAATACAGGTACTTTAAATATAATTGAAAAAGGGATATTCTACTTCTCTCTCGATAATATACAACTTGATTTAAATATTTTAATTCTACAGAGCTGAAACGATCCATTTTTGTTAACAAATGGCAAGACGACTGGAACATTTCTGTGCTTGATAAGGTAACAAGAGAATTCATTCCTACTGTCATGGAATTGAAGAAAGGGAATTTCCTTTGGTTTTCTCCTGGTCTGTATGGATCTTATTTACTGACTGGACATGGGAGTTTGAATTGTAAACTCTATAAACTAGGATTGTCTCCCACTCCATTATGTAATTGTGGGGTCGAGGAAGATGTTGATCACATCCTTGTGGATTGCCATCTATATAGCGATTTTAGAAATGAACTGCAGTTAACCACAAGGGTATTTTCTAGTGATAATAAGGCACTGTTGATTAGAACCTTAGATGATTTTAAGGCATTCAACTTATTTGCTATGCGTACTTTCCAGAGAAGGATGGAACTTAGATCGTCTCTTACGGCTGATTAACTAGTGATTGACATGTTGGATTCTGTCATGTAGAAATGATTGATGGCTAGATGGAAATTTACTATTACTATGGTTGTTATACCATAGATCTCTGTTATGTCGTATCGTTAGGTAAACTTATTTCTTGATGTTTTAAAATTTCACCTACACTGAAAAGTTGTTTGGATAAACTGTGTTGATTGACTTGTATATAAAGTATTCATTTCTTGGGATGTGAAGTTCCTAACTCTTCTTCTGGGATTTTATGGTGGAGTAGCTCACTGGATTAAATCTGATTAACAAGTTTAATCTTGCCGTTTGTGAGACACATCTTAAACCCAGTGCCGTCATTGTTGGACCTGTGATTGATGGACTCAGGACTAAACTCTACTCCGTATCATTGTTGGTTTGTTGAAGACCAACAACTTCTTTCTGTATTTCTTCAAAAGGATGGACCAAGAAGAGGAAATTAACTTGCTAATTCTGGTCTGATGTGGTACATCAACCTTGTTCTTCTTCATTCCCTCAGGAGGATGGGACCATAGAGATAACTTTAACTTGCTGATCCTGACTGGAAGTGGTTGTGGGATAATTTTTCCCATGACTGCGGCTTGCTGAAGATCTTCGAATGCTGCTGTTTCTATGTCGGAATGGGATTGCTCAAGGAAAAATTCTCCTGAAAGATGTGTATTTTTCCACTTCCTCCTATGTCTTTAATCTATGTTCTTCTATAAACTTCCGTTTCGTTGGTGAATCCACCAACGAAACGGAAAGTATAGAAAGGCGGTGGATCTGTTTGATCCACCGCCTTTCTATACTT